>NC_057401.1:58039689-58339689 GCF_019320065.1 Cervus canadensis
AGAGTCGGACATGACTGAGCGACTGAACTGAACTGAACTGGAGATTTAAAGCAGTTGGCAGATACTGGAACTGGGGTGAAGGTTGTGATGCCACAGGTTGGATGGGAATGGAAAGTCAGCAGGATGGAGGAGATCCAAAGGAAGAGGTCTCGGTATAAACACACAACAGCGAGAGAGTTGCAGCAGGAACTCATGTGTGTGGGTTGGTCTGGGGGAGGGTTGTAGGAATACAGCCATGGAAGTGGGTCACTGAAGCTGGGAACCTATGGGTTAGGACCATGACCTGGTACGGACGTGGTCCCCCTGGGTGATAGCAGGGTACAAGGTGGAGAGCAAGCTTTGATCACCTGTGAGAATCCTTCGATCACCTGTGGATTTCTAGTAATTGGGATGGAAATGTCATTGGAGATTCATCTTGTGTTACTTTTACTCACTTTAAGTAGAGGAACATGAGAACAGGTTTTGTGGTAGATTGATGTAGAAAGGTTCCAGTGATCTATGCCTCGCTGTATCTACCACTTGGATCATCCCTCCCACAATAATTCTGACTTGGGGCTTGATTGGACCAGTGGGACAACAGCAGACATAATCCAAGCAGAAGCTAGTAAGAAGCTTGCAAGAAGCTTGCGTGTTGCAGCTTATACCCTCTTGTTGAGCCCTGTGGTGACTCTGTGAAGAATCCTGGTCTTGTCTGCTTGGGGACAAGATGCCCTTTGGAACCAGGCTGAGTCTCACAGCTTGGACCCTTTGGAACAATAAGATATGTGAAAGCTGGCATCTTGGAACTCCCATAGAACTTGGCCAGACCAGGAGGAGCTGCCCAGCTGACCCAGAGGGAAACAATGAACATCCATTATTTAAGCCAATAAGTTTTTTGAGTCTTCTGTTACAGGACAATGACTACTTACACAATTTATAAACAAATATGAATGCTTTTATTCTTAGAACATTGGAAAACTATCTTCACAATAATTTTTTTAATGGATAAGTTTTAGAAGAGATTATCTACTGCACTTGAGATTGCGATGGATCAGTATACGTCACCCTACTAACATGTCCCTTTGGCAGAAGGGTTACTTTGAATTAAAGGCAACTGATAATCAACAGACATAGGTAGATTTCTCTTCCTTCTGTTTCTGCCTAAAAGCAGGACAAGCATTTCCCTGTGTGTGCATGTCCTTCTGGAGAATCCCATGGACAGAGGAGCCTGGCAGGCTACAGACCATAGCATCGCAAAGAACTGGACACGACTGAATCGGCTTGGCATGCACGGTATACCCATGTCCTTCTAAACCAGACCAGGAAGAGGAGAGCAGCTCCTGTGACTGACGACAGGGTTAGCGCCCACATGAGATGGCAGAAATGAGCCTCTCTAAAAACCCAGATCTTCTGTTAGTGTCCCCCATGCGTTTCTCTCTCACTTTCCCAGTTCATCGTCCCTGAAGCCAAGCTCTCTGTTTGTTGTTAAGATGGTATATAAGCCTCTGAGTCAAAACACTTCTTGGAGTTGAACTTCTTTTCTGTGAACTCCCTTTCACATAAAATATTAATGAATATTATTAAAGATAATTGTATAATAAAAATATATCTATAAAATAATAATAAATAAATAAAATAGGGATAATGCATTTCTTTGTCTTAATTCGTCTTTTGTCAGTTAAATTCACAGACCCCTGGGGACAGTACCTAAGAGGATACAAGAAAACATTTTTGCATCCTGAGAGTTTAATTAATGGGTATCTTTTTCTTTCTTCCTATACATTTCAGGATTATTTGACTTCTTCATATAAGCCTGAGTTACTTTTACTATTAAAATAAAAATATGTTAAAATGTTAAGACACACTGCTAATCAATCAAATACATAATATTATAAAATACCAAGAGTATTCCATGATTACTCTCTTTCTGATACCAAGTTTTCGATTTTTATTTACATGTATTTTGATTCCAGAAAATGGCAACAGAAAAATGAGTTAATAAATGAGGTAGATTTCTCCAAAGACATCAGGTTGGCTTCATAAAATAGAAGTCGAGAGACCAATTTGGCAAACAGGATGGGCTTTTTGACAAAGCAGCTTTATTCTCATTAGAACATGCAATGATTGCAGACTGGCTTTGAAGATTTTTCTCTTTTTAAATTTGCTTCAGTAACGTACAGAAAATAGGATAAAATGCCTTCTTTGCTTCCTGGCATTGATGTCTGCCGTGTTTCCAATTTGAAGTTTTTTTTTTTTTTTGCAATGAAAATCAAAAAAATCACTAAATGATGTTAGAGACAGCAGGAAGTATGTAAGAATCACAGAACATCTTGCTGCAGTTTATATTATTTCATTATCTAAATCAGTGGGTAATGATTTCTTATATATCAAAGCTTACAATTATTTTTCAGGGATATGAACCATGGAGGGAAAATGGGAGCTTGAGGATGGTGTCAGTCAAAGAGCCAGGGTTTCTGCAGAAAAGTGAAGGAATTTGCCCAAAGAGCAATTATGTAAATAAAATGTGCCGGAGGCTAGAATAATTTCAGTGTCACCCACTGACAGAAATGGCCCCAGGCTCAGGCCCATGAGTGTTCACCTAGGGAGGTAGATTCAGTGGCCTCTCCTCCCCCCGGAAAGATCCCCGTGTTAATTTATTTTGCTCCTTCCTGTAGAATGTTGGAAGGTGGGTCTGCTCCGTCTCTGTGCTTGTCTGCTGGAGACGGTTCTCCAGGAAAGCGTGGCCCCCTCCCTACCTCCAAGCCCCTCAGTAGCTCAGTCCTTCCGTCTGAGCCCGCACAGTTCCTCCCATCTGAAAACAAAACCAAAACGACCACAGATGCTAAAACTCACTGCCTCGACCTTCTGTTCCTCCATCAACTATCAAACAGTTTGAAAGACTGTCTCCATAGGCGGAAACTCCGGAACGCCTAATGCATTGCATTTAACAAATAACACAGCCATCCACATGGTACTGACATGCTTGCACTTTGTCAAGCAGAGTCATTATTTTAAAAGAATATTTACTACAGACTGTTTCTTAAGAGAAAGAGCGCATTGGCACTCCGAACACTATAGCAAGAAGCCGATCTCAGGCAGTGCTCAGTTTGCTGAAAAATTCATGACTTTTTTTTCATCCTTATTTTTCTCCCAGTTTTCCTGAGCCAGCAAACATGCCGCACTGGCTGCTCTGCTCCCAGGCCTGGGTTGGGGGGCCTGCTTCCTGCCAGGTCATCGAGATCCACGTTGGTGGTCCTGCCATTGGTCTGGGGGGCTTCCCATGTGGTGCCGGTGATAAAGAACCCACCTGCCAATGCAGAAGACACGAGAGACAGGGCTTCGATCCCTGGGTCAGGGAGCTCCTCTGGAGGAGGAAATGCAACCCATTCTAGTATTCTTGCCTGGAGAATCCCATAAACAGAGGAGCCTGGTGGGCTACAGTCCATGCGGTTGCAAAGAGTCGGACGTAACTGAAGTGACTCAGCACGCGTAGGTCTGGGACCAGTCTTCCCCTCTCTCCCGGCTCCACCACCCCCTTTCCAGACCCTCCTGGACTCGGGGCTCCCCTGCGACCCTCTTCATCAGCGTGCAGCCTCTCTGCACACCCGCTCTGTGAGATCTCCATGCCGTGTTCCACCTCCCACGTGGCGGTGACCCTCACTCTCCATGTCCCTCCACCTCTGCCTCCAGGTCGGTGGAGGCTTTCTGCCTCTTCCGTGATCACGCGCCTGGTCTTCGCCTGCTCTTAACTCTTCAGTGTCTCCAGGGAAAGGTAAGGATGGCAAAGTGATTTCAGCTCTGCAGGAGATCTGCACACCAAGGCAGCCTGGGCTGTTAACATCTCTCCACTGATTTTCCTAATTGTGCTATCTTCTCAGGGCTTTTAGAGCCCCTGGCCAGCTTTTCACAGACAGTCACCTGGAACTTACCGCCCATCTCCTAAATCAGCATTTCAGATCATCTTCTGGAGGTCCCGCCCCCACTGAGCCCGAGGGACTGGCTGCCATGTCCTGTCCCAATGATTCTGCCCACTGCAAGGCTTGGGCTTCCCTCCGGCCTCATGAAGCCTGGCTGATTGTTTCAGCTCAGAGCCATCTCCTGTTTCTCTCCAACTTCTTCTCCGCAGGGGACAAGGGGTGAGATTGTCTCTGTGTTTACGAATTAAGGTGAGGCGGTACCAGAGTTGGGGAGCGCAGGGCGGCCTTTTCACAGAGCCTTGGGGTGCAGACTAAGAGCGCGGCCAGCTGTGGGGCCACGTACCGCAGTCTTGGAGGGGAAAACCTGGGTGCCGATCGGGTCTGTGGGCAGGGAGCGGGGGCTTCTTGAATGGGGTCTATGGAGGTGCAGCAGTGGGAAGCCTCCTCGACCCCCAGCGTCGGCCAGCTGTGGGGCCACGTGCCACAGTCTTGGAGGGGAGAACCTGGGTGCTGATCGGGCCTGTGGGCAGGGAGCAGGGGCTTCTCGAGTGGGGTCTACGGAGGTGCAGCAGTGGGAAGCCTCCTCGACCCCCAGCATCGGAACAAGGCACCTCTGGTGCTCTGGGGGACTTCAGGGCGTCCACACCAGGTCCAGCCCCCAGCTTCTCATCACAGGGACACCAGCCCTGAGGGGGGCGGGCAGGCCACCCAGGGCATCAGTGACTCAAGTCTCCACTGTTTTCTCTTGACACCACTCTTTTCACGTCTGCTTTACTTAGCTGGATTTGGGGTTCATAGATTCAGGCTAGCTTTCTCAGCGGACCTTAGACATGAAAGGCACGTCCTGTTACTCTTTTGTGGAAATCATGTTACTTATTCCCTTTTTTTGGAGAATCTTGGAGCCTTTGTACAATACGATTCCTCTCTCTCCAGGCTCCGTGAAGCCAATAAAAAACAAGTTCTAGAAGAATCATCCTACTCTGCCCTGAAATCAAATCATTTCTGGGGCTGGGAGGGAGGCTGTTTCGGCCACCTCATAGAGTGCTGGACGCACTGTCCAGTGAAGCTGTGGACGAGGCTGGATGGCGCTGGGACGCACTTACTGGCTGGAATGCGTCCGCCCAGGCTGTCCTCCCAAACTCTGTGCAGCGTCTTCAGCTGCACATCTCAGGGGACAGAGACCCACTGCAGCCATCTCTCCTGGGGCATCAGCTCAGGACCGAAGAGGGCAGAGGGCAGAGGGTGGGCCACACGCAGGGGCCCATGCAGATAAGGCCCCTCTAGGGGTGGGGCTCCTCCCTGCAGCCTGTAGGGAGGAGCTGGATTCTGGCTCCAGAAGAAAGATGGGCTCTTGGTGTCCCCTTGGCAGGCGCTCCACCCTGGGCCTGGTTTCCACACCCCTGGGCCTGGACAGGTGGCTCAGGTGACCCTACAGGTTAGAGGCTACTGAAATGAGAGTATCTCAGCTAATCATCCAGAGCAAACGTGTACAGAGCATGCAGGACAGAGCGTGACACGCGGAATGCCTTCCTGGGTCTCGGCTTCCTCTGTTTCAGATTTTGTGGCTGAATCCACATACGTCAGACGCTGTAAGTTCACCCATTGTGTGCACGAGACGGGCCTCAGGCCGGGGAGGCCTGATGGTGGGGGGCGCGTGGGGGCTTGCTGTGACTCTTGTGGCGCCTTTTAAATACCTGATGGTGTGGGTCCATAAACGATTAGAGTGCAGCTACAGCTGCATCCAGAAGATGCCAGGATACACGGAGCTTCCATGCACACGCACGTGTGCACTCATATGGTACACACACATACACACATACACACATGCACACAAACACTGTGCATGCATGTACACGCACGTGTGCACTCATATGGTACACACATATACACACATGCATGCAAACACTGCACGCATGTACACACACATGCACACTCTCAGTGCATACACCATGCACACGTGCTTGCATGTATACACATTCACTGCACACATTAACATATACACATATGTATAATGCACATGCATATGAGTAGCCATTCCCTTCTCCTGGGGGGGTCTTCCTGACCAGGGAATCAAACCCGGGTCTCCCACATTGCGGGCAGATTCTTTACCGTCTGAGCCACCAGGGAAGCCCACATATATGCACACATGCATACAGCGCTCACAGGCACACATACATATGTACACACACATGTGTAGCCAATGCACCCATACATATATACACATGTACACACACAAGTATACACACATGCACATACACCATATATCCTTCCTGAGAACGGAGGCTGGGTTCCACACCCCATATACCTGACTGGGAATCTCTGGAAGGGAACCCCCAGCTCAGCCTTTGCTTCATGTTTGAGATTTTTCGACTTCAGATAATAGGTCAGTAGTCACCATCACCTTGGCCTCTTTTGTCACCATCACTTTGGCCTCTTGCTAAGAGAGTGCATTTCCGGCCCCTCAGTGAGAATGGGGAAGGGGCTGCCACCCTGCACTCCAATGCCTGTGACCCCTGGGGACAGCGCACAGCCAGCCCACCTCTGTTCTTACCACTGAGGCGGGGTCCTCGGGGCCGACCCCACCTGGGGCTGAGGGGTTCTCCTGTTGCCTGCCTGACCAGCCACGTGCTGAGCTAAGACTGTTGAGGGTCATTCCTTCTAACAGGCCATGTGCTTTACTTAAAATTTGAGATGTCACATGTTATGCAAACTCTCTCTAGCAAGGCAGGAATTGGGAAAGACTCTGGCCCTGACCCCATGAGGAGGTTCTGCTCCTCCTTCAGTGAGAGGGTCCCCAAACAGCCACCAGCCATGCCTGGCTCTGGGCAGGCACCCTGGCTCCTGGCTCCCATATCTCCCGGGGGACAGTCCTCTGCCTTTAGGGTCATTTCTGAATGGAGTTTGGGGGTAGAGTAGCCCAGACCTTTCCTCCAGAGGCTGGAGGTCCTCAGAAGGGGTCTCCCCGCTGCTGCTGGCGAGGCGCCTGCAGCCCGCACACGTCCTGTGTGTGATCCTTCCTTGTGGGATATGCATCCAGCTCAGTTCCTGCCCTGAGTGGGTGATGAGGGACAGGGCTGGCACTGTGTCAGGACAGATCTCAACCTGGCCCTCCCTGCCCAGCCTGGTGGCCTGGTCTGCTCTGGGGGTCCTGCTGCCTGGGGGCTCCCTTTAGCCCCAGAAGCCAGAGCCCACAGTGAGGACAGGGTGACTGAGGACACGGGCCGCGGAGGGGGTGGGGAGGCTCCTCCCCCACCAATGCAGTTAGAACCAATGCAGCTTGAGTGCAGGCTTGAGTCCACGCCAGGAAAGACTCAGCGCCTGCTCCTTGGCCAGCAAAGTAAGGAGGCGCCTGTCCTGCACCCCTCACCGGGGCAGCAGGAACCCACAGACAGAAGCTTCCTTAGATGAGGGTTTCAGGTCCAAATTTACCTGCTGGAGGAGGCGGTGTAGGCTCATCACTATTTCTGCACATTAAATTCACGTTAGAGGGCAGGGCTGGGTAGTCTTGTTTGCAGTTAAGTATTAGTTCGCCCAGGATGTCATAACAAGATACCACAGCCGGGACGCCATAGACAACAGAAGTTGATGGTCTCTCAGTCTGGAGGGTGGATGTCCGAGAACAGGTGTGGGCAGGGCTGGTCCTCCCGCAGCCTCGGTCCCAGGCTTGCGGCATCCGTCTCCTCCCGGTGTCCTCATGGGGTCGTCCCTCCGTGCGTCTGTGTCCTGATCTTGTCTCCTATGAGGACACCGGTCCGATGGGACGAGTGGCTCCCCTAAGAGCCGCATTTTAATGTAGTCAGCTCTTTAAAGACCTTATCTTCAAATGCAGTCTTGCTTAAGGGCACCTGAGGCTGGGCTTCAGCAGAGGAATTCGGGTACACAATGCAGTCCACGGGAGCCTGACCCACACTTGAGTTCCCTTTTTCCTGGGGTGAAAGGCCAGGGTCCTGTATGCCTGGTCACAAAGGGGCTCACTGAGCGTCTGCGTGAATTTATAAAAGCTATTCTGTAGTGGCCGATGCTGTCATAACATCCACCAGCATCTGATGTGACTTCTCGGCTTTGTTGGGGGCTTTTCCCCCAACTTTTTAATGCTGTGGTCACAGTCATTTCGGCCGCCCCAGTGGCTAAACAGGTAAAAGAATCTGCCTATCAATGCAGGAGACACAGGAGACTCGGCTTTAATCCCCCAGTTGGGAAGATCCCCTGGAGGAGGAAATGGCAATTCACTGCAGTATTCTTGCCTGGAGAATCCCAAGGACAGAGGAGCCTGATGGGCTACAGTCCACAGGGTCGCAAAGAGTCGGACATGACTGAAGACGAAGACAATTGTTTAATCTTATTAAACTGCCCTCATCTGGACTCTTTTTAAATTTTTTCACATTGCACTCCAAGAACAGAAGTTCGGGAAGACGGCCCTGGTGTTTGCCGATGGCAGAGGCCCCTCAGCGTGTTTCTGGCCCTTTGGATCCTTGCGCTCCCAGGCCCCTTTCCCCGCGGAGCAAGCGTCTCCCCCGGTTTGCACCGCGCGGCGCATCTGCGCGCGGGCCGGCTCTCTGCGGCGGCAGGAGGACTCCTCTCCCCCTCTCCCCAGCTTCGTCTGAGCGCAGTAGCACTAACTCATAAAATTAATTCCCTTTCCGTGGGATTGTCAGAAATGAGGATTGTTCTGACCCCTGGTTGAACTCATCAGCTGAAATGAAGTTGCTCACTGAACTGGAGAAGACAAACCTCGGTTCCGAGAGATTAATCGGCTCCATCAGCCCGGGAGGGGCCCGGCCACGGCCGCCGGCCGGCCTGGATGGCCCCGGTCCCGCACAAATGAAAGCCATCACTCCCGGCCGGGGAGATACTAAATTATAGGCTTTTAAATTTAATTTCCAGTTTACTTGTGTTTTCGATTAGCGTGCCATGTCTCATAAAGACGGCGCTACCTTTGAGAAGCAATAGTGTCCCCCGGCAGCCCGAGCAGACCTGGTCGTCCAAACGCAAACCCCCTGAGATCTGCCAGCCGGTGAAACGAGGCTGGATGCTCTCTCATGACACCTACAGCAACAATAGCAAACCACTTCTTCATCCCCAAATCAATAACGGCCTGGGAAATCAAAAAAGTCATCCTGGGCCTGGGGCCACGGGATTTCTTGGCAGGCTCCTGAAGCCATCCTGGGGTCACCAGAGGCCCGCGGATGGCCATCCACTTTCTGTTCATGACTCTGGAGGGTGGTGGGGTCAGAGAGCTCCAGGCGGGTGGCCCAGGGTTAGCTGGGAATCGCTACCCCCTCTTTCTTCCAGGGACTGCAGTGGAGCACGCACGGAATAGATTATCTCCTGTTCACCAAAGCAGACATGCGAATTGCCACTGCTTGGAGGACTCTCAGGGCTGGTTACAGTCCTCTTCACCCCGTCATGCCTTGGGTTATTCCAGGGGTAGGTTCACAGTTAACCAGCCCTCACTGTTTCTGAAGACAAGCTTCAGAGAAAGTCATGTCACCATTCAGACCTGACTGGCCCCAGAAGGAGTCCCACAGTCCACTCCCCTTCCTCAGATGCTCCTGGCCAGACCCCTCATCAGCCTTGCCCTTGGCCCCTGAAAGAGGTCTTCCTCCCCCACAGCCTCTGACACCCTCTCTGCCACCCTGCTCCCAGGCACACCCGACAAGCATTGCCCGACAGGGTCCCAGTGGCCCTCAAACCCACAAGCCATGTCTGGTCAGTGGCCCTCTCTCACTGTAGTTTAGGATATGCAGATGACACCACCCTTATGGCAGAAAGCGAAGAGGAACTAAAGAGCCTCCTGATGAGGATGAAAGAGGAGAGTGAAAAAGCTGGCTGAAAACTCAACATTGAAGACTAAGATCATGGCATCCGGTCCCATCACTTCATGACAAATAGATGGGGAAGCAATGGAAACAGTAACGGACTTTATTTTCTTGGGCTACAAAATCACTGCAGATGGTGACTGCAGCCATGAAATTAGAAGACACTTGCACCTTGGAAGAAAAGCTATGACCAACCTAGACAGCATGTTAAAAAGCAGAGACATTACTTTGCTGACAAAGGTCCATCTAGTCAAGGCTATGATTTTTCCAGTGGTCATGTATGGATGTGAGAGTTGCACTATAAAAAAAGCTGAGTGCCAAAGAATTGATGCTTTTGAACTGTGGTGTTGGAGAAGACTCTTGAGAGTCTCTTGGATGGCAAAGGAGATCCAACCAGTCCATCCTAAAGGAAATCAGTCCTGGGTGTTCATTCGAAGGACTGATGCTGAAGCTGAAACTCCAGTCCTTTAGTCACCTGATTCGAAGAGCTTACTCATTGGAAAAGACCCTGATGCTGGGAAAGATTTAAGGAAAAAGGAAAAGAGGGCAGCTGAGGATGAGATGGTAAGAGCATCATTGACTCAATGAATATGAATTTGAGCAAACTCCAGGAGACAGTGAAGAATAGAGGAGCCTGGCGTGCTGTGGTCCCGGGGGTTGCAGAGAGTTGGACACAACTTAGTGACTAAACAGCAATGACTCTTTTTAAAAATCTGAGACTCCCTGGTGGCCTAGTGGTTAGGACTCCATGCTTCCAATAAGGGGGCATGGGTCTGATCCCTGACCAGGGAACTAAGATCCCACGTACTGTGTGGTATGGCCAAAAAGAACAATAATAATGAAAATTTAAATTGTTTGCCTTACTCTACTTTGCACTTATCAGAGACCTACTCTGGTACCAGTTTCACATACTGAAAGAAATCCAAAGAGGATTTTTGACTTTATAGATAACAAGGCGAAAAGCAAAGCTCAAGTTCAGCGTGGGTCTTGCAGCAAAGCCCTCACAGAGGGGCGCCAGCCCTGGGGGTGGCCCCGCCGAGCTCCTTCCCGGGAACCAGCCTCAGCGCCTCAGCCTCCAGCTGCCAGAGCTCTCACCTCCGTCTATGAGCCTCTGAGTTTCATCTGGATTTATTCTGTGGCTTCCTCAGAAAGACGTGTCCTAAGGCAACTGCTTCTTCCCTTTAGGTCATTTGAACTATGAAAGGTTTCACAGAGACTCTCGGCTTTCAGATTCAGGGAAACCTGCAAAACGATGCCGACGTTTGTAGTCAGAAGGGCACGTCCCCCTGGGAGACAGGTCCAGAGGACCCCCAAGTGGCAGGCTGCCGAGGAAGAGGGCAGTGCGAGGGTGGGAGGGGCAGAGGTCCATGTCCACGGTGCGTGTCTGCAGTGGTTCTCCGAGGAGGGCCCAGCACCCCAGCCCAACCTCCCCCAGCGGGACCGGCGATGCTGAGAAACCTGGTTTGTTTCTTTTCCTCTGGCTTGGCTCCCTCCATTCCTCCCCTTCTTCACTCCACCTTCTAGAGCAGCCAATGACAACTTCCTTAGTTGATGGATCAGGAGACCCACTTCAGGTGGGGGGCTCCCTTGGACACCCTGCACAGAAGCCTCAAGAACCATTGGCCTGCTCTTACCCCAAATCACCTCCTGATGGGTGTGGGGCATCGCTGGATGAGGTCCTGAAGGAAACAGCAGGGACAGCGGGCTCTGTCTATTGTTAGGGAGGGTACCCTGGGGGGTGGCAGTGGGCATGGCCATGAGACTTTCCTGCTGCCTCAGACCAGAACTCAGGGAAGGTGGGGGTCAAGGCTGGCTGACCTCGTTCCCACTCACCATGGCGAGTGATGGCGATTTTCCTTCAGCTTTTATCTCCTTGGCGACCCCATGGACTGTAGCCTGCCAGGCTCCTCTGTCCATGGGATTCTCCAGGCAAGAATACGGCAATGGGTCACCATTTCCTTCTCTAGCACATCTTCCCAACCCAGGGATTGAAACCGTGTCTCCTGTGTCTCCTGCATTGCAGGTAGATTCTTCACCCACTGAGACATCAGGGAAGTCCTCATTAAAAGCAAAACAGGAATCCTTTTCTCTGTTGATAAGATTTATTATACTATATTCACTGAGCTTGATAAAGGCCCACTAGATGTAAAACCCTAAATTCTCCAAGCTAGGCTTCAATAGTATGTGAACTGAGAATTTCCAGATGTTTAAGCTGGATATAAAAAAGGGAAAGGAACCAGAGATCAAATTGCTAACATCCGTTGGATCAGAGAAAAAGCTAGGAAATTCCAGAAAAACATCTACTTCTGCTTTATTGATTATGCCAAAGCCTTTGACTGTGTGGATTCTCAAACTGTGGAAAATTCTTAAAGAGATGGGAATACCAGACCACCTTATTTGCCTTCTGAGAAATCTGTATGGAGGTCAAGAAGCAACAGTCAGAAGGGGACATGGAACAATGGACTGGTTCAAAATTGGGAAAGAATTACATGAAGGCTGTATATTGTCACCTTACTTATTTAACTTATATGCAGAGTACATCATGCAGAATGCCAGGCTGGATGAAGCACAAGCTAGAATCAAGAATGCCAGAAGAAATATCTATAACCTCAGATATGCAGACGACACCACCCTATGGCAGAAAGTGAAGAGGAACTAAAAAGCCTCTTGACGAAGGTGAAAGAGGAGAGTGAAAAACATCGCTTGAAACTCAGCATTCAGAAAACTAAGATCATGGCATCCGGTCCCATCACTTCATGCCAAATAGGTGCAGAAACAATGGAAGTGGCGAGAGACTTTATTGTTTTGGGCTCCAAAATCACTGCAGATGGTGACTGCAGCCATGAAATTAAAAGATGCTTGCTCCTTGGAAGAAAAGCTATGACAAACCTAGACAACACGTTAAAAAGTAGAGACAATACTTTGCCAACAAAGTCCATATAGTCAAGGCTATGGTTTTTGCAGTAGCCATGTATGGCTGTGAGAGTTGGACCATAAAGAAGGCAGAGCACTGAAGATTGATATTTTTGAACTGTGGTGTTGGAAAAGACTCTTGGGAGTCCCTTGGACTGCAAGGAGATCCAACCAGTCCATCCTAGAGGAAATCAACCCTGGATATTCATTGGAAGGACTAACGCTGAAGCTGAAGCTCCAATACTTTGTCCATCTGATGCAAAGAACTGACTCTTTAGAAAAGACCCTTATGCTGGGAAAAATTGAAGGCAGAAGGAGAAGGGGACAACAGAGGATGAGATGGTTGGATGGCATCACTGACTCAATGGACATGAGTTTGAGCAAACTCTGGGAGATGGTAATGGACACGGAGGCCTGGTGTGCTGCAGTCCATGGGGTCGCAAAGAATCATGACAGTGGCCATGTCGGTAAATGGGCAGTTCAGCATGAAAGGTGCCCTCCAGCATCTAAAGATTATGGATTTTCTTAGTCAATCAGGTTTTGTATTTGTTTACTTTTCTACAAAGGTTGATGCGCCACCTCCTTGAGATGATCACCTGTGACCACATTTGTTTTGTATCAGCCAGTATATTCCAGATCCTAATGTAACTCTGAGCAATGTGAGCTCCACTGCACAATTCAATGTCTTAAAATCCAGCATGTCAGTCTTGTGCAAAAGGGACTGTTTAAACTTCCGTGATTACGTTCTGACATATTCATGTTTTATTGTCGAATTTGCAGGAAGAATAGGAATAAAAAGTCCACCTTATTCAGAAGGTATTTCCAGCTTGGGCTTTGTGCTGTTTTGTCCGACTCTCTGTGACCCTATGAACTGTAGTCTTCCAGGCTTCTCTGTCCACGGGATTTCCCAGGCCAGGACACTGGAGTGTGTTCTCGCTTCCTCCTCCAGGGATCAAACCTGCTTGTCTTGTGTCGCTTGCATTGGCAAGTGGATTGTTTACCACTAGCGCCACCTGACTTTGTTTAGAAGGTATTTGCAGGGTATCAGTTACTGTTTAGAGGCCTTTCTTTCATCATATGTGAAATATAACCTGTGCGCCCCAGAGTTACACGAGGATTTGGACAAAGGGCCATGCTTTTGTTCCTACAGAGCTCCGGCACAGTGCCAACCCCCCAGGCTGCCTCAGTGTCCCCACATTTGGGCTCATTTTGAAGTCCTGACTTCAGCCAGCAGAGAGGCAAAACCCCACATCACCTTGTATTATGAGAAAAGTAAACTGCAGAGTGAAGAAATAGTGCTTTTTATTCCAGCTATCACACTACTTTTTTATTTTATCTTTGTTTTTAAATGTTTTCATTGAAGCACAATTGATTTACAATGTTGTGTTAGTTTCAGGCGTACAACAAAATGTTCAATTTTATACATATATATACACATATGCGCATGTATGTGTGTGTGTGTGTGCTAAGTCACTTCAGTTCAGGCTCCTCTGTCCGTGGGATTCTCCAGGCAAGGATACAGGTTGCTGTGCCCTCCTCCAGGGCATCTTCCCAACCCAGGGACTGAACCCAGGTCTCTTAAGTCTCCTGCATTGGCAGGCAGGTTCTTGACCACTAGTGCCACCTGGGAAGCCGCTGGTGGCTCAGATGGTAAAGCGTCTGCATGCAATGTGGGAGGCCCGGGTTCAATCCTGGGTCAGGAAGATGCCCTGGAAAAAGAAATGGCAGCCCACTCCAGTACTCTTGCCTGGAAAATCCCATGGATGTGGGCTATAGTCCACGGGGTCGCAAAAACTTGGACACAACTGAGCAACCGAACTGAACTGATTCTTCTATCGCAGAAATCATTTCTCATTTCTCCTGCTCCTGCCGTGGACTTACCTGTCCAGGTGTGGTGACTGCTGCTGGCAGGGGTTCCCGTCTGGAAATGGATTCTCCACTGCAGTTAACACCCCTGTGGTCACCTCTGGCTTCAGAAGCAAGTTGCTGGGGCTAAATCTTCGTCCCACCCCCTGTTTCAAACTGAGCTCCTGAGTCAGCCCCTACATAGAGCCTCAAGCTGCTATGGCTGCAGACTCCATCAAAGCTGAAATTCCACATCTGAAAATGAATATTCCCTCTCGGATGTTGAATAAAATGCTTGCTGTATATTTGGGTGCTTAGATTAAAAGATTTATTATGCCAAGGAGAGAAATGAAGCTTTGGTTAAACAGATCCAAAGGCTATGAGGACGGTGAAGCTTTCAAGAAATAAATTGCAATTTCACTGTGAAGGCAAATGTTCTTTTCAGTCTTGATTTACACTGAACACAAAATGCGAGTCAAATGGAAATAGAAAAGAGGCGCGTCTCAGAGAGGAACCCACAGACGAGGACGCACAGCCGCAGACGTGATTAAAGCCTCCTCTGTCAAAAAGGTTGCACTGGCTCTTCTGAAAAATAGTGAAGTATCACATCTTCCGAGTCATTGTCATAACTCATAATGTGGGTAATTGTTTTCAAGTTATAACTGTCAGCTTTGTAAGTCTGATCTGCATTGCAAATGAGAAATATTAATTAAATTGTGAACATGTTTCAAAGTGACGCTCCTCCATGTCTTAGGGGTTACAGGTTCAAAGCTGCATTTGGAGACCCGTTCTGAACCTGAAAAGAGACACTTTGGGATTAACGCATATTTACAGCAAATTTTATTTTCTCTTTAATTCAGATAAATATATTTTAGAATAAACTTAAACTCAGGACAGGTTTGTATTCTCATGTATTGTTAGTTGGAGGCTAGTAAAAATCTTCAAGTAACTGAATAGAGAAGCCAATTTTTAAATATTTAATTTTGGTTTTCCATCTCCTCTATTTGAGAACAGCCTAGCTTGTTAGCTAAAAGGGAAAGGACTTTACTGATGGAAGCCTTGAACTTAAGCTGCAATTTAACATAAAATGTGATATTGCAGGTTGATTAAAATCAGAATACCAAAACATTCAGTACGTGGAGCAATTCTCCACAATCAGGTGCATTCCGGAGTTTCATTTTCAGACAGTTCTGAGGACCTAAGCTATATTGAAGTGAAAATAAATTCATGTATATGAAAACTTAGAGATTTGAATAAGTAACAGCCTGTGGGCTTCCTGGGGAATCCACTAGTCCCTTCTAAGAAATAGAAGTAAGCAACTGGAGGACAACCGTGTTTCTTACTGACTGCATCATCATGACGGGCATCCTCAGGGACCCTGGGGTCCGGCTATAACTACTCAGGCAGCCAGGCAGGCAGGGGCTCCGTGAGCGGCGGCATGGGGAGCAGCAAACACATCTCAGCGCGGGGCTGCTTTGCTGGGAGCGGAGATTTCAGGCGCTTGAGCTGATCTTGGACGTGGGAGGGAGACGCAGGAAACAGCCCAGGGAAAATGCGTGCCAGTGCGGCAGTGGTCTGCTTTGCCCTGTTCTCAGTGCTGGGACTCTGGCCACTCTGATTATTAGACATCAAGCCTGGGTCAAGGAGTTTGCAGTCCCAGGCAAGCGGGCCATCAGGACCCCAGTCTCCAGTGTGCCCTTCTTCCTCTGTCTGACTGTCAACAAAGATGGGGAGGCCACACATGGAGCCACAGAGGAAGAGTCTTCGACCCCAGACACCAGAGCTTCCTGCCCCTGTGGGCAGATGTGGTGAGTGTTGGCTAGGAGAGTGGGCACATGGGTGGCCTCGGGGGTGGCAGGTCTGTGGCTCCCGCGTCACGCTAGCACCCTCCCCTTTATCTGATAACAGACCTAGGGGCCCACAGGAAGTTGCAGAGAACTATCCAGAGATACCAAACCTACACTACGGTGTCAATTTCTATACATTGCTGCTTTACCAGTAAATTATATGAAGTTTAATGAAAATCATTAGACAGCATATAAATAATTCACACCCAAGACATAGGGCCGTGAAAGCCAGAGAAATATACAAGTGAAGGCAAGTTTTCCCAATTAGCTGTCAATTTATTTTATTGGTCATTTTTTCTGAAAAGAAAAAAAAAAAAAGGTAACTTGAGCCCTTAATTGCCCCATCTAGAATCTTACTGCTTATTACTAGACTCTACAACGTTTTTCTTCCCACTTATTTTTAAAATTTCCTAGAACCTGGAGTAAAAAGGGGCCTTGAGTGGGTTCATGCAACTCTGGGCCTCTGCGATGGTCCATTTAAGTATCTAGGGGTTCCATGCATCATATGTGACACACCCAAGATGGTATATAAAATAACGTTTTCATATAATATACATGTATGCACACACATGAAAGTCAGAACCACGTATGGTGATTGCAGCCATGAAATCAGAAGATGTTTGCTTCTTGGCAGGAAAGTGATGACAAACCTGGACAGTGTATAGGAAAGCAGAGACATTACTCTGCCGACAAAGGTCCATATGGTCAAGGCTATGGTCTTTCCAGTAGTCACAAACAGTTGTGAGAACTGGATCATGAAGAAGGCAAAGTGCCGAAGAATTGATGCCTTTGAACTGTGGTGCTGGAGAAAACTCCTGAAAGTCCCTTGAACAGCAAAGAGATCAAACCAGTCAATCTGAAGGGAAATCAACCCTTAATACTCATTGGAAGGACTGATGCTGAAGCTGAAACTCCAGTATTTTGGTCATCTGATGAGAGCAGCTGACTCATTGGAAAAGTCCCTGATACTGGGAAATATTGAGGGCAGAAGGAGAAGAGGGCGTCAGAGGATGAGACGGCTGGATGGCATCACCGATGCAATGGACGTGAACTTGGGCAAACTTCAGGAGATGATGAGGAACAGAGAAGCCTGTTGTGCTGCAGTCCATGGGGATGCAAAGAGTCAGACATGACTCGGCAACTGGACAGTAGGAACAATGAAAGTTGAACCATAAAGAAGGCTGAGTGCCAAAGAATTGATGCCTTAGAGCTGTGGTGCTGGAGAAGAGTCTTGAGAGTCCTTTGGGCTGCAAGGAGATTAAACCAGTCAATTCTAAAGCAAATCAACCCTGAATATTCATTGGAAGGACTGATGATGAAGCTGAAACTCTAATCCTTTGGCCACCTAATGCAAAGATGGAAAAGACCCTGATGCTGAGAATGATTGAAGGTGGGAGGAGAAGAGGGTGGCAGAGGATGAGATGATTAGACAGCATCACCAATTCAATGGATGTGAATTTCAGCAAACTCTGGGAAACAGTGAAGCAAAGAGGAGTTTGGCACACTGCTATCCACGGGGTCCCAAACAGTCTGACACGACTTAGCGACTGGATAACAACAGCAACAAGACAAATGAGTGCTATGCCCATAGCCATATGTAGAGACCCATTTCTGTGCAAGTATACATACAGATTTACATCTATGCCTAATTTATTATTTTAGTAGATAATTTCTCCCAAAAACTAAAAAGTAAAACAGAAAAAACACGTTTGCAGTGAAGAGTCTCTCTGTCCACTCTGATTCACCCACACGGTGGGTATTAATGTCCTCTGTCCTCTTCAGAGATGTTTTGCACAAATGTAATTAAATATCTCTTTTCATTTCCACAAGTGAAAGCTCACTAAGTGTGGTGTTTGGCACTTTGCTTTTCTGACTTTTCAGTCTGTCCTGGAGCTCTTGCCTTAGTGACACATGAAAATCTTTTATGTTCATTTGTATAGCTGCATACTATTCCTCACAGTCAGCCAGTCAACTCAGCGGCTCAGTCTGACTCTTTGGACATTAATTAAATATGATTTAATACTAATATTTCTCTATAGAACATTGATTACATACGATATTTTAAATCCAGTCATTGTGGATGGATGCCTGGGAAATGATAATCCAATATTTCTAGTGTTAGGAAAATCGCTGCCAGTTAGAAAAAACTTTTTTGTTACTAGAGACGGATGCACTGCACATACTCACCACACACACCCGATACAACTCTGTACACGATAGGTACACCGAACTCAACTGCACACACACGAAAATGAACTTAAACATCGAGTGTGTGTGAGGCCCTGTTTGCTGGCCTCTGACAGTGTCTGTTTAACTCTCGTCGGTTCATTTTTGCTTATTCTATTCTATTTTTTAAAAGGTGCTCCTGACCCACCGGCTTGATCCTGACACGCCCCGTGTGGGGTGGGGGGTGCTGCTGGCGGGCAGATGCTGTGCCCGCTGGGGACACCACCTGTCACCCGACACCTGGCACCTGGCTCCATGTTGCCTTAGGCTCCCTTGCTGGGCTGGTTAAATCCTGGCTGGATTTCCAGAAGCTGAGCAAACTCACACATATTGATGTATGTTAGAGTCACAGATATACTTTAAAAAAAAAAAAAAAAAAACTTCCTCTTTTGAATGTGGACAAGCAGAATTTAGCACAAGTCATTGCAGAAGCTGGTCTTCCTGACCTGGCCCCACCCCGTTGCCCCTGGCGTGCCCCCTCTGGAAGTCAGGGTGCCCGCCCCTCAAACGCAGTCTGGGTGTTTGCTGAAGACCCCACCTCTGTCCAGTGGAAATACCCTGGGATGAAGGAAAATGCAGGGCAGGGAAACCAATAGCTCCTTGGCCTGGAATTCAGGCCACTCCCAAGGCAGAGAGAGGCCTGC
This sequence comes from Cervus canadensis, assembly GCF_019320065.1. Classification (NCBI taxonomy): domain Eukaryota; kingdom Metazoa; phylum Chordata; class Mammalia; order Artiodactyla; family Cervidae; genus Cervus; species Cervus canadensis. The sequence goes on from NC_057401.1 coordinate 58,058,880, forward strand.
GGGACCACCCTGGGGTCTCCAGGCTACCCCTCCCTCCGTCAGCAAAGGAGCTGACTGAGGGCCTCCTGCTCTTGCAGAAGAAGGTTCAAACACTTTTCGAGAACCGTCACTTTTGCCCATTTCTTTCTATTTTTTTTTTTTTAAAGAGCTGAGCTTTCATCTCAGGAAGAAAAAGCCTTTCCAAGGTGTTTTGAATTTCAGAGCCCGGATCCGCGGCTGCTTGTCAGTGTCTCTTTGGGAAGTAGCCTTCTAATCGCTCTATTTGATATTGGATATGTGGTCGTCAAATGTTTACATTAAGAAGTATACAGTAAGCCTTCACTTTAGAGGCAAATTAATAGTCGGCACCGTGAGAACCCGACTTGATCTGAATATTGATGATCTCGTTCTCTGAGTCTCTCCGGGGCCGGGGGTGTGCGGTGTTGATCATTGCTTCTCCCTGATAAGCAAAGTCTTTCCAGAGCGTGAAGAATTCCGCGGTGTGTGAAGAGGATAACCATAATCTGCATCAGCACACCAACTTCTCTGCTGCCATTTGCATTGACAAGCAGCCCGAGTTATGCTAAGCTCTCTATTAGAGCCCGCGCCCTGGGAAAGGTCCCTCATTTGAATAAGGCCTCTTCTGCATGTGAAAAAAGCGCTTTGAAAAGGAACGCTCCTTTAATTAGGGTGGCATTTGGAAGCAGGGGCCTTAAATGTTCGCTTTTTGTGATGCTAAATGCTCGAGTATTTTCCACTGCATTGTCATTTTCGTTCACCGTTTTTTATTCCTCCTGATTTCTTAAAGACGGAATGGACAGCCTGCCTGCCCGAGAGCCAGCCGGGCAGTCGATTAATGTGGCTATATCTAGGTTATGGGAAATTTAAATCAAACTGTTTGATGAAATGTAGAAATATGTTTAAATATAGGATTAGACTTCTAATATAGGGAGCAGTCGGGAGATCAAAAGACTCCAAAAGTCATGCTGAAAAGGAGTGGCGAGCCAGCGGGGGAATTTTAGAGCTAAACGATTAAAGGGGGTTTTCAGTGCTTTACATTCAATCTGACTTTAAAATAAAGGTAAACGTGGCCGGCAGTGCGGCCGGGCTGGCAGCCCCCTCCGCCTTGGACCCGCGCCGGGCGGCCTGAGCTTGGGGCCCTTGGCTTAAAATTCGGGCTCGGGACGGTGCTATGAAACGTCCCAGTGGGCCTTCTTGGGGCCTGCCCGCTGCTGCGGGGCACCTACACGCGCTGTGAATTTCTGGTACCCTCTTTTATCTTCCTGTGTAAACAGCGGCAGCAGATCAGACTAAACCTGCTGAGCTCAGGAGGGTCGGCCTCGGGTTTTTGGAACGTGAGTCAGCAATTGGATAACGCAGGAGCCCGGTGTGTGAGCCTTGGACGCCGGGAGGACCTGCCCGGTGGCAACTCCAGGGTCTACACCGGTCAGGACTCCAGACCCGCCCTGTAGATCCTGGCTTTAGTAAGATCCTTTGAACCTTCTCAACGTGGCCGTGCATGTGTCCAGGCCTGAAAGCTGCCACGCGTGCAGCAGTGGAGGTGCTTACAGAGAAGGTGAGTCCAAATAAGTCACCAACCCGTGGGGATTCAGAAATGTCTTACTTTTATTGCTGTACGCACGGTCAGATTCATATTTTATTTGTATGCTTGCAGATGGCTCTCTGTTTCTCTCTTACATATTATCTTAACCTTTCATGCAAATGAAAATTTTAAGACTTGGATTTTAATATCAAGGAGGAGCATTTATTGCTATTTAAAATCTTAGGGCTGTTTTCCATAAATATAACTTTATGATTCACCCTTTATGTAAATGGACATGAGTTTGAGTAGGCTATGGGAGTTGGTGATGGACAGGGAAGCCTGGCATGCTGCAGTCCATGGGGTCACAAAGAGTCTGACACAACTGAGCGACTGAACTAAGCTTATGTAAATCAACATCCCAGCAATCACTACACTTTTCCTATTATAGACATTCTCATACCTTCTCATACCTTCTAACTCGTCTCATACCTTCTAACCTCCTTCTCATACCTTCTAACTCTTGCTGGCAAAAGGTTCTGTTCTGATATCAGACTCACCAAGCTCTGCCCCTAAATTTAATCACTTTTAAACACTGGTGAGTCCACACCTCTATTTCCATTTGCAGACTTTCAAGTGCACCTTGAAAATGCAAACTTTAGAACTGTCAGTTGACTTAGGAAGAACAGCTGCAACAGAAAGTCATTTCTGTGTCCGGGAAGGGGGGTGAGGAAAGCTGGGGCAGGGGCCAGCCCCTGTGGTGAGGGGACTGGACTGGGGACCAGAAGACTGAGGCGGGGAGGCGGAGGCCTCAGACTCAGCACGCGCTCCCCAGGCCGCCAGCCGGGCCTGCGCCCTCTGCAGCCTGCTGCTCTCTGAGCCTCCATTGCTCCGGCCTGGCCTGAAAATGGGGGAGCAGCGGCCGTGACCTCACGGCGTCACATGCGGCGTTACATGCGGTCCTCAGAGAGGAGGCAGGTGGCAAGAGGCCGGCTAGAGCGAGCCCTTGTTCCATCCTCGCGGGCCGTTAGGACCACATTTCTCCTGGTGTCCCTCACAGAGCTGGGCAGAGTCTGTGCCTAAAACCACAGGTGTCCCATGAAGTTTTCTGAAGGCTTCAGAGAGGGCATTTTATATATTTATACATACATATATATATATGTGTGTGTATATATATATTTGGAATAGTTTTGAGAGACTTAGATTCACTAAAATCATTAAAAAATGTAGTCTTCTTTTTTTTATGAAGAAGGGATTTTATTCTAAATAGTCTCTGTACAAAACTCATGAATATAACATTAAATGTGAAGACTTGTCTAGCAATTTAAGGATCATTTTACTTACAATTTCTGATGACACAGTTTATTTAACATATTCTAATCTTTAAATCACCGAGTGTACTACACTAATATATTGAACCTGTCTTTTCAATGTTAGTAATTTTTTTGGACATTTCATGAGCCCAGTAAATCTTTATTAGGACTTGAGGACTCTGGCCGAAGACCCCTGAAGACTCTGCGTGAGTCGTGGGGAGAAGGAGCCGGGATCTCCCGCCTCTGGGGCTTCCAGGCTTTGCTTCTCCACCTTCACCCAGAAAGGGGGTGCCCGTGGCCTCTGGTGTCCAAAGCTATGGACAGAGTCAGCCTGGAAGGTCCTCCATGTGCTCTAATGTGATTTGAAATCATTGTTGATTGTTGCAGGGGACTTGATTTTGACGGGAACTAATTCTCGGGGTGACAGTTTGTGGATACACTCCAGAGGCTCCCAGAGGAAGCAGAGAGTAGGGTGAGGGGGTGGTTACGGAGCCTGGTTTTTCTCCTGTTTTCCCAGGAATTCCTGCTGGGTTCTAAACCCTCGCATTTTCTTTAAACTTGCTTTCGTGCCCTTTCCTTTGAAAAGTTACTGGGTCAACCCCAGGATGCCGGTGTATGTCTTGGCGCATCTCAGGAGATGAACATACTTATCTAGTGTCTGCAAAACCCAGGAAGACCTCAGCCTGCCACTGGGTCATGGAGGTCAGCAGGTACCCTCCCAGGAAAAGCTCTAGAACAAAGCTCTGGGCTTCAGAAAAAGGTGGCCTTATAATGAAATTTTTGAATTTTCTATTTATAAAAATTGATAATAGACTCTTATTTTCCACATGTGGTTAGATTCTAGTTACATAGTCCTAAATAGTTTGCTTACTGAGTTATATGGGAAGGTCAAAGGCCAAGCCAGTTTCTTTTTTTCCTCCCTAAAATTATTGGGTCCAAAAAAAAGTGCAGCAATTAAAGTATTAATAACTATAGGAAAACTTAGCTAAAAAAAAAAAATACAGAAACTCTCTGAGTGCAATGCCTAATCTTCTGGAAAACTTTTTTATTTTAAATCTTAAATTGTATTTCATGATACTAGGCAGGAGAAATTAAATTACACTGCATTTAATGTAATGTCAACCTAAATTTCATCAGTTTTTTTCAACTTCACAAAACCATTCTTAAGTTCATCTGCAAGTACATACTTGAGAATTACTAGGAGTGCTGTTGAAGAGAAGCCTAATGAGGAAGAATTTGCAATAACAGACAAAAAATATAAAGTTAAAATAATCAAAACAGTATATATTAGCACTAAGACTGGCAGAAATGTCAATAGAACAGAATGAAAAATTCAAAGCTAGTATAGTTGATTTAGGGTGTGATAGATTTGAAATTATACATTGGTATGGAAGGAAAGGATCGGTAAAAGATTGTATTTAAAAGACTGCCTAAAAATGTGAAAAAAGATGAATATTGGTTGCTACTACATTACTTATTTTAAAATAAATGTTTAAATTAAAAATTTTAATTAAAAAAAGACATTACAGTACTATTCTGCAAGGAAATATAAATACATATTTTCTCTTTGGTTGAATATTTATTATTAAACACTATACCAAAAATAGAAACAGTTAAGTTTAATTGATTTTACTATCTAAAAATTGTCAAAAATTCATAGAAAAATAATATTATAATCAGTATAAACAAATAGACAGTAAATTGGCAAAGTAGTTGGTATGACGAACAATAGCACCTTAATACCTAAAGTGTTAATATAAAAAGAATTCTCAGCTACTAGGTCGTGTCCAACTCTGTGAGGCCATGGACTGCAGCACAACAGGCTCCTCTGTCTGCGGATTTTTCAGGCAAGAATACTGGAGTAGGTTGCCACCTGGGAAGCCTGTATATACGTATATTATTTTATCATGCCTTTATTATATTTAAAGCATTTATATTATATTATACAACATCACACACATAATATTATATTTATATATTACATGACACACATATATTATGCTATAATATATAACATTTTACTTTATGTTGTAATATATATAACATATTTGCATTATTATAATTATATTTATTATGTACCATGTATAATAGAATGATGTTGAATTTCTTTTTAGTGCATTTTCTTTTTTTTAACATTCTAATTTGTATTGGGGTATAGTTAAGTAACATGTTGTGATAATTTCAAGTGAACAGCATAGGAATTCAACAGTACATATACACGTATCCATGCTCCCTCAAATTCCTGTCTCCTCCCATTTTCTGACATCTATTGAGGTGACTTTTTTTTTCATGAATTGCATTATTCTCTTTAATGATAACCAAATCTTTTATTCCTGGGATAAACCACTTGGCATAATTTATTGTGATTTTTATAATTCCTGTATTTAGTTTCCTAATGATTTGCTATGATTTCTACGTCTATGTTTAAGAATGAGATAAGTCTGCAGTTTTCCTCTTTTGTGCTACACTGCTAGGTTTGGTATCATGGTTATACTGTTGCCCAAAGTGAGCTGAAAAGGCTTTTTTGTCTTCTTTATGTTATTGTCATCATCATTATTTTTATTTTACTCTGTGTCTGTGTAACACTGAAATTATTTTTTTATTGACTGTTTCATAATTTGCTGTTCAAATAATGCAAGATTTTTCTGTCAGATGGTATTTATTTACTAATTTCAGTTCTTTTATGGTCATATGACTAATTGGGTAGTTTATTTTTGTACATCTTCCCAATTTTTTAATGAATACCATGTATTTATTTATATGTACTCTTATTATCTCTTCCAACATATGTATTTTTGATTTTCAAACAAATTCTTTAACATAGTCTCAGTAAAATGAACTTAATTAGTACCTGCTTCATTTGATTATCATTAAAAATGAATAATTTAGTATGTGTACAGATCTTAGAACACTGCTTGCACATAGTAAGTGTTATATAAATGATTGATGTTACTATTATTCAGCTTTCACTGTTTTCTAAATTCCATAGCAATTTCTGTTCTGACCAGTGAATTATTTAGAAATATTTCTCTTAAGTTTCAAATATGTAGGGTAATATGTATATATTTTTATACAAATTTATATTTTCACAAATGTTAACTTCATGCTGATTAGAAAATGCTTCCTTTGTAATATAATCTTTGGAAGTTTGTTAAGAATTGCACGAAGGGTCAATATGTGGTCAAATTACCTTAATGTTGGATCTTGAGTTACTTGTCTGATGTTATACGTGTGCTGGAAAATGATTTACATTCTATTATTCTTGGAGGTAGATTTCAGGATTATTATTTGTGCTGTTTGAATATTCTGATTTTGATTGATTTTTAAAATCTGCCTATTCTATGAATTGTAAAATCTGTGTTAAAAGTATTATGGCTGTAAATTTCTCTTTCTAATCAACTTAATTTTTGCCTTACATATTTTCAGTCTGTATTACTGAGTTCATACTAGTTTAGATTTGTTGAGTCATTTTTCTGACGTGCCCCTTCCATCAGTATGGAGCGATCCCCTTCACTTCTGTGCACCTTTTCCCTTAGTGACTGGACTGTGTGTGCCCAGTTGCTCAGTTTGTCTGACTCTTGGTGGCCCCAGGGACTGTGGCTCGTCAGGATCCTCTCTCCAGGTTTTAATTAATATTTTGATTAATATTTTTTCTGACATATCTTACCTCTTTTCCTACTTTTGTGTTCCTATGTTTTTAATTGTCTTTTAAAAAGGCTTATAATTTGTGTTTTTCCTTTATTCAGCTTGATAATCTTAGAATTTTAATTACAACACTTAGTCTGTTTTTTAGTAATTGTATTTGATGACATTTATTAACTCATGAATAATTGATTGCCTGTCATACTATTTTTGAATATTTTCTTCCTTGTGTAAATTGCCTTTTCTCTTCTGCCTTATTTTGATTGATTGAGCACTTTTCCTTCATTTTCTCTATTAGGAAGTTGTTTTTGTCATGATGGACTTAGTCATGCTTGGAATGATCATCCCCAAACCAGAGCACTTTTAAGAATGGAAGAGGGTCACTCTTTATAGTTAACTGTGCTGGGAACCCTGGGAAATGTGACTCCACTAGATCAGCTGCAATAACAAGCAACCTCAAAGGCTCATGAATTAGCGAAGACAGTGTGTTTCTCAATCAAACACCTGCCCTAATATGAGTCAGCTTATTTCAGGTTCTCAGGGACCCAGACTGACCTGAGCAGTATCTAACCACGTGTTCTCTGGAGCTCACAGCAGTGAGAAGAGAGCGTGGAAAACCACACAGTGGCTCTGAATGTGCACTCCCATCATGTAAAACACGCAGGCAGTAACGGGATTCAGAGACTGGGGTGATTTGGATAGCTTGACTGAAGGGATACATCCAAAACGGAGTACTGAAAATAGAATTTAGTGTCAAATGTTCAAAACAAGCTTCTTAAATTATTCCAGATTAGGTACTATGAGATTAGGTTTTTTGCCTGATTAGGGACGTACTGGTAGATATCTGGGAACATTTGCAAGTGTACCTAGATTTAATAAAAAAGATAAATCCCAGTTCACTTCAAATTGCAATGCTTTGGAGGTAATACTAAATATTTGTAGTATGTTATGCATTGGGGTGGTGTAGGCAACCGGTTTACATAATTCAATGTCAGAAAATTAACTACATACATTCACTATGTGTTTCACTACATAGTAACTGTTTTAATTCACTGCTTTTCTTTAGCTAGTCAAGGTGTCATAGACTTGCAATGCATTTTTAGTTCTTTTAAAAAATGAAGCTAATTCTAGAATGTCACATGATACTATTTCTTGGCCTTCTAAACTGGAACTTTAACAGAAAAGTTTATTTAAATATGGAGATCACATGAAAGAATAGCAACTAGGATATACTATCTCAGATAATCAAAGTCAAAGATGAATTTAATAGTCAGAATTTGAAAAAGACATAATGGGCTACATGACTTACCAGGGGCAGGATGTTGTCAATGGAGGCAAGGGTGGGCCTTAACACCAGGCTCATTCAGTCTTGTCTTTATTAGCTTATCAGATTCCACAGTCATATGTATGTATAGCATTCTGACTGTAGAGAAGCTTGACCATCCATGCTTACTGAGAATTAAGGTCTTTTTCTCCTTTGCACATCTGAAGTCTTAACACCTAGACAACAATCCCATTGACATTAGGAATGTTGTTCTTTAAGGTCATGAAAAAGGCAAGGATGTCCACTTATATTGCTTCTATTCAATACTGAGCTGGAGATTTATTATTATTTTCAAAAAAATAAAGAAATTCACATTGAAAAGGAAGAAATACAATTCTCTGTATTCACAGATGAGGTGATCCAGATATAGAAAATCTGAAGGAGCGTATATACACAGTCAAACCCATCTTAAAAGATCTCAAGACACACGTTCACTGTTTTTAAGATCAATTTTATATCGGTACATTAGCAACATAAAAACTGAAAGTCATATTTAGGAAACAATTCCTATCACCGTAGCATGAAAAGGAGTATACTGGTTGGCAATAACATAACACAAGAAATGAAAGCTGATACACTGACCACAGCAAAACATTGTGAGAGGATTCAAAGGGGGCGAAGGAGCGAGATGAGCCAGCAGAGAACGCGAACATCGTGCACGAAGGCGTGCACACGGAACCCAGCAGACCGGTCCTGATGGGCCTGTTCGCAGGACAGAAATAGGAACACAGGCGTGGGGAACAGACCTGTGGCCACAGCAGGGGGAGGAGAGGGCGGGACGCACCGAGAGAAGGATTGACGTACACACCACTGTGTGTGAACCAGACAGAACCAGAGGGATGCCGCTGGATGGCACAGGGGCCCCAGCCTGGAGCTCGCCGCTGACCTAGAGGTGGGGGCTGGGGCTGGGGCGGGGGGCGGTCTGAGGGGAAGGAGACACATGTTTGCATGTGTTGATTCACACTGTTGTACAGCAGAAACCAACACAACGTTGCAACAGTTATATTCCAATAACAAAGGAAACAAAATAAAAATAATAAACAGATAGAGAGATGTTCCCTGTTTACCTATGGGAATACCCAATATTAAGATATCAGTTCTACTCAAATCTTCACATGAGGTGGGAGGGATTGGGGGCAGGAGGAGAAGGGGACGAGAGAGGATGAGATGGCGGGATGGCATCACTGACTCGATGGCCATGGGTTTGGGTAAACTCCGGGAGTTGGTGATGGACAGGGAGGCCTGGCGTGCTGCTATTCATGGGGTCACAAAGAGTCGGACACGACTGAGCGACTGAACTGAACTGAACTCTTCAAATCTATCTAGAGATTCAACACAATCCCTATCAAAATATCAGGATGTTTTTCTACGTAAACATTGATTGATAATCTTGTTGCACGTTTTATGTGGAAGTTCAAGGAGTTGCCCAAAATTTGGAAAATAAAGACAAAACCTGGAGGAATAGACCATCTGATTGGAAAACTGACTAGAAAGTTGTGGTAATCAAGACAATTAGGGATCAACAGAATGGAATAGAGAAGTCAGAAATAAACTTTTCATATGGTTAATAGATTTTCAAGAAACAAACCAGAGCAATTCAGTATACTACTGGGACAACTGGAAATTAATAGCAAAAACAAATAAACTAGAAACCTAACACAAAACAAGACTTAGGACTTAGAACTTTACCTCACACCATGCATACAAATGAACTCAAAATGGGTCTAGACCTGAATGCCTGACTCAAGCCATGGAACTTCAGAAGATGACAGAGGCAGTAACCCTATGCCCTTTCATTAGCGGAACAGATCTTATTATGACAGCAAAAACAAAACACACAAAAGAGAGAAAACAGATAAGTTAGACTTTAGCACGAATAAAAAAACTGTTGATTTCAAATGATGTCATTAATATTAATAGCTGAAAAGACAAGCCACAGGAAAGAAACACTGTAATGTTGGATAAAGAACTTTTATTCAGAATATATTTTTAAAAACTCTTGAAACTCTGTAAGAAAATATCTCAATAAAATTTTTCCGGGCAAAGGATGTAAAAAGTAATTTTATCAAAAGACATTAACAAATAAGTAATAAACACATGAGATGTTTACTATCATAAGTCATTTAAAAATTCAAATTAAAACCACGATTTAAAAAAAAAACACAGTACTGCTCTTCCAATGAAGTGGATATAGTCAAAGAGCCTGACAGTATTGAATAATGTAAGAGGTGGGGAAAGTGGAAACTTCATGAATCTCTATTGGAAATGCAAAATGGGCAATCACTTTTGTTCTTTTTTTTTAGTTTGGCAGTTTCTTCAAAAATTAAGGTGAACTTAACTTACAAACTAGCAATACAGGCTTCTTGATCTAGATACATGTCATTAATTTCTGAGTATCTTACATGTACAGTTAAGGCTCTGAATTTTTAATTACAGCTTTAGATGTATTCTTCAAGTTTATGTTTGCTTATTTACTTAAAAAATATTTCATGGCATTTCCCTGGTGGCTCAGTGGTAAAGAACCCACCTGCAAGGTGGGAGACATGGATTTGATCGCTGGGTTGGGAAGATCCCCTGGAGAAGGAAATGAAAGCCCGCTCCAGTATTGCTGCCTGGAGAACCCTATGGACAGAGGAGCCTGGCGGGCTACAGCCCAAGGAGTAGCAAAGAATCAGACACGACTGAGTGACTAACACTCACTTTCGCTTCATACAGGACAGGTGTACCATGTTAGTTGAAAGTATGCCTTTGTTTTTGTCTTTATTTGGAGCTTAAGTGTGATCTAAGGAGGTGCATGGGCTTCTCAGGTGTCTCAGTAATAAAGAACCTGCCTGTCAATGCAGGAGATATGAGACCTGGGTTTGATGCCTGGGTCGGGAAGATCCCCTGGAGTAGGGAATGGCAACCCACTCCACTATTCTTGCCTGGAGAATCTCATGGACATAGGAGCCTGGCGGGCTATAGTCCATGGGGTCACAAAGAGTCAGACATGACTTGGTGACTAAAGAAGAATAAAAAAATATTTCTAGTTTCTCTTTTAATTTTCTTGACGAGGGATATTCAGAAATGTGTGCTTCATTTTTCAAACATTTGGAGACTTTCTATTTATCTTTTAAGCTAATCTGTAGCTTATTTCTACCATGGTAAGAATATGTGCTTTAAATTATCTCAATTCTATAAAATGGTAAATATTTTGTGTGCACTTGAAAAACATGTTATCCTGTTGTTCTTGAGTTTAGTATGCTTATTCTACCAATTTTGTAAATCATCTAACCATTCAAATCATCTAAAAGTGTTAAAGTGTTAGCTGCTTAGTCATGTCTGACTCCTTATGACCCCATAGACTGTAACCTGTCCTGCTCCTCTGTCCATGGGATTCTCCAGGCAAGAATACTGGAGTGGGTAGCCATTCCCTTCTCTAGGGGATCTTCCTGACCCAGGGATGGAACCCAGGTCTCCAGCATTGCAGGAAGATTCTTTACCATCTGAGCCTCTCGGGAAGCCCATTCAACTATTCGAACCATCTAAACCCTTGCTGAATTTTTATCTTGCTAGTTTTATTAGTATATACCTAATAATATAGCCCCAAATTTCAGGAAAAGCAAAACCAAAGGAAAAAAGAAAAAGACAGTTTTATAATCACTGTTGGAGATTTCAATGCTGTCGGTTTTACTAAAAAGATCTATTTTTCCACAAGGGTTACTGAGCACTGCTTAAATTTGCAAATTCAGGGATGCAAAAATAAAAATGTGAACAAATAAATGAAAGCAGAAGCCACATCAGATTAGCATGGACCAGAAAAGCCCCCGAGCATCAGGAGGGCTCCTGGCTGCACATGTGGGTCCTCGCATGCCCAGGGCTGCTGACCACCGCCTGGGGCAGGGTGGCCAATGCAAGGAGTTCTGGCTGCGACCTGTGGCAGGAGGGTCTTCTTATCGGGTAGTCCACGTCTGGCCAGAGTGGACCAGAGGTGCTGCCGTTATCCACACCCCTTCAGCAGGAGTTGTCCTGAGTGGGCCCTGGCCCTCAGTTCACATTCCCTGAACTGTACAGTCTTACTCTGTAGCGGACATGGAACACAGCCTGTCCTGTGCATCACCCACGTCCTTGGGGCAAAAGCTCCCCTAAGGAAGCAGCCTTGAGGGCACGTGACGATGCTGCTGTGGTGATGGCGGATTTGTCCTGGACCTGCCAGGACAGGAGTGCAGAGGCCACACCCAGAGCAAACCCTGCCCCCATTTGTCCCCAAACACGGATCTGGTGTCTACGTGGCAGCACAGGTCCCCCTCGAGGATGAGGAGCTGTCGCCTGGCTCCCTCTGGGCCTTATGGAAAGTCAGTGGGTGGGACCAGGGTCTTGTGTTAGCCAGTGACTATCTTCACCATCACAGAAGCTTTTCTTAAATAGTTAAATTAATAAAACCCAACGTCACATCCTACGGATAACTATGTGGTTACCTTTAGGAGCGTCGGTGATTAAAAAACAGAGAGTGTCGGCCCAAGGGTTTTCTTTGAAAGAGAGAAGTAATTGGTGTAAAGACCCTTGAACTTTCAACTCAGCACAGAAAAGAGGCTCAGACACCAAAACCCCTCAAATGGTTTCCAGAGGACGAGGAGGGAGAGGAGAAGGCAGCGAGCTTGTGTTGATATAAAGAGCACCATTCCTTACACTTGGGACACAGTCATTTCTAAGCCTATTTTGGAATTGACAGGTGTGCAGAATGAGAACCATTTGAAGATTTGAAATCTTTAAATGATTTCATGCAAAGAGCTGATTCATTGGAAAACACCCTGATGCTGGGAAAGATTGAGGGCAGGAGAAAGGGGTAACAGAGCATGAGATGGTTGGATGTTATCACCGACTCAACGGACAGAGTTTGAGCAAGCTCTAGGAGATGGTGAAGGACAGGGAAGACTGGCGTGCTGCAGTCCATGGGGTCACGAAGAGCTGGACACAACTTTGCAGTTGAACAACAACAATGATTTTATCCCTTGCAATACCTGCTATCTCCATGCATTTACAAAGTTTTGAACTTAAAGACAATAGATGCCATTGCCACAGTGACAGGCATCTCAGAGTAGAACTTGGGAGAAGGTTCTGGTCGGGTCATCATCCAAGGCCACTGCTGGGCTTGAACCCAGTTGGGTCTCAGAAGAGTCCTGGGCCTGGACCACCAGCCCTGGTCTCCAGGGTGACAGTGTGGACCAACTACAATGAATCAGAGGTCTCCGTGGCTTCCTTCCACCCTCCCCGTGAAGCGCTGATGAAGACTGTGTTTACACCTGGAGATGTACTCAATGAAGTCACCCTTCCTCTTTGGACTCATGTATTAACTTCCACAGACCTACAGGACACAGTGATTTAAACTTATTATCAACTTACACTGCTCAAGTAATTTGTAATTTATAACGAAGCTGTCTCCTCATCCTGCCACCGCTAAGTGCTTTGATGTAAAACGTTAGGTCTTCTCTTTCTATTTCTTCAAGTAGTATCTCTGAGAAGGATCAGAGTTTGTGCCAGGAAGTGAATATGCCTCCTGGCCACATGGGTGATCCTTCAGGGTAGCTCCTGGGACACCTTCCTCCACCCAAATTACTCACGAAGTCAATCGCCCCCCTCAGGCTGTTTGCTGTAGCTGATGGCTGAGACAAACATTTTAGTATCTGGGATGACATGCTGGGTGTTATTAGAACTTTGACCAGGAAGGCTTAATGTGCAAGCCTGACAAATCACGGCCAAGAACAGGGAATGCTGATGATTCTTATTGAAATTTACCCTTTGACCAATTTATCCCTAATTTCTGACACCAGGGAAAATGCTGATGTGAACGTGTTAGTCACTCAGTGGTGTCTGACTCTTTGTGACCCCACGGACTATAACCCTCCAGGCTCCTCTGTCCACGGGATTCTCCAGGCTAGACTACTGGAGTGGGTTGCCATTTCCTTCTCCTGGGGATCTTCCCCACCCAGGAATCAAACCCGGGTCTCCTGCATTGGAGGTGGATTCTTTACCATTGAGCCACCAGGGAAGCCTGGAGAAGATGCTAAGCTAAGCTTTCCAACTGCATCTCTTTCCAAGGCCTTGTTTACACCTAGAACATTTCTGCAACATTGCCCGTATGTCTGCTTACCCCTAAAAGTCAGTTGGATGGCTGTGAAAATGCATGAACATTGGGAAGCTGGTGTAATATGGAGAACTTCACTGGGGAAGTCGGAAGTTTACTGACTCAGAAATGCCCACGTGTATCTCTGGGTTTGAAATAAAGTTCAACTCTAGCTGCAGGTATCTCCCTTAGCTGCATCTCCTCCAGGTTTTGCTGAGACGACACATGTTTTCTAGTCTATACCGCTTCATAAACACACTGTGTATATTGACATACACTTTAAATTTTCTAGTATTTTATATCTATTAAATTATCTGTTGCTTTCAGTATTTCTGCACAGTGGGGACATTTCCTCTGACAATTTTAGCTGGATGGTGTTTCCTCTTAGATTACCTATCTGTATGGGTTATTTGTTTGACTGTAGCATATCACGTTGCAAGCTGTGTTTTGTTGTTTGTTGATAATTGAAGGCGACCACACAAAAAGCAGCCTGCATTACACAGGGGTGGTGCATGATGTTTTAGCCAAGTGCCTGAGAATGCTAGACAAACCCGACTCTGGAGCCCTGCCTTTGAAATATGATTTAAAACAGAATTTATAATGTCACAGAATTACATAAAACTGTGTGAAATTGTGCAGATAATCATTTAAATCTCCCTACATGAAAAGATAATTGCTCCAGAAATTAACTGTACCTGGGGTTCATTCATTTGGTCATGGCTAGTTTCTCGTGTAGCGATGATTTGATATTAGAGTTAATTAAGATCAGGTCAGAGTTGCTGAAGGTCAGACATTAATGTGTGGGATCATTGAAATGATAATTATAAACAGATTAGGAAGCCACGGTCTTTTATAAGGGGTTATTAGATAATTACTGTGAGAGTGAACGGCTTACTGTAATAATGGATTATCGACTACTTACAGCGTTCTAAGGGCGAGAGTGAATTACTTCCTCAAGGACTAAAGAATAATGTTGCCAAAACTCAGAGCTCAGTAAATAAAGGAAGTCCAAGAGAGGTGGCCATAGTCCTGCTTTCCCCCAAAGCACTCTTGTCCTAGGAGGTGCCAGTGTCTATGGTGATGCCTTTGTTTGCAGGGACGTGAAGGCAGCAGGTCCCCAGGGAAAGAGAAGATACATCCCAGCATTCCTCATCAGGAGCAAGGGCAGCTGGGAAATTCCCTCCTCTAAGGTCCCTTTGCTCGGAAGCTTTCCTGAATGTCAGAAATCCACAAGGCCGCTCCAGGGTGGGATGGGGAGGAGTCGAGCCTTTTGGGGTCTCCAGTGCAGGGCGGGGTTTCCTCTGTTCTTTCCTCCTCTGAGCATCACTGCAACATTTGGGGTCTGGAGTGGCCCCAGACAAACTGTCTTAAACTCAGATCCTGAAACTCCGAGGTCCTTTGCCTCAGGTCGTGTCTCAGAGGCAAACTTTGCAGGGACATAAGTTCATCAGCTTGCCAGTGAATGAGACACACAAGAGACATGGGTTCAGTTGCCGGGTTGGGAAGATCCCCTGGAGGAGGAAATGGCAACCTACTCCAGTGTTCTTGCCTGGAAAACTCCATGGACAGCAGAGCCTGACGGGCTACGGTCCATGAGGCCTTCCACTGAAGTGTGGATATCCTGGAGCCTCACTGTGGCGGCTCCTGGATTCAGGTGGCGCCATCATGACGCATGCGCTGGTGACGGTGCCCAGGGCAGGGGTTCTTTTCTGTGGCTGCAGCCTGGCAGCCCGCAGCACCCACCTGTGTGGCCTTGGAGAGAAAGTCGGGTGGGCAGAGCCACGGCCTCGCCCCAGCCTCGCATAAAGGACACTCAGAGGCCAGGCAGAAAGGGAAATAGTCCTGCCGAGAGAGGAGGAGAAAGGCTGGGGTGTGAGCCTTGACTGCGAGCTGCAGGCTCTAGCAAAGTTACCACCTGCCCTCCCACCGGCCCCCCTCCTCCTAGCCACATGTGTGGGTGACCAGCTGTGTCCCTCGCAGGGCGGTAGCACTGTGGGGCGGCCCCAGACATGTGGGGCAGCCCGGGAGACCTCACAGGGATGGTGGGCTCTGCGATGGTCCCAGGGACGGAGGGACATGATGGTACCGGCGTCACAGCGAGGAAGCAGGAGACAGGGAGCAGGCCGCTGCCACGCTCACGCCTGGGGCCAGGCCTGGTCTCGGACACTCGTCCTCCGCTCTCAGGGGCCAACACGGCGGCCAGGGAGGCAGAAATCCAGCCGGGGCCCTGCTCCAAAGAAAACTTTCCTGTGGTAGGAACTCCTCAACGTCCAAGACTTTTTATTAATATGTCAAATGTTTATATTGGAATGCATGCCTTTCTTACTAAAATCTCATTTCACTCAAAATTCAAATGCCTTATTTTGTTACAGATACACATGGAAATTTGACAAAACCATGGCCAAGCATAAATCGATATTTGGGTATCATTTGCATTTGTGTAAATCTGGTCAGGCTACCTGTGACTTTTAATAATCACCGTCCTTCCAAAGAGATTGGGTGGGTCCAGAAATACGTGCACAGTCCTCACATGAATGTGCATTTGATAACTGACAACTTGTTGGATTTGTAGAACTAGTAGTTGCTTGGTGAGTTTTTTGTTTTGTTTTTTCTTTTTCTCTTCCTTTGGTCCAGGTTGTTTTAAACCTGGAGTAAAATAAAACACAGCCTTTTATCAAGGCACAAGCTCTAGAACTCATGAGACACTGAGGAACACAGAGAATCCAGGGCCATGTGATGAGGTTGAGAATTCCTGGAGAAAGTCAGTCTAAAGAGTTTCGCTAAGCTACTCTTTGCCCATTCTCCTTTGACAATAGAATGTTTTCTAATATAAGAATGTATTCGACTTGCTCAGTCGTGTCTGACTCTTTGTGATCCCGTGGGCTGTAGTCTGCCAGGCTCCTCTGTCCATGGAATTTTCCAGGCAAGAATACTGAAGTGGGCTGCCATTTCCGTCTCCAGGGGATCTTCCCAATCCAACGAACCCACGTCGCCCGCCTCTGTCTCCTGCATTGCAGGCAGATTCTTTACTGCTGAGCCATGGAGAAAGCCCCAAGAATGTATTGACATGCCACAAAAAAGGTACTTCTTGGAACGCACCTGGGGTCCCCCCTTTGATGTTTAAATGCACCACATGGGAAGCACTGGGTTCATGTCAGTTATTCAGAAGTTGGGCCCATGTCTGAATTTAGGAATCCTTACATGTAGCGGTCTTTAGCATTTTTTAATTCCTTACTGGGAGCTTCCGCAGCAGGAAATCTATTACTATCTTCTGCCCAATAGCTCCATGAAAGAGTTATCAGTGATGGTTCTTAAGAATCTACTTTCAATTTTCATTTAGAGACATTTAAATCATATGACTATAAGCTTCCTTTATCGTTTTGCAAAAATTGACTATTAACTAGAGTATGAAAGACTTAACCCAGCCAGGATTGAACTGCAACAGAGCTTTGATGTGGGGAAGACAGACAGTGCTGTGAATCTCAGGCCATTTTGATGTAAATTGAAAATTCCAACAGTCCATAAGGAGAATGGATGGAAACCTTAGACTCGCAACAAAAGTAGAAGGACATTTATAGGTTGTGTTGTCTGAAGATAAATGACGGTTTGGATTCAGTTCAGAAATGTTGCCCGTTTCCAAAGCAGTCTTACCAGATGGAATCACAGTGTTTTATGATGATTTTAAAAGTGTCAGTTTTAGTGGGTGGTCTACCTGGGGGGCTGAGATTCGCCCTGCAGGCTGAGAAGCTCCTAGTTGTCAGCACTACATGGGAATCTAAGAAATCCACCAATAAGAGTTTAAACACTAAGTCATGTTAAGTTTTAGAAACGGACTTTCTTGGTGGCTCAGACAGTAAAGAATCTGCCTGCAATGCAGGAGACCTGGGTTTGATCCCTGGGTTGGAAGATCCGCTGGAGAAGGGAAAGGCTACCCACTCCAGTATTCCTCCCTGAAGAATCCCACGGGCAGAGGAGCCTGGCGGGCTGCAGTCCACACCGTCGCGAAGAGTCAGACACCACTTAGCAACCAACACTGAACTACTACTACTAGCTTTTAGAAATAGGCCCTGAAAAATCTCTTTTTCTCCTCTTTCTTTTTTTTTTTTTTTAAGGTGGCTGTAGTCTTCTGTGTTTAACTGTGAACTATCAATTGTTTCCTTCTCCCAGAACCCCAGGGACAGAGGAGCCTAGTGGCCTGCCGTCTATGGGGTCGCACAGAGTCAGACACGACTGAAGTGACTTAGGAGCAGCATTAATTGTTTAGTGAAGACAGGGGTGCTTCCCCAGCCTCTCCTTTGGCCATGGGGTCCCCACCAGCCCTTCCCCAGCCTTCCCATGTCCCCTCACTCTCTGCTGTCCACCCTCCACCTGTCAGAAGCACAGGAGGCAGAGTCCGGAGTCTTCCCTTGTACCAGTCACGCAATTTTTGTGCAGAAAACTTCTCTTTCTCACCTCAGGGTACAACAGTGCTTTTTCTTCCACAAGGCTGGGGCAAAATCAAATGATTTTGCAAAGCTCTTGTCTGGCTCAATGAGCTACAATATGATTAAATGATTTCAGTGAAGTAAATCAGACTGCAGATGTAAATAATTGACAACTAGTTCTATATTTCAACCCTTAGAGTGTCATTTATCCTTCAAAGAGGGGCACGTGCATTCAAAGGTAGCGCTTGTCCAGAGACCAGAAGCCTGCTACCTGGCCTCAGCAAGCCCGGTCTAAGTCCATTTAATTCATCCCTGCCTTATCTAAGTCAGTAACACAAGAAAAAGAAGAAAACACTTATCTTCAACAGCTCAGCAGTCCGGCTTTCTGCTGACTCCCACAGGAGTGGAGGGGACACCCCAGAGGCTTCCATGGCACAAAGTTTGAGTCCACCGTTTTCAAGCTCTTCATATCCAACTGGTTGTTTTTGAGCTGAATATTCTAAAAGCGGTACATCATCACTCGTGGGTTCTCTTCTTGATCTAGGTGTCCGTAGCCTCGGCACACTGCACCTACTTCTGCTGTGCATACATACGCAAGGGCTCAGTCATGTCCGAGTGTACGCGACCCCAGGAACTGCAGCCCGCCAGCCTCCTCTGTCCGTGGGATTCTCCAGGCAAGGATGGTGGAGTGGGTTGCCAGTTCCTGCTCTAGGGGTTCTTCCCAACTTCTGCTGAGCAGCCATCAGAATCCACACCGGGCCCGTTTCTTCATAAAAGCTTCTTAGCAAATACATCTGTGTAAGCAGCTCCCCTGAAAGGGCTCTGCTATTTTAACTTGCACTGGAAAGTCAGCGGGCTCAGGGATGCCTTCTCTCTGGGTCTGCTCGGTGTGTGGCGGGGCCCACGTGGAGCATGCGGAGCGGAGGTGGGCGCTGCGGATGGCAGATGCTCGGCGGGGCAGGCAGTCACAGTAGCCGGTGGGGATGTTGACTCTGGCCAGAGTCTGAGCTGCCCTCCACTGAGCGTCTGGCCAGGCTGCCCTGAAATTCAGGAAAGCAACGACCCAAAGCCCTTGGACATTGAGAAGGGAAAGTTGTCGCGTGTAGAAATCACCCTGAATGCGCCCGTGTGGTCTGCCTTGGCAGAAGGCCAGCAGCCCGGGCACCACTCCCCCAGCGCCCTTTCTCACCTCGCCGTGGTCGCAGACGCTCGTGTGGCTGTTGTGGGGGCATCGTTTTCCTGCTGGGTGGAGGCTGAGGCATCTGCGTGCCTGTTAAAAATATTTTCTTCACTGGGCCCTTGTGTTGAAAGTCCCTTGTCCATTTAATTGAAAACTGAGGTTAAAGTAGGAAAATTGAAGTGAGACGTTGAGAGGAAGCTTACTAAAAGAGACGAGCTCTTTAGCCTATAAAAACATGATTTTTGTTGACTTGGGGTTTCATTTTGTTGTTTTTTTTCCCCTTTTTATGAAACTTGGTATTGGTGGCGGGGGTACATTCAGTGTTTGAATCAGTCGACTGTGGTCAAACCGTGCCTGCAGCCCAGACTACTACAAGCAACCACACTGGTTTTAAAGACTAATAAAATAATGCCGTTTCTTGTTTAATGTCATAAATTATGAATGATTCTATTAAATTTCCATATGGCGCTATTAGTGTGTGAAAACAGACCGTCGCGGAGCCTCACACCTTGGGCAGCAGGAGGAGCCTGGTGGCTCCCGGGGAGGCTCTCTGATGGTCCTCCCAGCGTCCACCCAGGAGGATGGCAGCGGCTCGAGGTGCGTGTGGCTCCCGTCAGGGAGGGCGCTGGCTCGCTCAGGGCCAGGCACGTAGGACTCGTTCAAGAAACACTCACTTGGATGACCAGGGATGACCCTGCCACGCCTCCAGCCCCTTGTGGGGCCTCCAAATCACTAAGATGTCTTTTCCATGTCTATGTGTGACAAAAGGCACACAAGGAAAACGATGGCGCTCTTCAACCCAGTGAGGACTTCCTCTTTACAACCCAAGTGTCCGGTCAGCGACCACCCCAGCTGCAGTACGTGGACCCCATTCCCTGTCTTTGGATGCTCTCCTGTGACCCTCCAGGCGCCCACCAAGCAGGGCCCCCTCCCTCCCTAACTCTGCGGCCTCTGTCCCTCCCCCCTACCCCTGTGTACGCCTGTCTAAACGTCCATCCGAGATGACCCGGCATGATCCACCGTCAGCCGAGGCGTGACTGTGAATCAGCGCGGGTGGACCGTAGCTCCCTGTCAGACGCCGGAGCAGCTGGGAACGCGGGCCGCCCCACCCGTCAACGAGAACCGGGAGATGGCTCCGGCCTGCGCCCACCCAGGGCAGAGATGCACCTGCCCCACGGTTGAGAGGCTCTGGGGACCCCCCCCACCCGCCCACATCCATCAGATGTGCTGATGGGCATGAATGGGGTGGAGGGGGAGTCCCTTGCCTGCCTGCACCTGTCAGCAGAGCTGATGGGCAGGGAAAGGTGGGGGACCCCCCAACGCTGTCAACCGGCTGACAGACAAGTGTAAGCGGGCAAGGCCCCTGGCCTCTTCCCGTCAGGTGGGGGAGTCGGTGCTTGATTGGCGAGAGGATGGGGTTCCGCTTGCCTGGCAGGCTGAAGGGTCTACGTCGACTAGAGTGAAAGGCAGGGCTGGTGTGTGTGTGTGTGTGTGTGTAAGAGTGCGTGTGCATGTGTGAACCTTTTTCTAATGTGAAGACGTGGCCCCCACGCACATTTTGGGCCGTCCACCGAACCATAACGTTTGTCTTATAGCGATGGGGCAAAAGCAACATTTGTCCAAGTGGTTTTGTTATTAATGGGACTTTTGCATAAAAGTGCTTTCAGATATGAAGAAGGAATATAAGATATGTTAAGCTTGATAAGATATGTTGAGCTTCAGATTGATAAGACATAAATTTGGGTATATTATACATTTGGATATGTTATATTCTTTTCACATGCATAGCCAAAAATAGTAAGCTTGTGGTTGCTACATTCTTCACTCAGTGGTTTTATTTTACTATTATTTTTTTCTTTGTTAGGTTAGAATTCCTTCACCCCCAGAGACATTTAAAGCAAGGATCTGGGTGCAGGTCTGAGTCAGGAAAATTTGTTTTTGATGAGAAATGCTGTGTACTTTTCAGTTAGGAGGCAATTGTACTGTATTGCTATGTTGAGGCTTCCACGTGAACCAAGCCCCATAGCCACGTTTTTATGGAAGCGTAAGTCCTTCTGAGAATGTGTCAGGAGAGAAAATGGGTGATGGAGCCCATCTCCCTGGAAAGGGTTCAGTGAGGAACAGCTGGAGTGATTTATGACTCTGTACCTGGCCGGCTCTGTGCAACCTGCAAAGAAGCATACCAAGTGTTTTAGTGATTCATTAGGTACACAAAATACCTTCACTTAATAAAAATCGCAAAAAATCTGCAATTTGGGGAAAGGAATGTGGGCAATTATTGCAATCCCATTCTGTTCCCGTGAATAAAAAATGAAATGCCTCTTTTCACGTGTCTGGGGGGGGAGGGTGTCCAGCTGCCAAGTGTTACTTTAAGATGGAGCGCTGTGTCGTTCCGAAGGTTAATTTAGATGAAGGATAAATTTTTTAAGGAGGGATGATTGCTCTCAAAATTTTCTAATTGCGTCCAGTAAAACTGATCACAAGATCATACAAGCTCAAAAATTTGTGCAGGAAGATCTGACTGCTGATCTATATCATTAGAAACCAAAATCAACCCATTTATCCAATAGTATACTTTCTTTAATCAAAAAATGACATGGGGATATTGATACTGGTAGACACAGTGGTTGACCCTGGTGGATAAGCAGTGTGTTCCTCACACTATGAAATACGCTTGTTATTCCCACATTTGCAAGTCATTGACAAATACAATACCCAACCAGATGTTCAGAATTTGCTCTGCTTTACAGCTTTTTGCTTTGTTTTATTTTCACCTGGAGGTATATAGTGCTTTCTTGGACTCACTAGCAGAGATTCTGTTTGTGTGTGCAAATGGGATGTGGTAGCATGGAATTTGGTTCTTAATGGTTGAGTTCAAGAGAAGATATCTCACCTGGACCAGGAAAGAGAGGCCTTCATTTGTGTTAACTCTCCTTTTGTTTCTGAGAAACTTAACCCCTGGCCCAGACTAATGTCACAGGCACATATTATAAGGCTGCTGTTGTGGGTTGTTTGTTCTTTTTTTTTTTTTGAGCAATGGATTTTTCCTTACTCTCCAGGCTGCTCTTTGCTTCAGGTATAGTGTCCAGAAAAGACAAGGGGATTCCTTGATGTTTTCCTTTTATGCTCTATGCTGTTTATTTTACACCTGGAGTAGTGTGTCCAGTTTGGAGAGCCACATGAAGGGGAAAAAAAGAAAGGGAAAATCCTAGGGCTAGGGGGATAGGGGGCTGCCAAAAGGTGAAGTTCTTCAACAACATGATGTGAGTAATGGTTGAAGGTACTAGAGACATTTAAACCAAGTGGTAGAATGTTTACCTGGGGAATTAAATTATTTGTAAGCTCTTCCTTCAAAATAGACATTAGAGGACAGTCTTGGTCATTGTAGAGACCTGAGCTTGGACCATCCAATGGGTCAAGTTATAGTTAACAAGCGTATTAGTCACTCAGTAATATCCGACTCTTTGCAACCCTATAGACTGTATCCCGCCAGGCTCCTCTGCCCATGAAATTCTCCAGGCAAGAATACTGGTGTGGGTTCCCACTCTCTTCTCCAGGGGATCTTCCTGACCCAGGGATCGAACCCAGGTCTCCTGAATTGCAGGCGGATTCTTTACTCTCTGAGCCACCAGGGATGGTGAACACGGCCTGAGCTAAATTCGACTACGGTCTGTGCAGTAGAGCTCCTAGCAGTGCAGTAGTCAGGAAGTGATCGCAAGAACATCTCTCAGGGTGTTGGAAAGAAGCCTCCTTCCTTTCAGTAGGAGCCTGAAGTCCGAGGGTCTAAGGGCTTCCTCTCTTGGCATAGGATTCAATCATAAAACTATCTAGAATACTTTGGGTCAGAATGAAGCCAGATTTTCCCTGTTCATTACAGACTGTCTGGGCTTTTATTTTTTTCAGGCTTAACACTATGAAGGTTTGTTTTTAAACATAATAGAATAGATTTATCAAGTTTTCTCGTATTAAGGCACAAGTTGATTGCATATTCAGTTTGGGTGGTTATATGTCACCTTGAAGACAACCAGCTAATATGAAAGAAAAATGGAATGGGCTTTAAAATGGTAAATTTTGACTGCCTGATAAATAAATATACCCTAAAGATTCAATAATTCATCACTTTGAGTTATTTATCTCTCTCAAAAGATTTCTGAAATCATTCTTTACTGTTTCGCTTGATTAATTCTTTGATCTCCACGATGAAGATCGCTTTATCCATGGTCACTGCACAGTCTGAGTTATTAAACGGATGGCGGGGGATAAGCAAGTTGATGTTAATCAGTTAAAACTGTAAAGAGGCTGAGTGAGTGCGCCGGGAACGACGGGTTTCATCCACCCGTGGTTTGGCGAGCCGCGGCTGCTGTGTGCTTGTCTATCCATAAAGTCTAAGTGGCCAGTTTGCAGGCGAACTGGTGACCAGCGCGATGCTACCGACTTGCAAAGGGGTTGTCCGAATTACTTGCCTAAAGTACCTACTTGAATTTCTTTAGGACAATCAGTTGCCAGTCTTTTTATGTGATGCCACCTAAAATATATACGTCTTTATTTTTACTGTGGCAGAACACACATAACACAGAATCTACCATTTTAACCATTTTTCAGTGTGTGGTTCAGTGACCCTGAGCACATGTGCGTTGTGGTATAACTTTCACCAACAACCACCCACGGAATTTTTCATCTTCTTAAACAACTCTGTAGCCACTAAATAAAGGTCCCCATTCCTCCTGCACCTCCAGCCCAGCAACCACTATTTCAATTTTGTCTTTGTGAATCTGCCTATTTTAGGGACCTCGTATAAATGGAGTTATATAGTATTTGTCCTTTTGTGTTTGCTTATTTCTGTTAGTGTGTCTTCAAGTTTCAGGCATGTTCTAGCATCTGTCAGAATTCCATTTCCTTTTTAAAACATTTTTTATTGTAGTATAATTGATTTACAGTGTTGTGTTTTAGTTGCCAGTCATTACTGAGAGATGAAAACAGTGAAGATGGTTGAAGTTTAACTGGTATCTAAGTGAAACTGTGGGAAACACAGACCTTTACACATCACTGTCAAGAAAGCTGTTTTTCCTGAGCAAGAGTTGGGTACATTTGCAAGGACTAAATTAAATCCTGTTTTTCATTGTTATTAATATATTATAGGAAAGTTGGATATGAGTTATTGCACCTTGATAATCCTCAGACATTCTCAATCAAGATCCAAAATGCTACTGAAAAGGCAGATGGTGGGAGACAACCAGTTTGACAAAGGTGGCCGCAGGGAACCTACAAAACCCCTCTGAACAAGCGAAGACCTAGATCATGAACACACCTCCTCAAAGCCGCCTGTTCTCTTAAGTGTATAGAACATCTTATATGGATAGACAGTAGCTGATAAAACATCTCCAGGTAGAGGAAGTTTCCTTTGATAGAAAGATCAGAATGATACATGATTAATAAACATATGAGTAAGTGATTAATGCTTGAAACCACTGGGTGACTGTATTTATTTCACCTGTGTGGCTGTACACTCGGCTCTGGAAATGGGTCAGGGCCTCCAGGGCAGAGGAACAGTGAAGGGCTGAGGGTCTTCACACTGGACTGTGAGGAAGGGTTCACAGCCCTTGAAAGAGAAAGCCACTCCAAGTCCTTAACAAAAGACACCAGAGAAAAGCAGTGGCCTTCTCACTTCTCCCCCACCCCCACCCCAGCCCTCCTCCGTTCCTTCCTTCCTCTCCCTTCTATTTTGAGCCTCTAATGGCTCAACAATTTTCACATGATGGTTATAGAGAGAAATTCAGCTTTATTTAACAACACTTTCCCAATTATAACAAATGATTTTTCTGAAAAGGAGGAAAGAGGGATTCAGGGACGGCTGCATTGCCAGCTGCTCTTGGGATCCTGGGGTAAATGGTCAGATGGGTTCCTGGGTTCCTGGGTTCCTGGGGCCCCTCTGGGGCCTTTGCTAAGCAAATATTCACCATTGGTCTCACAGGATGGATGCACAAGGTCTTCTGAACTTATTTGCCCATGAAATCCTTTTCCATGGATTACTTATTAATATCTCAGAATGCAGTATGGAAAACTCTCATTCGCTTTATCAATTTGCTTACCAAACCCTTTCTCCATGGATAAGGCACCAACAAGCATGATCCTTGGTCAGGTCTGAGTTTATAACATCCTAAATCAACAGAGACAAATTGGTGACATTTTACCCTTGTGACATTTCTCTTCTGGGATGGGCACTGAGCACGGACTGCCATGATCCCCAAAATACATCCGAAGTTCCCGTTTTGTGAAATGTCTTAAGAAAAAAGACGCTAATGATCCAGTAACTTCAAGAACTACTTCAGAGTCGACCTGCTCGCTGAGATGTCCAACCCACGGCATGGAGATCCAGAAAGATAATAACAATTCTGGGAAAGCGTTAAAGGAAGGAAGCTTTAAAAAACGACAACAACAAAAACACCACATGCCTGTCTTTAAACTAGAATTCCACAACCCACCGGGCACTGAATTGTTGCTGCTGTTGTTTTAAACTGCAGAATGACCTCCCACACGCTGGTTTTCTGGAGCACGCTTGGGAACGCGCTGACCTGCAGCTGTCAGTTCAAAACTTCTCTGGGAACCACGGTTGTCTTAGCTTCCTATCTTTCCAGCGTTCAGGAGAGTGTGAAGCAAGAACAGGGAGGGGCCTTAATCGA
The DNA here is from genome assembly GCF_019320065.1 of Cervus canadensis. Taxonomy (NCBI): domain Eukaryota; kingdom Metazoa; phylum Chordata; class Mammalia; order Artiodactyla; family Cervidae; genus Cervus; species Cervus canadensis. The sequence goes on from NC_057401.1 coordinate 58,085,065, forward strand.
AGACGCCCCTGGAATTCTTCATGAGAGTGAAACAAAGCCTGAGACAGGATTTAACTGCTGCTGCCGCTGCTGCTAAGTCACTTCAGTCGTATCTGACTCTGTGTGATCCCATAGACGGCAGCCCACCAGGCTCCCCCGTCCCTGAGATTCCAGGCAAGAACACTGGAGTGGGTTTAACTACCTGTACTTTAAACTGAGCTGCCCTTAATCTCTGCTTTGCAGCCCTTTCTTTCATACCTGGATGCCTTTCATGGAGGATGCTGGGAGCCTGGCTCAGACACACCAGGTTCTAATTGGGCTCGTTACCATTCGGGGTGTGAGAAGGCGCTTGATGTGAGTGGGGGTACTTCTGGGGTAGCTGTTCTAGTCACAGCATCAATGCATCTGATCTTGGCATATCACAGCAAGCTGACATGGCTGGATAAGTAACAACATCACTGCGGAGGGATTTTGAGTTTATTCACATAGACGCTAAAAAAGATCAGGAAGTAGGCAGTAGTAAAGTAGGACAATTACTTATCATTCCATGGCAAGCGATCTCACAATTGGTCTCAAAAATTATTTCTCTGGAAGCTAATGCACAAGGACTCCTTGTTTAACTAGATTTGTACTGGTTTATGGAAAACAAACCAGACAAGTCTTTCTTCATCCTGAAATCTTTAAATCATTGCCTGCTGGGGCTGTATCGCTGTTCTCCCACCCACCCCCTTTCCAGAGTCAAACTTCTAACACTTTTCATTGGATGTTGTAATAATTCCAAATATCGAGATACTCTGTTCATGGTGTGATTTAAGTTTAACATACAACGTTTGTTGGTTATATCTATCTGATGGCTGAAATTCTTTTACCAAAATTTTTATTGATATTATCACCATCATCGTTAATATTAAAACAAGCTGATATGGCAACGGCTCAGTAATTTCAAACGTATCCATGTAGATATTTTATAACAAGTAACCTGTAAAATGAGCAGCTTTTCTTTATTTTGAAAGCTAAGGCAATATAAAATAATTTATAATTTCCATTCATTTAATTTGTGCTCCCAGAAAAAATTTAATTCCCAAGAAAATAACTTTTACAAAAAGAACATTGGTGTCAACTGAGCATTTACCATCTATTAAGAATTTTGTAACTGTTATCTCTGATGCATACAAGATCTGAAGGTTTTTACGGTGAGGGAACTGAGACTTGGAGTGGAGACCAGCAAGGGCAAAGCCAGGGTCTCAGGTACCTCTGATCCTTTCTGTAAGGTCGGGCAGCCACACAGAAAGTCTCCCCAGGGACAAAGTATCAGCTGTACCTAAAAGAACTCTACGTAATGCACTGTAGTGTCCTAAATGGAAAGGACATCCAGAAGGGAGGAGATGTAAATGTGTGTACACACACACACGTGTACACACACACACACACACACACACATGTATTCCCTGGTGGCTCAGATGGTAAAGGTCTGCCTAAAATATAGCAAATCTGGGTTCCATCCCTGGGTGGGGAAGATCCCATGGATAAAGGAGTGTCAGCCCTCTGCAGTATTCTTGCCTGGAGAATCCCATAGACAGAGGAGCCTGGTGGGCTACAGTCCATGGGGTCTCAAAGAGTCAGGCAGTACTGAGCAACTAACACACACATGCACGCACACACACACACACACACACGCGCGCGCACACACACACGCACACACACGCACTGCTGATTCATTTGCTGTGCAGTAGAAGCCGACCCAACATTGTACAGCAACTAAACTCCAATAAAAATTAATTAAACAAGAAAGAACCATAGTAGCCACACAATAGTCAGGATGATACTATTATAATAAACAATAATATCATTGAGCTTATCAACTTAAACGATCATATATTTTACTCAATTATATAAAAAATATTCAGTTATCCCTATTTACAAAAAAAAAAAAAAGCATAGTATTGCGGAGGGAGACCGTCCCCTTGCCTCCATTTGCCAGTCCTCGGAAGCCCGCCCGGGGCCAAGCTGGAGAGCTGCCCTCAGCTCCTGGCGGGACGCACACGTCGTGCGCGCACCCCTCAGCAGCATCAGCTCGCGCGTTTTCCTTCCGGTCCGCGGAGGCACGCCAGGGCACCGGCCTGCCCGCCAGCTCGCACCTGCCCCTCGGGTCTTCTTCCTGAGGTTTCTAAGGCTTGCAGGGAGACGGAATCCACTTCCCGCGAGCCCGCAGGCCTGCCTTCGCACCTGACAGACTTTCCATGCCCTCAGGGCTTTCTCTTGTCAAACCCTGGTTGCTGGTTTAAATATATACTCATCATCACTAGTGATACAAACAAGGAGAAAGAAGTCATCTTTAAAGGGTAAGTAGCTTTCCTCATCTACACAGGGTGGTGAGTTTATTCCTTAATTTCTTTCTTTATTTCTTCCCCTCTTCCGGATCCGTTTCAGAGGCTAACCAATTAACACGGGTGGTAGCTCTCCTTAGCTCTGTGTGGCTGAGAGGTTACCAAACTCAACAGAACACACAGTTACTGTGTTGTCTCTTAACTTTTCAGAGAAAGATCATACCAAGTTCACTGCACTGAAATTGAGTTTTCTCACTGAAAACATCATCATGGGCATTCTGCCACTCAAGAGCTATACACATCATTCTTGTGTATAGTGCAGTAATATTTCTTATCAGTCCTGGATTTCGCTTGGTGATATACACATACAATATTCTTGTTCAGGTGTTCTTACATATTATTGCTTTTTACATTTTTATTTTATTTTATTTTACCACCAACAACAAAGACTGTTAGAAAAGAGTACACACATCTTTATTTAATAAATAAATAGTGATTTATGAAAATGAATATGTTCAAGCACTTATCCATACTAGCCATATTGCTTTCTAACAGTTTTGCTATTTTAGGGGAGTTTTTTTAAAAGCTTTATTACTACTGTCTTAATCTGCATGTCTCTGATAATGGGGTTCAGCTTCTTTTCACATGTCTGCTGGCCACTTGGATTATGTTTGCTATGTCTCAGTGCTCCATAAAGTATTCTTTGGTTGTCTTTTTCTTTGCAATTTGTAAAATACTGGTGATATGTACCCTTTGTTATTTGTGTATTTTGCAAATATTATCTTTCAGGACAATTTTTTGTCTTTGATTATTTATGGGTTTTTTTTTTTACCATATTTTAAAGATGATTGGATGGCATTGCTGACTTGATGGACATGAGTTTGAGCAAGCTCTGGGAGTTGGTGATGGTCAGAAAAGCCTGGCGTGTTGCAGTCCATGGGGTCACAAAGAATCAGACACGACTGAGCTACTGAACTGAACTGAAAGGTGGTCAAATAGATCTGTCTTTAATTTTCATTATCATAATCAAAGATGTCTCTTTGATTTTCAATAGCACAAATATCTCCCAAACACTCGTCAAAATTTCTGTGTGTTTTTAAAGATTTTGCTTGAGTACGGTATAAGGAGACATTTTAGCTTTGTTTTCTTCTAAATGGACAACTTATTATGTCAACACTATTTATTAAATGCCCCTGTGTCACCATTCTGACCTGAAATAGCTCTTTCATCATCCTCTGTTTCTATACACACTTTCTATCTAGGTCTACTATTATGGGCTCCTGTCATGCCAATAATACTGCTTTTTACATTAGTGGCTTCATGTACACTTTAAAATAGACTGCCAAGTTCTTGATATTTAAAATCTTACAGTTATTCTAAAATATGTGCTTTTCCATATGGTTTCAGTTAGATTCAGCTAAGCGAAGAAGGAACAGTTAATCTTGAAGCTTTAATAATTAACTCAGCAGAGGAGTTAATTAGCTCCTCCTCTTGCAAACTCCCTAGGAGGAGTGGCTGAGTGCAGCTTTCCTCCAGCTGGGCTCCACTGATGCAGGTCCTCCTTGGGGCACTTGTGGCTCTGCCATTTCAAAGTGCAGCTTCCGAATCTATCTGTACAAAAGAAGAGTGAATAAAAAGTCAATCCTCAAATGCAGTCCACTGGCCAAGCTGGTCACATGGTTTCAACCAGAGCAGATGTAGAATGTGGAATTTCAGTGAGCAAGACTGTCTGTGCCTTATGCCTGGCCTGTCAAACAATTCTGTTCAGTTCAGAATAAAGTTTTCTTCTGATTAAAAGTGCATCATATATGTATATTGCTTGGGAAAAAATAGTATTTTTATGATTTTAAGTTTTCCTACCCAAGGAAATGATTTTTGTAGCTAATACCTGCCAGTCCTGTTTTATGTTCTTTAATAGAATTTATAGTATGGATCTTTTATCTTTCTTATTAAACATATTCCAAGGTATTACACAGTTATCATTAGATTGGGAAAATAGAATAATCTGTTCTCATTTTCATTTCTAATTATTGAAAGTATAGAAGAAAACTACGGGTTTGTATATTTATTTCATATCCAGCCACCTTACCAAATTTTATTCTATGGTCTAGTAATTTGCTTTATTTTCTTTTTTTCTGGGCCAATTTATTTTTAGTGAGGTATAATTGATGTATGATACTATATTAGGTACAGGTGTATGGCATAATGATTCACAATTTTTTAAAGATTATACTCCATTTATAGTTATAAAATACTGGATATAGTCTCTGTGTTATACAATATGTCCTTGTGGGTTATATAATTTATACATCACAGTTTGTACCTCTTTAATCCCTCACCCTTATATTGCCCCTCCTCTGACTCTTTCTCCCTACTGGTAACTACTAGTTTGTTCTCTATGCCTGTGCATCTGATTCATGTTTGTTATACTCACTAGCCTGTTTTACTTTTTAGATCCCACATATAAGTGATATCATACAGTATTTGTCTTTCTCTGTCTGACTTATTTCACTCAGTGTAATGCCCTCCAAGTCCGTCTGTGTTGCTGCAAATGGCCGAATTTCATTCTTTTTATGGCTGAGTAGTATCCCCAAGTGTATGGATACCACATCTTCTTTATTCCTTCTTCTGTTAATAAAAACTTAGGTTGCTTCTGTATCTTGGCAACTGTGAGTGATGCTGCTATGAATCTTTTCAAATTAGTGTTTTGTTTTATTTTTGGTAGATACCCAGAAATAACATTGCTGTGTCATATGGTAACTCTAGGTTTAGATATTTGAGGAACCTCCATACTGTTCTCCACAGTGATTACACCAATTTATATTCCCACCAACTATGTATGAGATGTCCTTTTTCTCCATTCTAGTATTTTTAATTAGTTTTTGCTTTTTGTTTTGCTTTTCTCAGTATAAAATGTCATCCATAACTAGAATTAATGTGTTTCCTGTTCTCCAGTATACAAGCTAATTATTTGAAATTTCTTGGGATACTCTCTGGATTCTGTAAAACACTCTTGATTGTGATGTTCTTTCTTTCTTTCTTTTTTTTTTTTGCACTATCCCCCAGACATCTCCATCTTGCACTCTCCGTGAAAGCCTGTATGTGACCCACCACAAAGCTTTCAACACTCTCTCCTGAACGTGTCCTTGATCATTCCTGTCTTCTCCTTATACTGCCACAGCCTCAGGTCCTAGTTTCATCATGCTGATCATATTATTAGAATATCTTTACCATTGTCCTCTGGACTCTGAAATTTATCAGAGATATATTTCCCCACCAAAACTTAACAAGGACCGTCCTTTCATCAAAGCATTCGATGGGCCCTCGTTGCCTGCAGGACAGAAATGGGGCTTCTCTGCTCAATGCCCTTCACAGCCTGGCATTTGTCCATTTACTGGCCATCATCCATGCTGATACATCCCTATGGACATGGTCTCTGCTAAGCATAGGAGCGCTTCCCACCCGTCAGTCTTTTCCTGTCAATGTATCCCCATTTTAAACTCTATGGACAAGTTCTTCTGTGTTGTTACATTGATTTCTTTATTGCAGAGTTGTGACTTCTTAATTAATGTTAGAATTTCAGAAACTGGTATAGAACCTTGTTTTCAAGTTGATCATTGGGATGGTTTGGAATACATAGAATGCAGTGTCTCTGACCCACCTCTGGATGATATTTTTAATCCTGTGCAGTGAATTACTTGATTCAAGTAGGAGGAGACTGAAGAAGCTGACCAGCTGAAAAGGGTCTTTTGCAGCATAAAACAATTGTGGACTTTGTGACAAAGTAGTAAATGAAATTGATCTTTTCAAACTAGTTTTTTTTTTTCCCTAAAGGAGATATAAATGGAACAGCTCTAGATAGAATGGGCCTAGTGTAGTTAAGACCAGAGATATGAACAGACACAAGCTTACCTTTCATCGTTTAAAGATTATCCACCCAGAAACAGGACTTCTCAGGTGGTGCAGTGGTAAAGAATCTGCCTGCTGATGCAGGAGATGTTGGAGACTCAGATTCAATTCCTGAATTGGGAAGACACTCTGGAGGAGGAAATGGCAACCCACCCCAGTATGCTTGCCTGGGAAATCCTAGGGACAGAGAAGCCTGGCGGGCTATAGTCCATAGGGTCGCAGAGTCAGACATGACTAAGCACACACTTGCACACATCCAGACACAGCAGAACATGTTACCAGGATGAAGTTTCATGAATTCACATTTCTGTTTCTCTCTCACTTACACACCGCAAACCTTGTTCTACTACATTTCACGTTATTGCACTTCACAGACATGGCATATTTTACGAATTGAAGGTCTGTGGCAACCCTGAGTGAAGAAAGTCTTTTGGCACCATTTTTTTTTTCCCAAACGTATTTGCTCACTTTGTGAGCAAGATGTGACTCCGTGTCACATTTTGGTAATTCTTGCAATGTTTCAAACTTTTTTGTTTTCCTCATTTGTGTTATGGTGACTGTGACCCGTGATCTTTGAAGTTACCACTACAACTCGCTGAAGGCTCATGAATGGTTAGTGTTCTTTAGCAATAAAATATTTTAAGTGAGCCTGCATACTTTTCTAGGCTTTATAGTGCTGCACACTTAGTAGGTTCCAGCAGAGCATGAACATGACTTTCACACGCACTCGGAAACCACAGCACTTGTGCGGCTCGCTTTCTTGCAGTATTTGCTTTATTGCCGTGGTTCGGAACCAAACCCACTGTCTCTGTGGTACCCTGCGTGCTTCTGAGCGCTCCCTGCCTTCCCCAGCGTATTGAGACACACGTCCTATTCCTCTTCAGCTCTCTCATTCTAAGGAGGAGAACGAGGAAGGAAAACCTAGTCTCCCGCCAGCCTGCGAAGCAGCTACTGTCTGTATTGCGCTGTTCAACTCCCCTTTTGTTCCGTCTTATGCTTCTTCCAGTCACCTGATACTCTGTTTTCCTCACAATTTGTAATATTTCCTTATGATTTTGAGTCTATTTTAGGGCAGTTATAAAGGCTTGTCTTCAGGTCCTTATCACTCAGTTTTTCGTACATAAACCCTCTACAGGGATTCAAGTTCAGGGATGTCTTCCAGGAATAGATTCACAGGGACAGGGAGAGTAAAGATACTACAAACATAAAATTATCTTTATTCTTATCTTGAGAAGGAACCACCAAGACTCAGCCTAGTGTCTCCCTCCTAGATTAAAAGGGTGTAGGTTGTTAATGATCACCTACTGTGTTTATAGACCTTCGCGGTCACAGAAAAGGCATGGGTCCCCAGAGAGCAGTGTTGCTTCTTCTTCAGTAGCTGTAAATCTGGATCCTTCAGCAGCCTCTGACTTGAAATCAGTTTGCAAGAACTTCTTCTGCCGGTTTTTCCTCCCTTTCCCTTTCTTTCCTGTTTTCTTTTTCGATGTTCCTATGTTTATTTCTCAGAAAAAACTCAACATCTTGGGCAGATTCTCAAGCACAGTGAAGAATGGAGATAGAGCTCAGGTCAGGAAAGCGGGAGAACCGAGCCACGCCTTTGTGCCCAGGGTGTGGCCCCATCCTCTGCAGGGAAGGTGGTCACGAAACCTTCTCTAGCAAGACAGGTCATCTGGCCCCAGCGCAGGAAGTGCGGTTCACCAGAAAGTGAAAGTGTTAGTCACTCAGTCGTGTCCGACTCTTGGCAACCAGGCTCCTCTGTCCATGGGATTCTCCAAGTGAGAATACTGGAGTGGGTAGCCATTCCCTTCTCCAGGGGATCCTCCCAACTCAGGGATCGAACCTGGGTCTCCTGCGTTGCAGGCATATTCTTTACCATCTGAGCCACGGGGGACGCCCAGTCCCACTGTCTGAAGTGTTATACTTTATTTCTTAATTATATGGCCTCAGTGTTCCCTGAATCTCCCTCTGAAGGGGAAGCCAACCCCAGCTGAGACATGCCCCACCCTTCACCCCAACTGTGCTCGGATCACCCGGTGTTTTCAATCAGCTCAGCTTGGAAAGCTGCCCCAGCGTACAGTTGGAGTACTTCTTGTCCTGATGTGAAGCTAAGATCTGTGGTTCAGCGTGGATCTTTTTTGTATTAATTTGATCTGATAAATTGTTGCATTAAGGTATCATTTCTCATACCCTGGTCTCTCCCTTAATTTTGTGCCTGTGGTTAGCGCAGAACTGGTCTGAACCCTAGTTCCAGTCCTCGGCTTAACAAAGAATCCTAGGAAACATTAAGAATGTTCTCCAAATTGTCTGAGGGCTGCAGACATTTTAAAAAGAAGTTAATTTTTGCTCTGTATGCTTTGTGGTTATCCACAAAAATTAAAAATATCTTTATTTTACATGAGAGAAGAGAAAAAAAGAAAAGAAACTGAATAATTTTGCCAGATTATTCCAAACCCAGGCCAAAACACCGACAATTTTTCAAATGAACAATAAATTTACGGAACAAGTATATTGTCAGGTGTGGCTGGAAAATGACACTCAAACTGTGACCTTTTAAGGCTTTCATCAGATTTTTGTTCGCTGACAAAGGAGAAGGCACTCAGAAGCTGGCTTCGGCGGTCCATGACGGGGGTGCCTCCTTCTCTTCTGGAAAACAGATTATCCAAAGAACATGGTTGGCATCTCAGGACCAGAGCTCACGTGAGCTTCTCTCTGATCAGGAAGTGCTTTCCTGAAAATATAAGTGCACTTTCAGTTACATTCTACAAGCATCCAGAAAAAATATATTTTAAAGCTTTTTTTAAAGAAAAAAATTGTTCTATCACCTTTTGTCTACTATAACTATTAAGCCATGGATTTTTTGCAGGAGCAAGGCCCTAGAAAGTATCTCATACAAATCCATAAAATTGGTAGATGAGGAAACTGAGGCTGGAAAAAAAAAAAGGTGAATTTTATTGATTGGATTTCCTTAATCTCACTGAGGGATCCTTATTTGTTCTCAGAAAGGCTGAATGTCTGGGATTTTGTGTCTTTAGTAACTAAACCCTATGTCAGCTAGTTGATAGGCTTGGAGCTAACACACTTTTTCTTTGAAAATAATTTGTTCCCTTACTTGAAAATTCACGATGCTGGTCCTTCTCCATCATCTGTGGAGGGAACACTCTCAGATTTAGTCTTTCAGACCTTTCAGACCTTGCCTTGGTCCATGGTCTCACCAGTTAGTAATTGAATCCAAAATGTTTTGAAAACAAATGAAGGCTGAATTTTGCCGTGTTTGTTTCTTTAGCCCACTGAAGCGCTGGGTAATGTACTACAGTAAAACATTTATAAATGAAACGTGGAGCGAATCCAGCTCATTATCAGTCATTTAAATTTGGTCTCTTTCTAGAAATATAACTATAGAGATTTTTTTTAAATTAATGGAGGAGACATAGAAAGAAAGATTTCATAGGCCAGGCACCTTGGAATCCAGTGCTCCTGTTACTTAATTTTTCCGTTCCCTAGTGTTCTTTTTCATGACTTGCTTGTTGTTGGATATCTCAGAATTATTTTTTCTTTCATTTTTCTGAAGTTTTATTGAAATACGGTTAATTTACAATGTTTTATTAGTCTCGGATATACAGTAAAGTGATTCAGTTATACACACACATATATAAATATATACAGTCTTTTTTTACAAGAATTCTCAGAATTCTTATTTTGAACATTTCAGAGTTCCTTTCACACCCTTGTAAGTGTGTGTGTGTGTCTGTATATAAAATATTTAATGCACATTTTGCATAGATATCTATTAATGTAAAATGTTCTTCTATAAATCTTCAAAGTTAAAGTGTAGGAAATGCTGTGAAAAGCATGTATAGCTACCTCCTTCATGTAGAATAGCACAGGGCCACACGGACTGTAAGCTCCGGGAAGGTAGAATTTCCTCCTCTCACTCAGCACTTTTTCTACAGAATCTTAGTGCTGCCACTGGCACAGGGAAGCCACTCAGTAAACATTTAATAATGAATGGTTAGATGTAAAGAGAAATACACGAATGCTGCCAAATATCTTATCTTTGTCCTTTCATGGGAGAGCTTTAGTATTTATAAGCTTAACGATTCGCATAGACGGAGAATATGTTGTCATCTTATGTATTGTCATTCATGGAGTTTAAAAGGCGGACAATGTTTAATTAGCATTAGCTAGAGTGATGTCAATAAAGAACAATAAAAATATAATCCCTGTAAGAATTTTTGTGGAACTAGTGGGTGCCATCAGACACTTTTCCATACACTGATCGTTGTCATTTCTCTATGATTATGTTTGTAAAACGATCTAAATATCAGAAATGTGAATAATTGCTTTTTTACTTATCTGTCCTTTGGCCTTCTGGAAGAATAGTAAGGATGTTGGAAGGAGAGTACAAAATGAAAAAGAAAATAATGCTGAGTACTATTTCCAATTTCATTGGTGCAAGCAGAGGAAGGCTTGGCCCAGTATAACCCAGTACTGTAGCAGCCACCCTGAGGCCCCTCAGCCCTGCAGACATGCATTTACACAGCGCTCAGATTCAAGGCTCATTGGAAAAGACCCTGATGCTGGGAAAGATCAAGGGCAGGAGAAGGGGGCGACAGAGGATGAGATGATTGGATGGCATCACCAACTCAGTGGCCATGAGTTTGAGCAAACTCTGGAAGATGGGGAAGGACAGGGAAGCCTGCCATGCTGCAGTCCACGGGGTCGCAAAGAGCTGGATACAGCTTAGAGACCAAGCAACAATAATAGATTTAAGGAGGTGCCAGCAGCCTCTGTCATCAGGATAATTCATATTTCACTGTAATATTAAAAAGAAAATAAAAGCGCTGCCAAAAAATTCATAACAAATGAAATATCACAGCTTTAAATAAAGACCAAATCAGTAAAACATCATTAAAGCCTCTGATGGTCTGGCCAGCACTGAAGAATAAAGGCAAATTGATGAGAAGGTAATTTGACCAGGGTCAGAGTGAGGGGTGGGTATGTCCGGAGTTAGACCTCTTCTCTGGATTGGACTTCCTAACTCTAAATCTCTCCTGGGAGAATAAATTTCTCTCTAATCAAAATTTTCCCATCCGAAATCTTCTCATCTCAGGCATACATTTATTTTAAAATGATGTACATAATATTTGCATGTTTCATGTAGTACCATTTAAAAATATCTACCATCTGTGGGAACCAGCCCTTTTAAGTATTTAAATACTTTGGATTTTTAAAAAAAAAAAATGTGGTCTGCCTAATACTTATTTATACTATACAATGAAAATATTAATTTTGGTCCTACAGAATAACTCCATAATTAGCACAACCTGTCATTATGTGACTTCTGATCAGCCAGGAGTCTAATTAAGCAACTTGAAATATAAGAGCTACATATAGTAAAATCCACAGAAAACCTGGCCTGTCAGTCATCACGTCTTATCCTGAACATGGGTGTTAAAATAGCAGTGTTCTTTCCAGCGGATAATGAATCCTTGTGACGGCCACAGCACCACCTTGGAGGGTAATTTCTCTCCAGCCTCAGGAGATGGACTAAGTTACATGGACCCATGTGGTGTGTTTGACACAGAGGCTCAGGCATGCTGCCCAGGGGAGGGGGCTTGTGTATTTGTTGCTAAGATTTGGTGCACTTGTGTATTTAAGATCCTTGGTTTCTTACAAATGTCAGATGAAATAAAGCCTCGTGAAAATGTTTGTGTGTGTATGTGTGTCTGTATGCCCAGCACGTTTCCAAATTCTTCTGGAACTTTCTGCACACTCTCTGCGGGCCTTCGGCATCGTCACCGCTGACAGCCCAGTGGTCCTGGCTCCCTGATTCCAGGGGTGGTTCCAGGCACCTCCATGTCCTCAAGGCTGCCCTCTGGGGGGCCTCCCCTGCAAGAGCCCCTTGCTTGGAAGCCGGGTCCTCCTCAGGGGGACCCGAGGCGACCCTGCAGGGTTTGCCCGGCTGCCCCAGGAGCCTGCTCCCGGCACACAAGGTTGGGGGCCCGCCTGTAAGCCATTCCCTGCAGCGATTTCAGGTCAGGACTCGGGGCATCAGGCAGATTTCTCCCCAAGGGGAAGCTGCAAAGAGAAAGACACAACCTCAATCCTCCCCATGACTCAGGTCTTAAAAAGAAAAAGGAAAAAAAAAAAGACTTGATCCAAACATCCATGTCTGCAGAAACCCCTTTTTTGTTAAGTCCCCAGCCTCGTCATTGAACTTACAGACGAATGTGGTCCCAGGCATCACACGAGTCACCGGCCTCTCAAGTCGGCCGGTCGTGGGTGTCGTCTGACTAAGGGCAGCCTCTGTTCCCGGCACCCTGAGCGTGTTCTCCTGGCCCCCGGGGGTCCCTCCCCGGACTCTGCACAGCGGTGCGGTGACACGGGGCCAGCGGAGGCCCGTCCCCTTGCTGGAGGCCTCACATTCCTGCAGAGTGGGAGGCTGGCCCCGGGAGCACCCACATTCTGTCTGTGCTGTCTGCCCTGCTGCCACTGAGCACCCCCAAATTCCAGGTGAGTCTCCCGGGGGCTCTGAGCCCGTGCACTCCATCCTGAGGATGCTGAGGGGTGAGGGGTGACCACTGAAGGGTCTGCTAGGCAGCTGCTCACCCGGTGAACTCTCTGCACACTGGGCCCGATGGGGGGACGATACCCGTTCTTGGTGGACCTTGCTTACGGGGGCTCCCAGGTACCTGGTGCTCCCCTGCACAGAAATGCCCATGTCTTGGCGGGCTTGTGAGCTGAAGGGCCAGCTGGGCCCGTCTCCTGTTGTTGCTGCAGCAAATGAGCACAAACTGGGCGGCTTGAAGCCACGCTTACTCCCTCGCGGTGGTCAGGCAGCAGGTGCTGGCGCTGCCGAGCTCCCCCGGAAGCCCTGGGGAGGAGCCCCGGTTCCCTCCTCCGGCTTCCGGAGGGTGGCGGACCTGTGCTTCCCAGCCTTGCCGCCGGGTCCCGCTGGTTTCTCCCCATGTCTTCCTGTGGCTGTACTTATGGTCTGGTCTGCATGGTCCCACCTTCTTGCAAGGACAATAGTCACTTGTTTGGGTCCCACCTTCTCCAGTATGACTTCATCTTAATTTATTACATCTGCAAAGACCCCGCCTCCAAGTAAGGCTACATTCAGAAGTTCTATATGGACGTGAATGATAGGAGAAAGCAATTCACCTGGTATACTGCCTTGGAGATGAAGAATAAGTGTGCAGTGTGCTTTAAGCAGAAAATGGACCATACATTCACCAGTAGAAAATGTGACAACATATACAGAACTTATAGACATTGGCCACTGCATTGATCTTTTAAATATTTACTTGGGTTTTAACTTTTGTTTCTTTTGCTGTTTTACTATTATATTTTTGCAAGTCTGTGTCTGCACATCAAAGTAAAATATTTTGATGTGCAAATACTAGTCATGTATCATGATTCTTCTTTCTTTTTTCCTTCCTCCCTTTTCCCTCCCTCCCTTCCTACCATCTTTCCTTCCTTCCTTTTTCTTTCTTTCTTCTTTACTTTCTTTTTTTTTTTTTTTTTTCCTAAGACAACATTCCTGTAAGCTTTGAGGTAGGCAGATTCAGAGAGAAAGAGGAAAGGGATTGGAACTAGGGGATGAAGGCTTAAAGAACTCTGCTTTTCCAACGCACAAGTTTTCATCAAAGATCCATTTTCTCTCCTTAGAATCTCGAAGACCCAAATAGAATTCCATTACTTTGACAAAGCAAAGTGGGCTTTCTGGACATTTCTATTCTCAGGCTCTGACACAAATCAGAAGGAAATCAGGTGAAGAAAGAACCGTAACCCAACCCGCCTCCTCTGTCCCCACGCCCTCCCCCAGGCTCTGGGGTTCTTTCAAAGGATTTGCAGAATCACTGCGTTTTAGTTAAATACTGAGATTCCTCCACTGAACTCTATTGTTCACCTACTGTGTGCACAAAGCAGGTGGCGCCTAGCGAGCGCCTCCGGAGCAGCGTCGGGATGTGAACACCCAGCGCGGATCAGCCCTCCTCCCCCAGGCAGGCCCAGGTGTGCGAGGCCTCAAGCTTGGGCAGTCTAGGGAAGCCCGCCCCTGAGTCCCCCTTCCCCGGCCCTCTGGCCTCGGACATGCCGTGGCAACATACTCTTGAGGGGTCCCGGCCTCCTGACCCTGGCACCAAACCCGGAGCCTCCAGCGTGCCCCGCTCCGCCGTCCCAGCCACACAGCTCCGTCCGAAGGCCTTGGAAGGAACAGCCCAGTAGAGGGGCCCCAGAGGAGGCACAGAGCCCGGTCCGGTTTGTCCCCTCGCCTCGCAGGAGGACAAGGCCAGGGATGGTGGCCTTCGTCCAAAGCCAGGCTGATGGGTGGAGAGAGTCCTGGGCAGAGTGAGAGGGAGGGGGCCCCGAGGAGGACCCCAGATCCTGAGCACAGCGTGGGGCGGGCCTAGCATGGACTCTGACACCCTATCCAGGCTGGGGTCCGGGTCCTGGAGCTGTCAGGAGGGAGGTCGGAGGACAGGTGAGGGGTGCAGGTCACGTTGGGGTGAGTGTGTAGCGGAGGAAGTCAGGGAGCCCCCTGGCCCAGGAGTGCTGTGACCACGGGCGGCGTGTGGGCACCACCTCCGTCCTCTGAGGGCAAACGCAGCAGGCTCGGGCCCTACTGCATCTCTAGACACCGTGCTGCAGACAGAACAGGCCCTTGGGGTCTCCCCAGGTCCACTTGGCTCCGCTGCACACCCCAAGTCCTCTGCGAGAACGAGTGTCAGAATCAGCAGCCTCCCGGGTGATGATTCTGGGCGACCTCCTGTCTTCTGACCCAGGACTCACCAGGGAACGAATCAACAGGTTCCTCCCACCCAGGGTCTGCCGTTTGCCCCTCCTCTGCCCCCCGAAAGCCCCTCCTGATGCAACGCCCCCTCTTCCTTCTGTCCTTCCCTGGAGGACATGTGTCCACTGGGCACTGGCCTTGCTCTAAGGACGTGGGGCTGCTGTGGTCTCGGCCATCTTCACGCTCTCATTCTGGGTCCCCCAGGAAGCAAGGTCCCTGCACCCGATCAGATGCCCCCATGTGTCAGCCACTCTGTGCTGGAGGCTGGACAGCGCCCCCCGCCGGGTGCAGCTGCCGCTGTGGACAGACCCGCCTGCTGCCCGCTGCACATGCGTGTTCCAGAACGCGTGACCACCGGGGCTGCCATCTCCTAGAGACACTGAAGGGACATGCCCTGGGGCGTCCTTTCCAGATGCCAGGAGCCTCTCATGATGTCAGCACGTGTCAGCTCGAATGGGCCACGAGGCTCCCGGATGTTTGGTTCAGCGTTACTCTGGGTGTGACTGTGTTCCTGGATGAGGTTAGCATCTGAGAAAACCTATCACCCTCTGCAGTGAGGGTGGTGTGTAGTCAGTCGTGTCCAACTCTTTACGGCCCCATGGACTGTAGCCCTCCAGGCTCCTCTGACCATGGGATTCTCTGGGCAAGAATACTGGACTGGGTTGCCATTTCCTTCTCCAGGGGATCCTCCCCACCCAGGGATCGAACCCTGGTCTCCTGAGTCTCCTGCACTGGCAGGCGGGATCTTGACCACCCAGTTACCTGGGAAGCCCCATGGTGAGGGTGGGCCTTACCCGAACTGCTGGGACCCTGAGTCAAACAAATAGCTGAGTGAGGGAGGCGTTTCCGCCTGGCCATCTTCTAGCCGGGACACTGGTCTCCAACGGCGGACCTGCACCCCGGCCGGGGTGGGCAGCATAGTCTCTCCTGCTCTCAGGCATCACGGCTGGACCAGAACCATGCCCAAGGCTCTGCTGGGCATGCAGCCTCCCACCGAAGACCGGGACTTCGTAGGCCCGCAGCTGCACAAGCCAAGGTGATTCCTTATGATCAGTCTCTCTGTCTCCCTCCCTCCCTCTCTCTTTCCCCCTCTCTCTCTGTCTGCCCCCCACCCCCATGTATATATCTCTAAAGTATCTTATTGTCTCCCTGGAGAACCCTGACTAATATGCTCAGGATGCCAGGAATAGTCATCCCCATTTATCATCTTGGCACAATGGATCTTTCCCCTCTTTATTTGTCTGTACCTTAAGTCATTTTATAAATAATTTACAATGACAAGAATTTTAGCATTGCAAACCTGCATTTTTTAAACTTTTTATTTTATACTGGAGTATGAAAGTGAAAATGGAAATCGCTGGGTTGTCTCCGACTCTGCCACCCCGTGGACTGTAGCCCACCAGGCTCCTCTGTCCACGGGCTTCTCCAGGCAAGAACACTGGAGTACAGTTGATTAACAACGCTGGGCTAGTTTCACGTATACGGTAAAGTGACTCCATTACACATAAGCATGTATCCATTCTTTTCCAGATTCTCTCCTGTTTGGTTGTGACGTAACATCAAGCAGAGTTCCCTGTGCGTACGGCAGGCAAGCCCACACTTCGATTCCGTGTGTTCCAGTCTGCAGGTCTACATGTGTGAAACGGATCAGTCCTCTGAATACACCATCAGCTCATGAAACTACCTGTATGAACCTGGAACAAAGCTTTCCTGTAAAAACTGGTGGCAGATTCTAATTATTTCTCTGAGAGTTTCTAGATTATCAAAACTTTCTTTGAGTTCTTTTTGAGTTTGCACCCTCGAAACACAAAACTTAAGGAAGTTTTTGAAATTTTGGACACCTCATAATGTTCTCGAAGAGACAAAATGGCCATCTTCTTTGCTCCATAGTTTCAAACAATTTTCATTTTTAGTTTTATAATCCTTAATTGAAAGAATAAACCTAATGATTTTTTTTCAATTTCACATCATCTATTTTCATCCAATCGTTTTGTATACACACGTACCTACTATTTGTCGACTTAAGAGCCATTTTAAGTACATTTTCACGCAAAAACATCATCAGTATCATAAAAGTTGAAAGGTTACCATCCCAGTCCATGTAGCCAAACAGGAAGCTGTGGGGTCTTGTCCCAGTCAGCGGCTTGATGGGACCCTTCTGCTGGGTGACCCCCGGTGACAGCACCTTGTCTCCCCTTTGTCTGCAGGATGTTCACTCATAGATTCTCAAGTTTGAGAAAACACATTTAGGTCATTTGCACATACTCTGAGATTTCAGAGTTAACACATCTCTGTGTTAACATTCTGAGTTGCCTAATTACGGTGAGACATCTTTCACTTTCATCTCTTTTCTTTCTACCATTTTGGGCAGAATCTGAAAACTTCTGAACTCTTAAATATTTTCAATAAAACTAAAACAAGGTACAAAGAAAGTGTCAGGTCAGTTTTACATCTTCTGGAAAGACAATGAAATGTTTTGAACACCACACACAGAAAAAACAAAGGATGATGAAATAATGACAATTTATTTTATTACTTTTTATCCTTCTAGATCATTCTATCATTATTCTATGTTTATCATTTTGGTTTTATAAAGGATAGTTTGAAAGAATTTACAAAGATGAAAAAAATTCATAGAATGTTAAAATGGTGAAATGCTTCAAAATATAGGAAAAAAATAATCAGTAAGATCCATATTTTTATTTAAGAGTTTATAAAAGGTTCCAAAGGACCCAAATGGTAATTGAAAGTAAAGTAAATTCTATTTTATTAAAATAACATTGTCTGTGTTTGTGCGTGTGCTTCCCCATGTCTCAGCAGGTAAAGAATCCACCTGCCAATGCAAGGGATGCAGGAGACTGAGGTTCAATCCCTGGGTCAGGAAGATCCCCTGGAAAAGAAAATGACAACACACTCCAGTATTCTTGCCTGGGAAATCTCATGGACAGAGGAGCCTGGTGAGCTATAGTATATGGAGTCACAAAGTGTTGGACAAGACTGAAAGACTGAGTATGTATTTAAGCATAAATCATATTTTAAATACATACATTTCTCTTTGCCCTTTGAAAAATCTCTAATGAGAGTTATGAAATATCCATCCAAACAAACAGAACTGCTCAAAAAAACTCCAAACTCAAAGCACACATTCTGACCCTGACAGCACACTCAGTTTGAACCCTCACTTTCTGAGTTGCTTCCATTGAGACCAATCACGACGTTTCCAGGTGAAGCTTATCACCTGGAAGTTTGACAGTCACTTAAAGCAAGAAGACTGTTAACTATGAGACGATGGCAGATAGGCCCTACCCTGCACCCCTGGGAATCGCACTCCTAACACAACGCGCTGTGTACCAGTCATGTGCTCCACGAGAGGTACTGTCTCCGTCCACACCCTCCCTCGGCCGAAGTTCGTCACAAGTCCGAGGGGTTTCTGAGGTTGGGTCTTGACTCTGCCTGAGCTCCAAGTCTGTCCTCAGTGGCGACATCCCAGTGGGGAGCCGAAGAGAAGACCAGAGACATCTAATGGCTTAGGACAGACTTGTTTGCATTTTCCATATAATTTAAGCCAACATAGATCCTTGGCCTGAATCTGAGAGATTACCCAGTCACCTCTCCAGAGCCAGCCTCCAGCCAGGTTTTGCTGGCTGATTTCTCACAGTGCCCCTCTGCGAATTAGTCACTAAGCTGTGTCCAACTCTTTGCGACCCTATGGACCACGACGCCTCAGACTCCTCTGTCCCTGGGATTCTCCAGGCAAGAAGACTGGAGTGGGTTGCCATTCCCTTCTCCAAGGGATCTTCCTGACCCAGGGATCAAACCCAGGTCTCCTGAATTGCAGAGTCTTTACCACTTGAGCCACCAGGAAGCCCTTATAGATTGCTTGTCTGGCTAATTCTTGAATCAAAGGTAAGAAACCTGGAAAAAACTAAATTATGAGACAAAAGCAAACAGAAAACCCTCCTTTCAATTTCTAAACAAGTGAAGCTAGAGAAACAAAAATGTTCTGCTGATGAAAACTCCCGGCTTCGTGTCCCTCAGAGCCCACGAGGGACGCACAGGTGAATCTGAGTTTGGCTGGCTGGATGTTTGGGATGTGGAGCCAGACAGCACGGTGCCTGCATTTCCTGCCTGGACGGTCCCTGGGGTTGCGAGGAGGGCTAAGCCAAGAGGTGACATTCAGCCTCGTGGGTCTGATACCTGCCTCCAGACTGCAGGTACGCACACTTGCTCTACCGTGACGAAGGCATCATGGCTGTTTTATACGTAAGTGGTCTGGGGCAAGACAGCCTGACCTAGGTGTGCCAGTGAGACCTCCCGGGCATTCTCTGTTTTGTTACCAAAGAGCTTTGGATTCTGACTTGCCCTGTGGTTGGTGTTGCCTCTGGGACACCTACTCCTAGAGAGACTTCATTTGTCTGAATTGCTTTTGTGAAGCAAAGAGGGAAGACAAAATAAATGAGCTAACACGATGCTTTTCAAAATGAGTTTAAATGATCTTCTTTCAAAGATTTGTGTTTGCCCACGTAATATCAGGTTTATTAAGACCGTCTTGCCAAATGTACCACCTTTGGAGATTAGTATTCCTGGAACAGATCACTCTAGTGTCAGTGCAACAGATTTCCTGGCACTGCAACACTGCTGAAGGGTGAGCACCATTATTCTTAGGGCGAGATGCAAAGAAAAATGAGACCCGATCCAGGAACATCCATGGCTGGGTTTCAAATACACTTGTACTAATGGTCCTTGGAGCAGCCCTCCTGTGCATTATAGATTACCCCAAACATCCCTGGGCAACATTTACACTGGAATAAATATTGGCTTTATGTAGAATAAAATTGTGCTAACACTTTGGGCAATTAAAAAAAAATAACGTGTATGGCTTCTTGAAACAAAAAGAAGGGATTTTTTTCTTTAGAGCATGGACTTTTTTTTTTTTAAGATTTTTGAATAAGAAAGACAGTTCCTTCAAAACACAGTGCATCACCTGATTGGAAAGTTGCTGCAAAATGGAGAGTTATCTCAGAGGAAAGGAAGGGAAGGCAGGCTGTTACAGAACAGCGGTGATGCCTCTGTGTCCACACACCTTTCTGCAAGCACAAGCTACCCACAAAAGCAAGTAGTTTGGTTCAATGAACAATGGTTTAATTTCAAAGTGAAAAACAAGGCACACATTCAGTTTTTATGTAACTTACCTCTTCTGATAAGCATAGAACAATTCATATCACATTTACATTAAAATAGAAGTGTAGTGTCTGTGTCCCTAACATTAATATAGTTGCTATCGTAAACATTAAATTAACAGTGGAGACGTTAATCTTTTATTAAAGCAAAGGGAACAACGACCATTTGTTGTCTGAGTTTTTGTTGTTTACACTTTTTTTGGGGCACTAGACGGTGACAAACAGTGCACGGAGCAGACCTGTGTAATTAGGCGATTCATCATATTGTGGAATAAAAACAGCGAGTACACACCAAGCAGTTGTGCCAATCCCTCATATTCTCTGAAATTCCATGTTTCGGTGAAATACTCTATGAAAAGTTGTGGTTCAAAATGGCCCTGGAGAGTGAGGCAGTGTGGGACAGGCTTGTACACACTGCTAGTAATGTATTTAAAATGGATAACCAACAAGGACCCACCATAGGGCACATGGAACTCCGCTCACTGTGATGACACTCCTTGTAACAGTGGCAGCTTGGATGGGAGGGGGCTGGGGGAAGAAAGGGTGCACGTCGATGCATGGCTGAGTCCCTTCCCTGTTCACTTGAAAGTATCACAACACTGTTTGCTAATCTGCTATACCCCAACATAAATAAGAAGCTAAAAAGAAAACCAAAATGGCCCTCGTGGGACCTCCCTGCATTCTAGGGGTGAGGACTTTGCCTTCCAACGCAGGAGGTGCAGGCCTGACCCCTGGTCAGGGAGTTAAGAGCTCACACGCCTGTGCCCAAAAGAACAAAACATAAAACAGAAACAATATTACAGCAAATTCAATAAAGACTTTAAAAATTGTACACATCAAACAAAAAAATCGCCCCAGTGTGTTTACTTAATAAAATAAATTTGTTAATTTTACATGTCTGCCTTTCTCTATATATGTATATGTAAAATTACATGCATATCTGTATCCGTATTAATATGTAAATTTATATCTGCATCAATATCTCTACATCAGCTACATCTTTATTTACACCTATACCTGTGACTAGACTGTGTCCGTCCCAGTGAGCAGTCTGTTAAAAGTATGTGGCAGCTACTCAGAGTGATCGCGTTATCGGAAGCGCCTGTTTTTTGGGCTCACAGCGGTCCTAACTATCAAAATATATGTTGTGTGTGCCCTTTCCAAGGTTTCAGAAGAGTCTAAGCAAGTTCATAATGGAAGCCACTGTTTGCTCAGATAAAACAAACAAGTCTGAGGCTTCTCTACGACTGGACAGGGCATGGAGCGGGTGTCCAGAGATAAAGGGGAAAGGGGGACTGCTGGCTCATCACTTCAAGCACGGTGCTATGCAAATAAGTTATCAGTTTTCTAGCAGGCCTGACCTGAGTCGCATATTCGGAACTACGGCCAGCTTCACGATTGCCTGCCTGGAGAGCTCTTTCTATCTACAGCCTGGCGGGGTTGCCAGACAACGGGCTGGGGTTCTGTAGTAGTTGCTGGGATTTTAGGCATCACTGTTGAACTTTTACCAAACATGCATGCACTCAAAAAGCTCCTTCACTGAATCAACAAAGCCTCCCCAGCGTGTGGCCTGGCCGATGGACCCAGGATGTACCTGGACAGTTCCTTTGGGTTCCCATCCATAAACTGCTTAAAGAGCTGGGTTTTGGAACCGTTTAATCTCAAGAGGGGCCAGATGATAAATGAATGCTCTTCCCAGGTTTGACTTCCTACAGAGGTCATTGCTGTAGAGTCTGTCACAAAGGGCTTCCTTCCACATGAAGTTCATGCTAGGAGGACTGTCTTCTCAGATATTCCTGAGGATTCCTAGAGAAGGGGTTCTGCCCCCAGAGAGCAGCATCCACTCCTGCCCGGGTCTCCAGACTATTGGCCCGTCTTGTGGATTTCAGGTCTGTCAGCCTCACGGCCGTGGCTCCTAATTCCTTGTCAGTCCCTCAGTGGTGTCCCACTCTTTGCAGCCTCATGGGCTGGAGTCCACCAGGCTCCTCTGTCCATGGGATTTCTGAAGAATACTGGTCTTCCCAACGCAGGGATCGAACCCAGGTCTACTGCATTGCAGGCGAATTCCTTACCATCTGAGCTACACATTTCTTAAGGAAAATCTATTTTTGTTAAAAAAAAAATTGGTTGGTATAACATTATATCTATATATAGCTATATATGGAAAGTATGATAGATGAATATATAGAGGATAGCTGTGTTGGACTTTTGTTAAATCATGGGAACTAGTCATTCATTTCTCTTAGTTTTTGCTGTTCTGGTGTCTCAACCTCTATCTGTATGTCCATCTATCCTTTATCTACCTACTCATCTATCCATCCATCCACCCATCGTCTCTATGGTCTATTTCTCTGGAGAACCCTGACTGACACACCATCCAAGACCAAGACTCTCTCCTGGGCAAAAAGTAAGAGTCCACAATGAGAGCAAAGTTTCTCAGTGTTATCAGACGGACCCTCACATTTTACCACAGGAAGAGCCACCTAGAGCCCTTAGAGCTCGGACTCAGAAGTCTGGGGGACAAAGCTTGCCTGTCCTTCATGCCCCCGGGGACACCAACCATGTGACTTGTGCCAAAGTTCCTTGAAGACCTGGAGAAATGTAGGTGGAGCTCTGGATGCCCCTCCATCCTTTCAGCCAAGCAGATGCTTCTCAGGAGCTCCCAGAAGCCTCTGGGTACCCCCTCCTACTAGGGCTCCACTGGAGACGCCCACACAGAGGCTGGACTGAGGGTGGACCAAAGGACCAGTGCCTCCTGCCAGATGCCGTGATCAGGTGTGCTCATCTGGCTCCTGTATCAGGGCTCTGGGAAGAGGGTCTTGTCTGAGCACCCGGGGGCAAGCTTCACATGCTCTGGGCCTGTCCAAGCCAGCTGGGTCTGCCTTTTTAAGCCTGTGTGTGTGTTCAATCGCTAAGTTGTGTCCGACTCTTTGTGACCCTATGGACTGCAGCCCGCCAGTCTCCCCAGTCCATGGGATTCACCAGGCAAGAACATGGGAGTGGGTTGCCATCTCCTCCTCCAGGGGAATCTTCCTGACCCAGGAATGGAACCCGTCCATTCTGCATCTCCTGCCTAGGCGGGTGGGTTCTCTACCACTGTGCCACCTGAGAGAATCCCCCTGATTTTATTTCATAGAATCAAAAGGAATCACCAAAAGACAGTGGGAAGCAGTCTTGACTGGGGCCAAAAAAGACGTGGTGATTATGTTTTCTGTGACTGCTGGCACCAATGACTACAGATTGAGTGGCTTAAAATAGCAAAACTTTCTTCTCTCACGGTTCTGGGGACCCTAGCAATCTGATAGAGACTGTTGGAGGGGCCACACCTCCTTTGAAGGCTCTGGAGAAGATTCCTCCTGGCCTCTGGCATTGCTTGACATTCCTTGGCTTGTGGGCACCTCTCTCCCACCTCCGCCCACCATCCATTGTCTTCTCTCTTTCCTCATCTCATAGCTGACTCTTGTCACTGGATTAGGGCCACCCCCATCCAGCATGACCTTATCTTCACTAGTTAGATCAGCAAAGACTATTTCTAATTAAGGTCACCTTCTGAGGTTCCAGGTGGACACGAGTCTGGGAGTACTGTTTACCCTGACACATGTCTCCTTAATCCCTGCTGGAAACACCAGTACATGTTTATGGAGGAGGAAAGGAGAACATGGAGGAAAGGGGCACCTGGGTGTCCTGCTCCAGCAGAGCCTTTCCCCATGAGGGCTGGGTGAAGGGCTGGTCACCCCAGTCTGTTGCAGAGAAGGGCCCCAGATTATGGACTTTGAGTGCTAAAGCTACAATGGGTCCTGGCCAGATGGGGTCACCTGCAGGCCTCCCAAACTGAGTGGCCACAGGCAAAGTCTCAATCCAACCCAGCCCTGGCCCCTTTCTTTTGGGGGGAACATGTACCTCTCAGGTGGTGCTAGTGATAAAGAACCTGTCTGCCAATGCAGTAGGCATAAGAGACGTGGGTTTGATCTCTGGGTTGGCAAGATCCCCTGAAAGAGGGCATGGCAACCCACTCCAGTATTCTTGCCTGGAGAATCCCATGGGCAGAGGAGCCCGGTGGGCTAAGGTCCATGGGGTTGCAGAGTCGGATAGGACTGAGTGACTTAGCACACCTTCACGTCCCTCTCTGACCTGCTCTGTGCCCAGCATGGGCGTCAGTCTTCCTCAGGTCTTCCCCGTCCATGTCCTGCGTCTTCATCCAGCTTTGCTTGCAGGTTTTTGGCATCCAGTTTCCCCGCAGAATTGCTGGCTGCTGCTGGATCTTCTTTGCTTTCTGTCATCCTGTCAAAACTTCCTTATCCTTCCTTATTTCCCATAGGATGGCTGAACGGTAGGGTACAAGCATACAGAGCTAAAAGACAGGATAAACTCTCAAGTTTCCCGCTTTTTTCTTCCATCTTCTTTAGAGGATGTCTTCTTTAGAGACTATTGCTAAGGCAATGGTCGTTTTTTTCCTAAAGGGATGTCTCATCTCTGCATCCAACGTTAGTGATTCTAACATTGAGAATGGTCAAGACCTCATCTCCTGGCTCACCGTGCTCAACCACAGTGCAGGAAACTCGGAGAGCCCCTGTCGTTTCCTAGAAGTAGCCTTCACTTCTAAGAGTTGGAGGTTCTAGTGGGAGTGAGTCCACTTGTCCCAGTTTGGGTTCTCGAGATGCTGCAGCAGCCTCTGGGGCTTTGTGGAGACCTTGTCTAAAGCCCAATCCCAGGACACGTGCCTCCCACTAGACAGAACCACAGGGTCTGGACATTGAGATAACACATTCCAAGCAACTTCTGTTGTTGTTTTTCAGTCACTAAGTCAAGTCCTACTCTTTGGGACCCCATGAACTACGGCACACCAGGATCCCCAGTCCATCATCTCCTGGAGTTTGCTCAAGTCCATATCCATTGAGTCAATGATGCTATCTAACCGTCTTACCTGAGCAACTTGGTGAAATCTTTTTACACTTCGCAGCCTAGATAAAGTCCTTGTTAGTTCTTGGACATCACAGGGTCCCTCCCGAAGGGGCAGCTGGGCCTCGAGGCTCAGGGGGCGTCTATGCGACCATCTGGCAGCAGGACCTGGACTGCCCAGGCACACTGAAGTCTAGGCTAGCATCGTGGGGAGGTGCTGGCGAGGTGAGAAGCATCTAAGAATGGCTGTAACTTGTTGTTCAGATGAGTCTTTTCAGCTCTGGGGAAATTAAGTCCATATGAATCTACATCATGTGGAATTAAGGAGCAAAAACCATGGTTCTGGCAGCTTCCCTGGGGTTTCCGTGGGATCCTTCATCAACCATCCATATCTCAGGCAAAATGCCTGGTGGAGAAGATGCTTCCTCCCAGCAACTCTGACCCTTGCCCCACCGTCCAGAGGGGTGGACTCCTCATCGCATGGATAGCCTTCCAAGACCCTTCTCTCTGGAGAGCAGGGGACCCTGACTCAGGGCAGCGAAGGGGGCAGAAGGCCTGACAACTCCAGCTGTGCTGAGAAGGGACACGCTTTAGTAAGGCAGTCAGATCTTTCAGAAAGGAGTGTCTTCAACACACCTTCTAAGCTACCAGAAAGGGCTGTTGCAATTCAGGGCAACTTTCCATGAGATCAAGTTCACTCTTAGGAGCTGTGGTGTCTCCACCCCCAATATTTTCACTTTATAGCATCTTGAATGCTTATTATTTTTGCTGTTTTTCAAGAGGACTTAACAGACCTCTCTTACACCTATTAATGTCCCTGATCCTCCACATGGTCCAATGCTGCTGCTGCTGCTGCTGCTAAGTCTCATCAGCCATGTCTGACTCTGTGCGACCCCATAGACAGCAGCCCACCAGGCTCCTCTGTCCCTGGGATTCTCCAGGCCAGAACACTGGAGTGGGTTGCCATTTCCTTCTCTAATGCATGAATGTGAAAAGTGAAAGTGAAGTCACTCACTCGTGTCCAACTCTTCGCGACCCCATGGACTGCAGCCCACCAGGCTCCTCCATCCATGGGATTTTCCAGGCAAGAGCACTGGAGTGGGCTGCCATTGCCTTCTCCCATAGTCCAGTGATTAGTGGGTAATTCAGGAGTGGGGGGGGACAGACGCAGGACAGACATGGCAGAAGCTGCTTCCATGATAGGAAAATGAGAGCCAGGCCCCCGAGAATGTTTGTAGGCCATCACTGAGCAGGACTGGCTGGACATAGGACCCCACATTCCTAGGGATGGTCCTGGAGACACTTCCCAGGCAGCGAGGCTGGGCACTAACTGGTCAGTTCAGTTCAGTCGCTCAGTTGTGTCTGACTCTTTGCAACCCCATGGACCGAAGCACGCCAGGCCTGCCTGTCCATCACCAACTCGTGGAGCTTGCCCAAACTCAAGTCCATCAAGTCGGTGATGCCATCCAATGATCCCATCTTCTGTCGTCCCCTTCCCTTTCTGCCCTCAATCTTTCCCAGCATCAGGGTCTTTTCAAATGAGTCAGCTCTTCGCATCAGGTGGCCAAAGTATTGGAGTTTCAGCTTCAACATCATTCCTTCCAATGAACATCCAGGGCTGATCTCCTTTAGGATGGACTGGTTGGATCTCCTTGCAGTCCAAGGGACTCTCAAGAGTCTTCTCCAACACCACAGTTCAAAAACATCAATTCTTCAGTGCTCAGCTTTCTTTATAGTCTAAATCTCACATCCATATATGACTACTGGAAAAACAAAAGCTTTGACCAGACAGAATTTTGTTGGCAAAGTAATGTCTCTGCTTTTTAATATGCTCTCTAGGTTGGTCATAACTATCCTTCCAAGGAGCAAATGTCTTTTAATCTCATGGCTGCAATCGCCATCTGCGGTGATTTTGGAGCCCAGAAAAATAAAGTCAGCCACTGTGTCCACTGTTTCCCCATCTATTCACCATGAAGTGATGGGACCAGGTGCCATGATCTTAGTTTTCTGAATGTTGAGCTTTAAGCCAACTTTTTCACTCTCCTCTTTCACTTTCATCAACAGGCTCTTTTTAGTTTTTCACTTCCTGCCGTAAGTGTGGTGTCATCTGCATATATAAGGTTCTTAATATTTCTCCTTGCAATCTTGACACCAGCTTGTGCTTCACGTAGTGCCACACTTCGCATGATGTACTCTGCAAAGAAGTTAAATAAGACTGGTCAGGAGAGTCCAACTGTGCTGGAGTGGACCAGTGTCAGCTCTTCAGAGCCTCGGGCTTGGCCTGGCTCCTGAGCGAGGCCCTGGATGTAGGCAACTCAGCCTAGCTGAAACATACACATCCCTTCGAACCTCCCGTGGCAGCGGGGACTCAGGCATGGATACTGATAGAGCTGGGGTAGGAGTGGATGTGCCAAGGGATGTTTGAAGTGAATGAGCTCAGAAACCTGCATCTAGCTCAGTTCACTGTTGTCAGGACCACTGGACCCCTCAGGCCTCTACACCGTGGGCGAGCATTTCGGTTCTCTCAGAGGAAGACAGGATGCTTTCTTTCCAAACCCACTGCCATGAAACCTTGGTGCTCAGAGGGCTTCCTGAGACCAGGGAAACCCGCTCTGGGACCAGTGGCTTGCCTGGTCCACACCTGCGCTGGGAAGCCAGGGTACGTCAAGGATGTGGTGCTTGGGGGAACAGGTGAAGCCAGCGTCTGCAGGAGGCAGGCAGGCAGCAGGGGACAGGCGCAGCGGCCCTGCTGAGGGGCCCGCCCGCCAGCAGGCCCTCTGTCCACTGTGTTCTGAAGGACCGCGTGGTCCTGAGCGAGTGAGGCCCCAGGGTCTGACCCCAGCAGCCCTTTAGCCTCTGTGGGGCCATGTGGCCCCCGATGTGGCTGTGCCCTCAGGCCCGTGGACCCACTTTGAGGTGCCGCTGTGCCCTAACCCACAGCAGGGCTCTGGGACATTGGCCACGCGGGACGTGATCTTGTCCAGAGGAGGTGGACGTGGGTCTTGCCGTGTGTTGTACTGCCCACCATCTTTCTACCCAAATCTTTTCCGGGTGTGATGATCTGCTTTCTGTCTGTGTATGTGAGTGTGTGTGTGTTTATAGAAGCTGAAAGTTGCTCTTAATATGGTACAAGACTGCCCCTTGATCTGAAAGGAACAGGGGCAAGAAGGTAGGAAGGACAATTAGCTGGTAAAGTTCTTGGGGCTCCCTCCCAAGCACCCCACCACACCGAGGTGCCCCAGCTGGGTGGGTATTCCGCCCGCCATCGCCCAATCTAAGGGGCACCATGCTGAGCCCAGACACATCCTCCGTAGCAATCTCCTCTCCCCGAGTCGGATCCTTCACAATCCTGACACTGTCAAAAGAGTTGACCAAGTACACATTTTGCACCGACTTTTCTGCATATAACGGCATTTTCTAAGTTTAGAGCAGCCTTCTGAGATTTAACGACAGCTTTGACATTTTTATCTTAATTTTGTCTCATGCCTACTAAGTTGTTTAAAACATTACGAGGAAACACCAAGTACAATGGGTGAAGGATCTGGTTCAACTGACAGTCGTATAAATGAGCTTGTCCTTTTGGGGAAAGTCTCATTATGGAGGATTAAATGCTCTGCTACTTTCTAAAAATACGAAGCTGGGACTCACAGGGAAGATTCCCAGAAGGTCGTGACAATGGCTGACAGCAAGGAAGACGTCTCGTGTTGTCTTCAACGCGTGTTCTCATTATAATGTAGACTCACGGTTAACCAGGGTGAGGACCGATGGATGTAACCTAGCTGATCGTAATGAAAACAGAATATTCTATGGAGTTAAAAATCAATACATTTTTTTGCCAGTCTTATGCTAATGAACTACTCTGGTTTCTTTATCAGTCTCTTGGGGGTTTGAGAAAATTATGCCACCGACCATCCTCGGAAGTCAGGTCAGCACTTTCCTGGTGGGTCTGTCGGACGCCCCTTTTCCACCCTGTACGACGGCTGGATGCGGCTCGGATGCTCGGGTATGCAGTATTGATTTACAGACATATTTGTTCTCATCTGTTCAGAAAGAACCAAATCCGAACTGCAGGACGCTCGTAATTGGATTCAGCATGTTCTGTATTAACTAATTAGGAGCTTTTCCTTTTCGTGCTTGCTTCTTTTTGTCCGCTCAGCTATTTTAATCCTCTTTATTCCATGAAGCCAGAATGTAAGATTCATTATTTTCTTTTTAAATATTTGATGATGCACTTTCAGCCAGATCGGGGTGACTAGGGATGTATTAGAAGAAATAACTTACCTAATTCTTCTCTACTCTTTTTAATATTCTGTCTGTAAACTTTCCTGCCATCTTCCCCACTTATGCCCTGCCTCCAATACACACACACACACACACACACACACACAACTCCTACTGACCTGAGGGCACACATGTGTGTTTCTAAAGGCTCTGATCAGATCTTTAACTGATCATCTTGCGTTTCATTAATATTATACTATTATACCCTGGTTTATAAAAGACACAGCAGTTGGAGCCATTCGCTTGCTCCATCAGTCTCAAATTAGACCCAATTACTGAATGGCTTTATTTGACTTAGCATTCCAGAGGCATTTGATCTGAGTGAAGCAAATTTTCTGGAACGGAGAAATCTGGAGTCCGATTCTGCACTGCCTTTGTGTGGGCTGAGTCGGCAGAGTCCAGGTCTTCTCGTGAGATCAATGGGGCCCTGAGCTTGCGCCAGCTCTGCAGAGACGGGCAGCACGGGGAGAAGCAGGCCTTTGTGCGGTAAGGGGGGATGGGGGTGCTGGCGAGGGAGCTGGACCAGCTCGGGATGCAGCGTGGAGGTGAGCGTGTGGCAGGAACGCCACTCCCGGGGACGGCAGGGTGGCCGTGAGGTGGACAGTCCCCGGCGCGGTGTGGAGGCGGGTGGACTGACACAAGGAAGGTGGAGGTCAGCTAGCAGTCCCCATCTGGCACTCAGGGAAATGTCTGAAAATTCTAAAATTAGCAAAGCATTGCTCTGTGTGTATCAGGTTTGTAGGTACTTTCCCGTAGTTATGATATCACATATTCCTTTACTCTCACGAAATGTTCAGTAAGATAAACTCTAGGCGTCCCGAATCCGCCGTGGCCGAGATGCAGCTTCTTTGTGGTTCTCGGGCCACCTTCCCTCCAGCACCAGGAAATTGCCTCTTCACTGGTGGGTCTGAGTATGTAGAACATATGACCATGTGTTTGTTTTAAAAGCTCAAAACAGCACACCCTTTAGGACTGACTGACCGTAATGTCTGCACTTCTGTAAGAACGGAGGACAGGGGTCTGCTGCCACCTGCCTCGGCCCTGATGGTCAGGAGCAGCGGGTCAGGAGCCAGGTTCAGGTCCGTCAGTGTCCGGGCCGGGCGCGCGGTCGCCCAGCTGGGCTCCTGAGACACAGGAAGGAAGACAAAGGAGGCCTTTAAGGCAGTGATACAGGAAGGGCAGGCAAGGAGGGTCGCGGATGCTTTCATTGTCCCCGAGGCATCAGTCCTGGGCTTATTTGAGGTTTGTGCTCAGGACATCTTAAGGCCATGACAAAGCCTAGATGGCTCATTGTTTAGTTGTGGGAAGGGGCAATGTCCTGGGGAGTGTGAGAAGGGGCCCAGAAACGGGAGGACACTTGTCCTGAGGCCCAGGGGTCGGCTCCTCACCTCGTGAACAGCATCTGCCCACGTGTTGGCCTTTCTGGTTGCGCCCAGTGGAAGCATTAGACATTTCTCTGACAGTTCTGACAATCCCGAACCTGAAGACTTGAGCAAGTTGTGTGCTGTTCATTCGTCTCATAGGTGAGAAAGCTCTCCAGTCTACAGACTGCGCTTGGCAGGAGCCTTGGCTTCGAGGCAGGTGTAGATTTCTCCCCCCGGCACAAGATGAGAACCGGCTCAGCCCCTACTCCTGGTGCCAGCCCGGCCGTCCCCACCAGCTGATGCCACTGGGGTCTTGCAAGAAGGTTCTGTGCCACCCCGACCCCGTGGAGGCGGCCCTCCTAGCACGCCATCTGTGCAGCTCCTCCATCAGCTCCCGCCTGGCCCATCGGGGACACGTGGGTGTCATCCTGTCATGGGCTCGTTTACCCTGTTTCCCTCTGAGTCTGAGCAAAATGGTGCAGGGTTCTCTACCACGCCCCTAACATCTCAGCTGCTTGACAGTCAAGCAACACTCTGGAGAGAGAAGGTATGTCGGCCTGGATGCTGGTGACCGAAGTGATCCAGGGGAAGAAACGGGACGCAGCGTGTCAAGAATCACTTTGTGAGTCTGCAGGAAGTGTTGTCCACGTGGATCCCTGGGGCTGGGCCGGCCGGTGGGCAGACGCACGTGTGTGTCTGTGTGTGTGTGTGCACCTGTGTGCACACATGCTGCAATAATCAGTGTGAGACCCTGAGACTGTCTTCAGCTGCTCCATCCTGGGAGAGGAGGTGAGCGGCAGGCGACACTGACTTCCTCTCCCAGGACGCCCACAGCTCCAGGAGAAGCACAGAGGTTTCAAAATGCAAAGCTGAGATATCAGGTGTCTGGGCCCCAGAGGACAGATTCCTGAAACTTGTTGTCTTTCTTCTTTCCAAGTCCCTAAATGGGGGCAATAAGCCCATATTTTAACTAGAATCACTGTGAAGTCTAACATAATGTGTGTGATGTATTTGGAATGGAATCCGGCACAGAGGAGACCAAGGAGAATGTTATCCACGAGCATTACTGTCAGAAACCCCGCTCACCTCTGGGTTAGCAGGCTTCTTCAGGAGATGGAGAGGAAGGCAGTGTTATAAGGGCCTCTTAGAGCTTTTTAAAATGATCTATTTCTCTATTCTCTGGACTTTTCCTACTTCTTCTATGGTCTTGAGATATAACATAAACTGTATATAAAATGCTGCCAATACTCAGCCTTAAAAAAGAAGGAAATCCTGCTTTTGTGACCACATGGATGAAACGTGAAGGCATCATGATAAGTGAAAGAAGCCAGACCAAGAAAGACCAACATTGGACGGTCTCTCTTAGGGGTGAAATCGTACACAAAAATAAGAACTGACCAATACAGGGTTCAGCGGTGGTTCCTGGGGTCAGAGGGCAGAGGCAACAGCAGGACGCGGGTCAGAGCGCACAGACTTCTGGTTTTCAGGTGGACAGATGCTGAGGATCGTACCATGTACAGTCTGGTGACTAGAGTTACTAAGACTGTGCTGAACACAAGATTAGCTAAGACAATAAACCTCAGTGTTCTCACCACACGCACACACACACACTCACACATACATACAAGGTAGCCATCTGAAGTGATGGGTGGTTTTTTTTAACTTGATTGTTGTAATAATTAACACTAATATATATCTCAAACACCACATTGTACACTTTAGATACATGCATTTTTGTTTAAAATAAAATAAAGGTGACCAAGCTCATTTCCAACCAAAATCCAAACTCTTCATGTAGGTAACAAAATTGCAGTCAACCGGGCAAGCTAAGAAGAAATAGCCAGAGGGTGGAGGCCATGGTGGAGGATCCCTGCCACCTCCTGCGGGCGGCTTTTCACTCCATCCACCCTGCAGCCCCGCGCACGCGCTCAGCTCCCCTGAGGCTGCTCATCCCCCATCACTTTCTCTCCCCTTGGAGGTAAATGGCTCGAAGCAGAAGCAACATCAGGGAGAAACTCAGTAAATGCCCGCAGTCCCTCCAACCATGGTCAACACCCTGTGTCCAGGAGAAGGAGCCGGCCGAGACCCCGCGTCGGGCAGGATGTGCAGAGACGAGGGCTCCCGGGCGTCTCTGCTAAGGGCGCGTGGGCAAGGCTCTGGAGCTGGCAGAGCCTTGTGGGGCTCAGGTGCCCAGCTTAGACTCTCCAGTGCAGGGGTCTACAAGTCATGCAGTGAGACCCTCCACCAGGCGAGGGGGTGGTCCAGACCAGGGAGGAATGTGTGCCAGGCAGGCGGAAAGACCCCGGACTCGAAGTGACGCCAAGTGGGGGAAGAGCTGACAGTTCTCAGGTGAGGGAAGGCATGGCCACATTTCATTTTAGGACGCCGCACCAGCCCGCTTAGGCTGTTTATCTGTGGTGAGAAATATCCCCCCAAGTCTCAGAGCAGGCAGGAAGTCAGGGGGTGTCGGAACGTGCGAAATGTCTTCTGGAGGAGTGTTAGAGCGCTCTTTCAAAATCACTCTCCAAATTCTGTCCGATTTCTCCTTCTCCTTTGGCATATAACCCCCATCTTTCTTCCGCTGGACATCCTGCAACGGCCAGTGGCAGAGCAAGTCCTGGGGACCTAGCGGAATTCCTAGCAGAACTGGCAGAGGTGGTGAGGAAGGGAATGATAAGGCGTCAAGAGTAGGGATTACTTTAACCTTCTTAATCCTCACAAGTGAGATCCAGATCCCATTCCCCGTCTGGAGAAACATACCTGTTTCTTTTTTAGCTATAACCTATAACTCCTTTAGTGGAGTCCTTCCACTGTGCTTTAAAACCAACACACATTTAATAATGATGTCTTGTGAGAGTGAGTGCTCTTGGGAGAATCTTTCGAATTTAATGCAGATGTGTTTCTGATGGAGATGAGGGTGGTGGGACGGCCTTGGCCCAGGTCTTGGAGGCGAGGCGTGTGCTCTGATGGCAGGAAGCGATTACGGTTTACTCATACGGAAGGAAGGGCGACTTTAAAGTACACCTTGCTTTTATGAGATGAACTAATGCCAGTGTACATTGAAATAATGTCAGATAGTAAAACCAAAGTATTAATGCAGAAAGCAAACCAGCCTCTCAAAGACTCAGGAAAGCACATAAATTTTAAGATACACCAGAGTTTGACTTTAGCATCTGAATGTGGCCAGAGAAGGTGTTTCCCTTTGCTGCCCTGCCCACCTCATCGCTTGAGTCCAGGGGCTTATTTGCTCGTGTGTCTGGTTCTTGCTCATTTATTTCTGGCCTCGTTATGCTGCAGGACTGTCTCCATCACCCTCACGAGTGTCACCAGCTTTCCCCACCATGTTGTCTGAGACAGGAAGGAAGGAGGCAGGGCGCAGCCCTGGGAAGAATGGCATAACCGCCGAGGATGTGATACAGACCGGACAGAGCCAGTTAGGGCCAAGGTGGAGGAAGATCTTGGACCCTGAGTCCAAGTATAGGTTCACTGAAATGTATCAGCTAAATGGCATGCCCACGGGTACCGTGACAGTTCTGAGGCTGACCACGGAAGGTCAAAGAGTGGGTGGTGACCCAGTTCCTGGAAACCTCTGCCCCTTCCTCAAATTAGTCACAATAATCCTCCCACTCATTAGGGGATATTTCTCACCACAGATAAACAGCCTAAGCGGGCTGGTGCGTATGAAACTGTTGTGTTGTATTCAGTCCCTAAGTCATGTCTGACTCTTTGAGACCTCATGGACTGCAGCACACCAGCTTCCCTGTCCTTCACTATCTCCAAGAATTTGCTCAAACTCATGTCCATTGAGTTGGTGAGGCTATCTAATGATCTCATCCTCTGCTGCCCCCTTCTCTTCCTGCCCTCAATCTTTCCCAACATCAGGGTCTTTTCCAATAGTTGACTCTTAGC
Organism: Cervus canadensis; assembly: GCF_019320065.1. Lineage (NCBI taxonomy): Eukaryota > Metazoa > Chordata > Mammalia > Artiodactyla > Cervidae > Cervus > Cervus canadensis. The sequence continues at coordinate 58,119,707 of NC_057401.1, forward strand.
ATCATGTGGCCAAAGTATTGGAGCTTCAGATTCAGCAACAGTCCTTCCAATGAATATTCAGGACTGATTTCCTTTAGGATGGAGTGGTTGGATCTCCTTGCTGTCCAAAGGACTCTCAAGAGTCTTCTCCAGCACCACAATTTGAAAGCATCAGTTCTTCAGCATTAGCCTTCTTTACGGTCCAACTCTCACATCCATACGTGACTACTACTTCCAGAAGTACAAACCGGGTTTAGAAAAGGCAGAGGAACCAAAGATCAAATTGCCAACATTCATTGGATCATAGAGAAAGCGTATGAAATTACCCGGCCCACAAAAACTAACCCCATATTTGGGAGCCGACCTCACCATAGATTGCATCCTATCTATGGAGCGTGTATCTCTCTAAATAAACCTGCTTTCTCTTTGCTACCACTCACCCTTGAATGCTTTCCTATGTGAAGCTAAGGACCCTCGCTTGGCAGCAAGTCCCAAGGACTCGCCTGAGACCTGGGATGTGACCCTCCTTCTGGGCTCCATTTTTCCCGCAAGAGAATCCCAGGGTAGCTCTTTGCTCTTGCTCTAATATGGAAGGGCATGTGCGTGCTGTGTCTCAGTTGCTGCTGGAAGGGCCTCCTCTGGGAGAAGACACGCTGTGGATGCACTGAGAGCGACATTACCAGGCTCCTGTTGAACAGGTGTGTCTGCTCAGTAGAGCCAAGATATTTATGCAAATTATTAAAAGGTATGAGATGCTTATCACTTATAAGCCACCAAATGAATCATTTAAATAAGCTCCTCAGCACACTGGAAAAAGAAAATGGTTCAACTGACAGCCGAGATTGAATAAATTCAACGAATTTTCTCAAAGTCAATCAACCAGAAGGAGAAAAATGCATTTACTCTGATAGAACGTCAGGGATGGGCTTGATTGTGGCCGCTTCCTGCTCAGAACTTTTTGCATCACATTTGCACAGAGGGCTTGGGGTCCTAAGAAATCATCATTTCATACATTTTATCAAAAGGGATTATCTAATAACACTGAATACAATTAATCCACATTCATGAATTTAAAGGGGGGGGCACAAGGAAACCTATTAACTTCTAAGCTGAAGTGTGCTTAATTAAGATTTATGTGCACGTGTAAACCAGACAGTCCCACGAGTTTGCCCCAATAAGGCAAGAAAGCCTCCATTGTCATGAAAGCTGAATTAGAGAACATTTGGCAAAGTTTTTTTGTTGTTGCTTTTTTGTTTTGTTTTGGTTTTTCACTTCTGTTTTTAGTTCATGGAAGAAAGTGCATCCTGGGGAATTTGCTTTAATAAATGTGTGAGAGTAACTAAGAATGCATAAAGGAAGGTGAATGAATTAATATTTCTAAATCAAGGTGCTTTAAATTGTTTATTTAACTGAACACTACATAAACTCCCTTTGATCTGTCAACTTAAAAACAGTCATAAGCTAAGAGTTATGTTTTATTCGGTGAGAATTTTTAGGACTCCAAGCCTGGGGGACAGAATCTCAGGTAACTGAAAGAACCACTCTGAGGAGGCGAGGGGAAGAGTCAGGTTATGTAGAAGTTGGTAAGAAAGGGCAGGTAGTCTGAACATCAAAGGATTATTGCTAACTGAAGGAAACCAGATATTAAGCGAAGGAATTCAGTGCTTTTCTATGTACGGGGATATTTGAGTCTGGGCTCAATGAAATCAGTCCTGTCACTCGCATTTCCGCTATCTGTGCCCGGGATCCTGTGCCGTTCGCATCCCGAGTCTCCTGGGTGCTCACACAGGGAGGGGTTGCAATCTGGCCGCTCTGAGGTCACAGGTATTCTCCCCCTTCCGGGTGCCCTTAGGCTCAGGACGTCACGCTGGAGGGCTGGGATTGCTGGTGAGTGTGGAATCCTTGTTTACTGACACGGCAGGAACTATTCCAGTTCTCAGTCCCTCCCCTTGGATTGAGTGACTGAGGACACGCACCACTTGGTCAGAATCACCCAGTGTTTGGGAGACGTTTCATGACCAACCGAGTCCCACGGTGCTGGGAGGCTCAGCCCAGATCAGGTGAAAGTTCCTGTTGATGTGTCATTCCAGGTGTTCATTTCCAGACTAAGCCCACTGATAGAGAATAAAAGATCCTCTGGCTCCTATATTTTCAATCTCTGTTCTGATCCAGGAGATATTTCCCTTGTTGCTTTTTCCCAAACCTAGAGTCACACTATTTCAGTTGTTGATGGCACATAGAACTGTATTTTTTTTCAATTGTTTCAAGTTGCCTGGACATCGTCACATATGTTGAAGGCCTGGTTACTCACTGTGAGAGACAACGATCTAATAAAATAGGATATAAGTGATGCATCTAGTAACAAAGTCATAGTGTAGCAGAGAGACAGAAGCATAAACAGTTTGGAAACAAAGAACAAATTAAAACAATGACTAGTATAACTAGTTGTAATCCAGTAGTAATAAACCATCAAAGTCCATAGGAAAGTCAACTGGAGAGGCTAAATTCTGGCAGGATCAGGCAGAGAGAAGAATATAAATGTTTCATCTTTGCTTACAAAGGCACCCTTCATCAACCTGTAGGTCACAGCGTAAGTGAAAAAGGTTTCCTGGAAAAGAGATTCAAGTTAGTATGGGTTCCAAAGTCAAAGTTATAAATCATATTTATCAATTCATTCAGTCCCATGTAATTGATTTCTGTTGATCCACATGAGGTAATCAGGCTTTCCATCAGAGTTTTGTCGTTTGTTGCCCAGGTCAGTGGCATTATCTAAAGATTATCATAAACTTATGTTTGTTTAAAGATGTTTTTTTAATGAGTGTTCTTGAAAATCTTCATTTTGTAAAACCAATGTAAAATTATGATAGTTTATAAAGGACAAAGCTTAAAATAACATGGTTAAAGATTTGAGTACAATGCAATTAGCAGGAAACTTGGGTATTTCTGTAACATATAACATTTTAGGATAATAACTAGAATTATGACTATTAGAGATTCCATATAACTTTTGGAATATTAAGGATTTAGTATTTTGTTTCAGCAGATCCTTGGACTGAAAGGAAATCAAACCAGTCCATCCTAAAGGAAATCAACCCTGAATATTCATTGGAAGGACTGATACTGAAGCTCAAGCTCCAATCCTTTGGCCACCTGATGGGAAGAGTTGACTCATTGGAAAAGACCCTGATGCTGGGAAAGATTGAGGGCAGGAGAAGAAGGGGACGACAGAGGATGAGATGGTTGGATGGCATCATCAACTCAATGGACATGCTTTTGAGCAAGCTCTGGGAGATGGTGACAGACGGGGAGGCCCGGTGCGCTGCAGCCCAAGGGTCATGAAGAGTTGGGCATGCCTGAACAACACCCGGGTACAGAGGGTCCCTCACTCTCGAACACAAACCTGCAGAGGCAGAAGCAGCAAGCCACGCTGTGAGAAGCCTCACACTAGAAACTCTTCTGAACATCCTGGGAGTCATAACATCTCTTCACACTTGAGCAGGCTGACACATAACAAGCAATTTCCTCGAGAGTTGGAGGCGGACCGGGCTGGTCTCATCTCAGAAAAAGAACAGAGCGCCTTAGCCCCGGGACAGTGCATCACTTTTGTGGCAGCAGTTAGGGGATAAACCCACTTGTGGTTGAACTGGCTCATCTCGGAATAAAGACCTGCCAACATCATGAAGCACTTGGGCATTCTCAAGAAATTGGATTAACTCCTCATAATACAGAGCTTGGCATCTGTGGAGTGACTGCTCCAAAAACTTGAAAATGACCCCAGAAGCAGATCACACAGATGCACAGAGAGGAGGGAACTGGTTCTGCTCAAGGAGACGCCTGGGCAAACTTCACTGGGAGCCCGACCACTGAGTGAGTGAAAATGGGTTGGATGCTTTGAGCAAAATATACACCCTGTAACCTCTTTGCATATCGGATCCCATTATTACAAAGAAACTCTTGTAAATGACAAGCACTTTTTTAAAAAAGCTAATTTTATCTTAGTTTGGAGATGTGATGGGTGCCAGCCGTCTGCCCGGTTTCAGGAGACACATTTTTTTGAGGGTGGGAAGCAGCAGGACCTTGTGTGATGGCAAGGTCTGACCATCCTTGACTCCAACGGCCTCAAGGTTCCTGAGGTTTCTGAATAGATGATTGGTTTATAAAAGCTGCCCATGAAAAGGTTCTGGGGGCCTTCCCTGGTGCCACAGTGGTTAAGACCTCACCTTCAAATGACGGGGGTGCGCATTTGCTCTCTTGTCGGGAAGCCAGGATCCCACATGCCTTTTGGCCCCCAACCAAAACATAAAACAGAAGCAATATTGTAACAAGTTCAATAAAGACTTTAAAAAATAAAATGATTCTGGAGGCTTGGAGCAAGCTGGTGTGTTGAGATCCTTTCCAGAGAAGAGGAGAGGAAGACAATGGGATAGAATACTGTTTGCTGATGATTCATGGACTTGGAAATTTAATGACAACTTTTAATGATGCAAGGGAACTTCCAGACAGTTCTCTTTGGAGAATCTGAGTTTATGTCTCCAGATAGAGACAGAGTGACGGGCTCCCAAAGTTGGCTTCAGGGAGAAAAAAAAGGATAGATTCGACTAAGTGCGTTTTGATCTTTGATCGTTGCCATTCTGGTTGGTGAACAGAGTGGTTTCAGAGGGGGAGAGAGAGTGCATGAGAGCACTGTGTCCCCCCTGGGGCGCGAGTCCTTCCTCCTTCTCGAGCAAACACAAGGTTCTCCCCCGGCTTCCTCTGGACCGAGTGGAACTGCCATTACGCTCACCTCTGGGCATCGCCCGCACCTCTGGGCGGAGCAGGGCTCATGCATGGCTTAGCTCTCACATGCATGCTTCCTTGGATATTTTGTGTGTTGAGTTACTTTTAATCTACATTTTTCTTTAAAAACCAGAACATGATCCCCTCCAGAGCAGGAGTCATCTCTCTGTCCTTGCCTTCTTCTGTAGAACCACACTGAAATCGATGTTGACTGGGTCCCTGACCCGTGACAGAGTTGGATGGAGGCTCCCTGAGTGCTGGCCCTTCTTCCCGACTCACAGAGGACCCTGACTCAGCAGGGTAAAGACGGACGCTGCAATCTGGATGTCTGCTCATTCTTTTTGAGGCCTCTTGCATACGTGTAACGGAGAAGGCAATGGCAACTCACTCCAGTACTCTTGCCTGGAAAATCCCATGGATGGAGGAGCCTGGTAGGCTGCAGTCCATGGGGTCGCGAAGAGTCGGACACGACTGAGTGACTTCACTTTCACTTTTCACTTTCATGCATTGGAGAAGGAAATGGCAACCCACTCCATGTTCTTGCCAGGAGAATCCCAGGGACGGTGGAGCCTGGTGGGCTGCCGTCTATGGGATCACACAGAGTCGGACACGACTGATGCGACTTAGCAGCGGCAGCGGCAGCAGCACACATGTAAAGGCATCATCCTCTTAGGCGTGAGGGTGACATGGTTTAGAGAAGCCGAGTGAGATTTCTGGCAGGTAGCTAAGGGCTGGGGAAGGAAGTGCAGGTCTTTGTTACTCCCGGGCACCCGCACACTCGTGGAGACCTGCATCTCCACGACGCGGACAGCTGGGCGTCCATCAGCCTGGTTGGTAATGTGGGTGAGGCAGTCACAACCTCTTGCCTGAGTTTTCATTTCCAGGAAATGGGAACAAGAGTTCACCTATCTCAGAGAATTAAAGTAATCCGAGGAATCAAATGTTGAAAAAGGGGCTTCGTTGGTGGCTCAGATGGTAAAGAATCTGCCTGCAGTGGGGGAGACCTGGGTTCCATCCCCGGGTCAGGAAGATCCCCTGGAGGTAGAAGTGGCAACCCACTCCAGTATTCTTGCCTGGAGGATTCCATGGTCAGAGGAGCCTGGCAGGCTTCAGTTGATGGGGTTGCAAACAGTCAGACACGACCGAGTGACTTAGCACACACAAGTGGTGAGAAATGGCACCTAAAGGACGGTCCCTTAGAACCTGTGGCTGTCTTCTCTGTGTTCTCAGAACCTGTGGCCATGTTATGTTCCAAGGCAAAGGGGGCTTCGCAGTCATAACTGAGGTCACGGACTTTACAACAGGGAGGGAACCCCAGGAGACAGAGAAGACCCAGTCTAGGCAACACCACCACGGATGGGGCGGCTTGAATGGCAGAAGCTTTCTCTCTTGCTGTCTGGAGACGGGAAGCCCAAGATCCAGGTGTAAGCACCTTTGGAGGTTGTGTTGGAGGATCCAGTCCAGGCCCCCCTCCAGTTTCTGAGGCTTTGCTGGTGTCCTTGGCGTCCCTGGGCTGGCAGGAGCATCACCCCATCTCTGCCCTCATGTTCACACACTGTCCTGATTCTGTGTGAGTCTCTGCCCACATGACGTCCCCTTCTTATAAGGACCCCAGTCCTGTTGCATTAGCCTCCCTCCCCCCCACATGACTTCATCTGAACTAGATCATCTGCAAGAAAAAGCCCATTTAGTGCTTGATATTTAGACCTTAGAGAATATTTACTCTCTGGATTTCTGAATTCAATTACCCCTCATCATCAATAACAATCAAGTTACTGTTTTCTAATTTCCTTCAAGCATTTCACAATGGTCCCTGTTCTGTGGTTATTTGGATAACTGTTTTACTTCTCTGTCACTTCTATGGGAATCACCACAAACTTGGGGGCTCTAAATCACATGCTTATTTGCTCAGTTTCTGGGATCTGGAGGCAGGTTTCATGGATCATCTGCTCGGGTCCCCGGTCAAGGTGTCTTGCAGTATCAGTTCTCATCAGAGGCTTGTGTGTGTCTCAGTCACTCAGTCCTGTCCAGCTCTTTGTGACCCAAGGACTGTAGCCCTCCAGGCTCCTCTGTCCATGGGGTTCTCCAGGCAAGAATCCTGGAGGGGGTTGCCGTGCCCTCCTCCAGGGGATCTTCTCGACCCAGAGATCAAACCCGGGCCTCTCACACCACAGGTGGATTCTTTACCAGCTGAACTGCCAGGGAAGCCCAGAGTCTAGACTGGGGAGAGGGCCGCTTTCAGACTCCGTCAGCTCCTCATTACGGTTCACCTCCCTGCAGCAATGAGACTGTCCCCTGTTCTCTTAAGGTTTTGTATTTGTCTACTGGACATCCATTCATCACAGAGACCGATTAAGTACATTTCCTGAGTTACTGAGACTCTGGCAGCCTTTGGGGCCTTCAGGCCAGGAGAGGGGCTTCCCAGTGGGCACAGTGAGAAAGAATCCTCCTGCCAGTGCAGGAGACTCAAGTTCAGTCCCTGGGTTGGGAAGATCCCCTGGAGGAGGGCATGACAACCCACTCCAGTATTCTTGCCTGGAGGAGTCCATGGACAGAAGAGCCTGGAGGATTACAGTGTGTGGGGTCGCGAAGAGTTGGACACGACTGAGGGACCTCAGTCCGGCATGCTCACATGTAGGCCAAAGAGGGAGACTGCCCCTCCCAAGGCGCGTTCCTAATGATAGTAGCGACTAGCCCAGGACACGCCTTTCACATGCAGACCGACAAATCCCAAGCCTGCACCCCAGCCATCTGACTCTCACAAGCAAGCCAACATATCGCCTGCTTGAAACCAGCCCAGGGCCAGGTTCCAGGTCCCTAGGACAGTCCCTCTCACAGCCCACGGCTCACAAGAGTCAGCTACCGTAACCCACCCCATGGTGTGTGTTCCATCCCACTTGGCCTTATCCCCACCCCCACGCCTGATCCCTTGACTTTTCTGTGTGTCTTGCATGAGGGGGCTGGCTCTCTTGAAAAATGTAAGTAACTAACCCAGAATCAAGATTGCTGGGAGAAATATCAATAACCTCAGATACACAGATGACACCACCCTTTTGGAAGAAAGCAAAGAAGAACTAAAGAGCCTCTTGAAAGTGAAAGAGGAGAGTGAAAAAGGTGGCTTAAAACTCAGCATTCAGAAAACTAAGACCATGGCGTCTGGTCCCATCACTTCATGGCAAATAGATGGGAAAGCAGTAGAAACAGTGACAGACTTCATTTCTTTGGGCTCCAAAATCACTGCAGATGGTGATTGCAGCCATGAAATTAAAAGATACTTACTCCTTGGAAGAAAAGTTATGATCAACCTAGACAGCATATTAAAAAGCAAAGACATTACTTTGCCAACAAATGTCCATCTAGTGAAAGCTATGGTTTTTCCAGTAGTCATGTATGGATGTGAGATTTGGACCATAAAGAAAGCTGAGCGCCAAAGAATTGATGCTTTTGAACTGTGGTGTTGGAGAAGACTCTTGAGAGTCCCTTGGACTGCAAGGAGATCCAACCAGTCAATCCTAAAGGAAATCAGTCTTGAATAGTCATTGAAAAGACTGATGCTGAAGCTGAAACTCCAATACTTTGGGTACCTGATGCAAAGAACTGACTCGTTTGAAAAGACCCTGACGCTGGGAAAGATTGAAGGCAGGAGGAGACGGGGAAGACAGAGGATGAGATGGCTGGATGGCATCACCGTCTCAATGGACATGAGTTTGAGTAAACTCCAGTAGTTGGTGATGGACAGGGAGGCCTGGCGTGCTGCAGTCGATGGGGTCGCAAAGAGTAAGACATGAGTGAGCGACTGAACTGAACCCTTCTTTCCATCTAGTCAAAGCTATGATTTTTCCAGTAGTCATGTATGGATGTGAGAGTTGGATCATAAAGAAGGCTGAGTGCCAAAGAATTGATGCTTTCAAAATGTGATGTTGGAGAAGACTCTCAAGAGTCCCTTGGACAGCAAGGAGATCAAACCAGTCCATCCTAAAGGAGATCAATCCTGAATATACATTGGAAGGACTGATGCTGAAGCTGAAGCTTCAGTCCTTTGGCCACCTGATGCGAAGAGCAGACTCATTGGAAAAGACCCTGATGCTGGGAAAGATTGAGGGCAGGAGGAGAAGGGGACGACAGAGGATGAGATGGTTCGATGGCATCATCAACTCAATGGACATGAATTTATGCAAACTTCGAGAGGAGGACAGGGAAGCCTGTCCTCCTGCAGTCCATGAGGTGCAAATAGTTCGACTTGATTGAGTGACTGAACAACAACCCTGCTTTCAATGGCCCCAGCTGGTCACAGCCTCTGTAAGTTAAACCCCAACTTTAATTTAGCACAGGATTCATGGCAGCCTGCTTCTTCTGACCAACAGTGGAATCATCAGGATCCCTTGTGCAGTCAGCGGGTGACTCCCCTCAGCTCTGCCATGTCCCATTGGTCAGGAGCAGTCTTAGATCCCCACACACGGGGAGGGGTCTTCACCAGGGCAAGGGTCCCAGGGCCACCTTACAGTTTTCCCACTCCTGTAAGCATTTTGAGAAAGATTGTACGAACTGAGTGAAGAAAGAAGGCATAACTGCCATGTGCATTTTACTAACTAGCACAGTCACGCTTACGGCTCAGTAAATATGAGCAGAACACACATTGGGGCCACCCTAATTTGTTAGAAATCCGCAGCAGCCGCACGAACACAGGCAGTGGCCGTGGTGTGTCCAGCTAGACCTGTGTCTGGCTCAGTGGGAGTTCACTCTGACTGAGTAGGTTAAGTGTCTGATTCAGCAGAAAATCCCCATTGTGTCAACAGGTAATGTGCACATCTGATTTCATCCTTGATATATGTGGCCCAACTGGTGATCTATTTCTCTTTAGCTGGTGTTTATTTTTCCCATGAATGATTTATCGGTTTTAGAATGAACTGTGTCAACTACTGCACACGGTGTATTAATTTCAGGGTGTTATGCAAACATTCTCTCCTTAATACACCTTATTCCATCTTTATTTTCTCTCACTGGCAACATAATATCCTTTTTAAAAAATTGAATTAAATATCCTTTTTCCCAAGGCTCTTCTCCTTGGGGATGGGGGACACAGGGCATGTGAAAGTGGCAGTTTCATTTAAAAATATTTTTATTAACTTTTATGTGACAGTGTTAATGCTTTAATATTTTGCTTTGGATATTCCATCATTTAATTACATAAAACTGGATTTTACCTTTTCTGTAGTTATCCTTAAATTTGGATCATTGAAACGTTATAGGAGTTTTAACTATTTAAAAATAACCTTGTAACAGCACTTGCTTCAGGAAGTCAAGGGAGGTCGGTGTGACTCTTCACAGCTCATGGAGGGGGGCATGTGAACACGGGGCGTGGGACGTGTGGGACCTCAGAACTGAGGGTCGGCCATGGGCAGGCGGGCTCACCGGAGCTGACCCACTGCTGGGACCAACTCTCAGACCTATTTACCAACACTCTTGTCTATTGAGTCAGCAATGCCATCCAACTATCTCATTCCCTGCTGCCTTCTTGAATATCACATAACTTTAATTACTGAACTTTCATAGTAAGTCTTGACTTTATGTAGATTGTATCTTTATTTTTTTCTTCTTTTGAAATGTGTATATGTGTGTGTGTGTTTGCTCATCTGTATTTTTTTTAAAAAACTCAAATCCTGTCAATTTATAGAAAAAAAAATCTGTTGAAGTTCTTTACTGAAATTGCTTCAATGTAGACTAATTTGGGGAAAACTGATAACAGTATTGAGTCTTTCAACACATGAGCATGGTATATCTCTCCTTAATTTAAATATTATTTAATTTTTATTATCAGCATTTTATAATTTCCAGTCTAGAGCCTTACACATATTTAATGCTACTACAGAGTTGATATTTCTGATGCTATTGTAAATGGCTTGCCATTCTCCATTTAATTTTCTAATATCCATTTCAACCGTATACATATATATTTCTTTAATGTAGAATATTGCAATATAATTAAATTTACTTATTCCAGTAATTATTCTAGAGACTCTTTAGGTTTTTCTATCTACACAAGTATGAGGTTTGTGATCCAGTTTTACTTCTTCCAATCTGAATCCTTTTATTGTTTTCACATACAGATTAGAGTTTCCATGTTAATGTTGAATGTAAGTGAGGAGGGTGAATTTCCTTGTCTTATTTCTGATCTCAGGTGGAAAATACTCAGTATTTTACCACTGGGTATGATATGATCTATAGTTCTTTCAACAAACCCTTTATCATTTGATATAGTTTCCTTTTATTTTCATCATGTGTAGAGTCTTAGTATAAATGCTTTGTAATTTAGCAATTTTACCCTAGATTTGTTGACAATTATATGATCTTCTTCTCTTCCTCAATTTGGTAATGTGGAAGAGTGTATAGATTCATTTTTGTAGGATGAACCAAACTTGCATCTTGAATATGAACCCAGTTTGATCCTACTACATTGCTCTTTGGACGTATCACTGCATTCAGTTTCTAATATTTTTTGACTTTTGCCTCTATGTTTATGATGGGCTCTACACATGGACGTCACCAGATGGCCAATACCAAAATCAGATTGATTATATTCTTTGCAGCCAAAGATGGAGAAGCTCTATAGAGTCAGCAAAAACAAGACCAGGAGCTGACTGTGACTCAGATCATGAACTCCTTATTGCCAAATTCAGACTTAAATTGAAGAAAGTAGAGAATAACACTGACCATTCAGATATGACCTAAATCAAATCCCTAACAGTGGAAGTGAGAAATAGACTTAAGTGACTATATCTGGTAGACAGAGTGCCTGATGAACTATGGACAGAGGTTTGTGACATTGTACAGGATTCAGAAAGCAAGACTATCCCCAAGAAAAAGAAATGCAAGAAAGCAAAATGGCTGTCTGAGGAGGCCTTACAAACAGTTGTGAAAAGAAAAGAAGCCAAAACCAGAGGAGAAAAGGAAAGATATATCCATCTGAATGCAGAGTTCCAAAGAATAGCAAGGAGAGATAAGAAAGCCATTCTCAGTGATCAGTGCAAAGAAATAGAGGAAAACAATAGAATGGGAAAGACTAGAGAGCTCTTCAAGAAAATTAGAGATACCAAGAGAACATTTCATGGAAAAATGGGCTCAATAAAGGACAGAAATGGTATGTACCTAACAGAAGCAGAATATATAAGAAGAGGTGGCAAGAATACACAGAAGGACTATACAAAAAAGATCTTCATGACCCAGATAATCACGATGGGGTGCTCACTCACCTCGAGCCAGACATCCTGGAATGTGAATTCAAGTGGGCCTTAGGAAGCATCACTATGAACAAAGCTAGTGGAGGTGATAGAATTCCAATTGAGCTATTTCAAATCCTAAAAGATGATGCTGTGAAAGTGCTGCACTCAATATGCCAGCAAATTTGGAAAACTCAGCAGTGGTCACAGGACTGTTTAGTTTTCATTCGAATCCCTAAGAAAGACAATGCCAAAAAATGCTCAAACTACCACACAATTGTACTCATCTCACACGCTAATAAAGTAATGCTCAAAATTCTCCAAGCCAGGCTTCAGCAATATATGAACCATGAACTTCCAGATGTTCAACCTGGTTTTAGAAAAGGCAGAGGAAGCAGAGATCAAATTGCCAACATCCGGTGAATCATCAAAAATGCAACAGAGTTCCAGAAAAACATCTATTTATGCTTTATTCACTATGCCAAAGCCTTTGACTGTGTGGATTACAATAAACTGTGGGAAATTCTTAAAGAGATGGGAATACCAGACCACCTAACCCGCCTCTTGAGAGATCTGTATGCAGGTCAGGAAGCAACAGTTAGAACTGGACATGGAACAACAGATTGGCTCCAAATAGGAAAAGGAGCACATCAAGGCTGTATATTGTCACCCTGTTTATTTAAAATTATATGCAGAGTACACCATGAGAAACGCTGGGCTGGATAAAGCACAAGCTGGAATCAAGATTGCCAGGAGAAATATCAATAACCTCAGATATGCAGATGACACCACCCTTATGGCAGAAAGTGACGAAGAACTAAAGAGCCTCTTGATGAAAGTGAAAGAAGAGAGTGAAAAAGGTGGCTTGAAGCTCAACATTCAGAAAACTAAGATCATGGCATCCTGTCCCATCACTTCATGGCAAATAGATGGGGAAACAGTGGAAACAGTGTCAGACTTTATGTTTTGGGGCTCCAAAATCACTGCAGATGGTGACTGCAGCCATGAAATTAAGACACTTACTCCTTGGAAGGAAAGTTATGACCAACCTAGACAGCATATTAAAAAGCAGAGACATTACTTTGCTAACTAAAGGTCTGTCTAGTCAAGGCTATGGTTTTTCCAGTGGTCATGTATGGATGTGAGAGCTGGACTAGAAAGAAAGCTGAGTGCCAAAGAATTGATGCTTTTGAACTGTGGTGTTGGTGAAGACTTGAGAGTAGCTTGGACTGCAAAGAGATCCAGCCAGTCCATCCTAAAGGAGATCAGTCCTGAGTGTTCATTGGAAGGATTGATACCGAAGCTGAAACTCCAATACTCTGGCCACCTCATGCGAAGAGTTGAGTCATTTGAAAAGACTCCAATGCTGGGAAAGATTGAAGGCAGGAGGAGAAGGGGACGACAGAGGATGAGATGGTTGGATAGCATCACTGACTCAATGGACATGAGTTTGAGTAAACTCCGGGAGTTGGTGATGGGCAGGGAGGCCTGGCGTGCTGCGGTTCATGGGGTCCCAAAGAGTCGGACATGACTGAGCAACTGAACTAAACTGACCTGAATTTATGATGGACATTGAAATTTAATTTTTTTCAGTGTACTAATAGCCTTGTGAAATGATTTAGTGTGCTTCCTCCCCCCTGTGTTTTGAAATAGTTTGTTTAGAATTAGAATTGTCTCTCACAAGCGTTTCATAGAATTACACACAGTAAAACTCACTGGGCTTGATGTCTCCTGTAGTAAGATTTTTTAAACTAGGAATTTAGTTAATTAAATGAAATAAGTTATTTAGATTTTCAGTTTTTGCTTGAGCCAATTTTTCTGTTTTTAAAATTAGGTCCTTTGTCTTTCTGTTGTTCAGCTGTAACAGTTCTTTGTATACATATCTTTCATGAGATACGTAATTTGCAAATGTTTTCTCCCATATTGCTGGGATAATATTCCCAGCAATATTCCAAGATAATATTCCCATTATCTTGATGATCTAATTTTTATAGTTCACTATAGCAGTTTCGGATATATATTTTTAAATTACTTTTATCGGAATATAAGTGATTTACAATATCGTGTCAGTTTCACGTGTACGGCAAAGTGATTCAGTTATGCATACATAGTATCCACTCTTTTTTATATTCTTTCCCATATGGGTCATTATAGAGTATTGAGTAGAGTTCCTTGTGCTACACAGCTGGCCCTTACAAGTTATCTCTTTTATATACAGCAGTGTATATATCAATCCCAACCTCCCAATTTGTCCCTCTCCCCATTTCCCCCAGTGACAAGCTTGTTTTCTACATCTATGACTCTTATTTCTGTTTTGTAGATGAGTCAATTTTAAAAAAATCAGTTTCATCAAAATTCTTGATTTGCTCATTTCTGATGGCTAAATCAGAGTAGCAGAGAGGTGGAAGTGCCAGAGGAAATGTTGAGCTCATATTGCCTTTTAATCTGGGTGGATTTGGGCCACTGGGGAGGGCTGATTGCTTTGTTTTGTGTTTGCTCCTCACCCCAGAACGTGAGCTTCTAGAGGGCAGCAAGGCATCTGTTTTGGTCACAGTGGTGCCCCTAGAGCCTGAAGAGTTTCCAGTGCAGATGATGCCCTCAATAAGTATGTGATCAAAGACTAAACAATGCAATGTATGGGCTTCCCTGGTGGCTCAGTGGTAAAGTTCCACCTGCAATGCAGGAAACTTGGGTTTGTCCCCTGGGTTGTGAAAATCCCCTGGAGAAGGAAATGGCAACCCGCTCCAGTGTTCTTGTCTGGGAGATCCAATGGACACGGGAGCCTGAAGGGCTACAGTCCATGGGGTTGCAAAGAGTTGGGCGTGACTGAGCGACTGAGCACACACACACGCAGGTGAACTGAACACATTCAGTTCAGGTCAGCCTCTCAGTCGTGTCCGACTCCGCAACCCCATGGCCTGCAGCACGCCAGGCCTCCCTGTTCACCGCCCAAACCACAGTTTTCTCAAACTCTTGTCCATCGAGTCGGTGATGCCATCCAACCACCTCATCCTCTGTCATCTCCCTCTTCTCCTGCCTTCAATCTTTCCCAGCACCAGCATCTTTCTAATGAGTCAGCTCTTTCCATCAGATGGCCAAAGTATTGGAGCTTCGGCATCAATCCTTCCAATGAATATTCAGGACTGATATCCTTTAAGATGGACTGGTTACATCTCCTTGCTACCCAAGGGACTTTCAAGAGTTTTCTCCAACACCACAGTTCAAAGCATCAGTTCTTTGGTGTTCAGCCTTCTTTATGGTCCAACTCTCACATCCATACATGACTACTGAAAAAGCCATAGCCTTGACTATACGGACTTCTGTCAGCAAAGTAATGTCTCTGCTTTTTAATATGCTGTCTGAGTTGGTCATAGATTTTCTTTCAAGTAGCAAGCATTTTTTAATTTCATGCCTGCAGTCACCATCCATAGTGATTTTGGAGCTCAAGAAAATAAAGCCTGTCACTGTTTCCATTGTTTCCCCATCTATTTGCCATGAAGTGATGAGACCAGATGCCATGATCTTTGTTTTTTGAATGATGAGTTTTAAGCCAGTTTTTTGGCCATCCTCTTTCACTTTCATCAAGAGGCTCTTTAGCTCTTCTTCGCTTTCTGCCATAAAGGTGGGGTCATCTGCATATCTGAGGTTACTGATATTTCTCCCAGGAATCTTGGTTCCAGCTTGTGCTTCATCCAGCCTGGCATTTTGCATGGAGTACTCTGAATATAAGTTAAATAAGCAGGGTGACAATATACAGCCTTGCTATATTCCTTTCCCAGTTGGGAACTAGTCCATTGTTCCATGCCCGGTTCTGACTGTTGCATCTTGATCTGCAGATTTCTCAGGAGCCAAGTAAAGTGGTCTGGTATTCCCATCTCTTGAAGAATTTTCCACAGTTTGTTGTGATTGATGCAGTCAAAGGTTTTAGCATAGTCAATGAAGCAGACGTGGATGTTTTTCTGGAACCCTATTGCTTTTTCTATGATGTTGGCAACTTGATCTCTGTTTCCTTTGCCTTTTCTAAATCCAGCTTGAACATCTGGAAGTTCTCAGTTCACATTCTGTAGAAGCCTCGCTTGGAGAATTTTGAGCATCTTTGCTAGTTTGCAAGATGTGTGGACAGAGAAGGCTGGCATGCTGCAGTCCATGGGGTCACAAAGAGTTGGACATGATTGAGTGACTGAACTGAACTGAAATGAGTGCAATTGTGTGGTAGTTTGAGCATTCTTTAGCATTGCCTTTCTCTGGGATTGAAATGAAAACTGACCTTTTCCAGTCCTATGGCCACTGCTGAGTTTTCCAAATTTGCTGGCATATTGAGTGCAGCACTTTCACAGCATCATCTTTTAGGATTTGAACTAGCTCAACTGGAATTCTATCACCTCCACTAGCTTTGTTCATAGTGATGCTTCCTAAGACCCACTTGACTTCACATTCCAGGATGTCTGGCTCAAGGTGAGTGATCACCCCATCGTGATTATCTGGGTCGTGAAGATCTTTTTTGTGCGGTTCTTCTGTGTATTCTTGCCACCTCTTCTTAATATTTTCTGCTTCTGTTAGGTCCATACCATTTCTGTCCTTTATTGAGCCCATCTTTGCATGAAATGTTCTCTTGGTATCTCTAATTTTCTTGAAGAGCTCTCTAGTCTTTCCCATTCTATTGTTTTCCTCTGTTTCTTTGCATTGATCATTGAGGAAGTCTTTCTTATATCTCCTTGCTACTCTTTGAAACTCTGCATTCAGATGGATATATCTTTCCTTTTCTCCTTTGCCTTTCACTAACTGACTGAATACATTAGTAACAGATATAATGCTACTTCTGATTCAGTAAACCCTTGTATAAAATACAGAGACTGGCAGATCCTTGCAAATTGGGTCCTAGGCAAGCAATGCCAGCAGTTTCCAAGCTATTATGTTACAATAGCTGTCTTTATATCACTTGGGATTTTATGTTTTAGAGCAGGTTTTAAGGTAAACAGAGCCCAAATTCCAACCTGCTTCTGTACTCAGGATGACCCTGACTTTACTAGTAACGAGATCTGATGACATCATCTTTTGACAGTCGTGATCTTTAACCTGGTTTGATCTAAACCAGACTCTCCGGGAATGGTATCATTAAGGTAAATCCCTGAAAAGAGACCCGGCCACCTCAGAATAAACCATTTAGAGGTGTTGGGTTTCTGGGGATGACCTCACACATCAGCCTTTTCTTCCTTGGGCGATACAGACCATATCGACACTGCAAAGAGGCATAGTGGATTACTGGTGCTGTTTTTACTAGTAACACCCAAAATCGTAGCAGAATTCTAATTATGTACATGGGCAGATGCATTTAAATGTGTCTTTTACTCGTCTCCTTCAGACAAAGTTTAAGCCTGAGGGTCTGGACTTCTCTCCATCTTTAAAAAGAATGTCTGAATTTACGCAAAGGTAAGTTTAAATATACCTCATGTCTCACGTACAGAATGAGATGAAAATGAAAGTGAAAGTTGCTCAGTTGTGTCTCTCCAGGCCAGAATACTGGAGTGGATAGCCTTGCCCTTCTCCAGGGTATCTTCCCAAACCAGGGATCGAACCCAGGTCTCCCACATTGCAGGTGGATTCTTTACCACCTGAGCCACCAAGGAAGCCCAAGAATACTGGAGTGGGGAGCCTGTCCCTTCTCCAGTGGATCTTCCTGACCCAGGAATTGAACCGGGATCTCCTGCATCGCAGGCGGATCCTTTAGCAACTGAGCATCAGGGAAGCCCTGCATCTATATGAGTGTGCCACCCAGCTTTAGCAATATGTTGTGAAAATAATCGACAAATGATGTTTTTATGAGCCAAGAGCTGTGCTCGTTAATGAGACGTGGGTCCTGTGTGTCCACGTCCGCCACCACTGCCCCGAGTCCTGGTCCCGGCACCCGCCTCCGGCCCTGTGAAGTCTCCCTCCTGGGCCTCTGCCTCCTGCCTCTTGCAGCCTCCTGATAGCGATTCTCTGAGAGGCCACCAAATACTGACCTGGGAGCATCTGCGCCGAGACGGCCCTGTATCCAAGCCCAACCGCGCCAGCCAGGCTTCCGTGTTACCAGTGTTTGCATAAATAGCCGCAATGCTTACCAGCAGCTTTCACAACTAACTGGATAAAGGTAGCGCCAGAAAGAATTAGTATGATTTTCCTGATCTGACCTAAGCAGCAGACTTCATTTTCTTGCTGCTTTTAAATCTCTCCCTGGTTCATATGGGATTCTCCACAAAGGTGTCAGCAAGTGCATCACAGGAGAATCACTACATTGCAAACCCGAGATTGCAAATCAGTGAAGAAGGTACTTTAGACCCAAAGTAAATGCGGACTCAGCCGTGCCATGAAGCTCCGTTGGGACTCACGGTGGATCCTCCTTCCACCTCTGGGAAGCTCCTGGGTGGCTCGCGTGCTAACTGGGAAGGACCACACCTGGACCCGCTGGCTGATGCAGATGTGAACTTACAAGCGTGCAGCAGGCCTGGCCTCCCGCGCCCTGGGTGTCCTCCTAGCAGGACCTCCAGATGAGCCCTTCTGCTTTGCTGTTCTCTGCGTTCACCCGTCTCCCCCGACTCCTGCCCCGAGGCCTCAGGAGGTTGGTGTGGGAACCCCCAACACTGGCTGAGAGGCTGGGGCACAGCAGGAGGACCTCACCTCCCCGGTGGGAGCCTGGACTGATTCCCTTCCCTCCTGTCGGTTCTGATCGGGTCCCGGCCCATTTCTCAGTCCCAGGCGGCCCTAGTGGTAAAGAACCCGCCTGCAAGGCAGGCGACATGGTGAGATACGGGTTAGGTCTCTGGGTCGGGGACCTCCCCTACAGGAGGACACGGCAACCCACTCCAGTATTCTTAACTGGAAAGTCCCACGGACAGAGGAGCCTGGCGGGCTAGAGTCCATGGGGTCACAGAGAGTCGGACACCACTGAAACGACTTAGCACACGCATTTCACAGCAATATGTCAACTCAACTGGGAGATGCTGGGTGCCCTTTCTTCTGGCCCCATGGACCAGAGACGAGCTGGCTGGGTCCCCTGGGCAGGGGGCACAGTCTGTTGTGGGCCACCCCGTCTGGGAGCTGGCGAGGGACAGCAGGCAACGGTGACACCCTGACCAGCACTGAGGGCAGCAGGTCGGCTCCGAGGCCCTGGGTACTGGCTCCTGGTGGTGGGGCAAGGGGGCAAGACACCCCGCTCCTCGCGGCTGGGTTTCCCTGTCCGTGAGAGGACCGTGATGCAGACACGGCTCCCTCAGGGGCCCTGGGGCTCAGCCCTGGGCTGTCAGGGGGTCTGCTGCGGCCCCTCTCAGATGAGAGGGCGGGTCGGCAGCCCAGGGAGGCCACCAAGCCTTGCCCCTGCGGGAGGCAGCCCCCTCCTCTAAAGCCAGGAGTTTCCGACACTTTAACACAGTGTAACTTAATCGCGTGTGATTTATGGAGCCAGCAGAAGGAGTATCAACGTCCCCATCCTGGAAACAAATCAAAGTTCAGACACGGGTGCAAATACTAATTACTTTTAACAAGTGCAAGGGGACGGGGAGGGGAGCCCGCCGCCCCGCCAGACAGCCGGGCGATAACCTGAGCGTTCTCGACACCCAGGAGGAGAGCTGCCCTGGCTGGGGGGAGTTTCAGGAAGCGTCCTGTCAGCCGTGATCAGCTCTTTGAAGTGTCCGAAGTGCGAAGGGGGACACATCCATCTTTACTAGCGCGCGGAGGCCGCAGGCTGCTTTGGGTTAGTGCAGGAATGCGCGCTCATTTGAAACCTGACCCGGGGCCCCTGCCAAGCGGGGCTTAGGCGGGGCAAAGAGTGACCCTGGAAATTTAGACAGCTGCTCGGCCACTGCTGGGAGCAAATTACTACAGCGGCGGCGATTTTTCCCCGACGAGAAGAAAGCGGAGGGCACCTCTCCGAGCCCCGGTGGGTCAGCTTTCACCTTAAAGACCAGCGTGAGAACCCAAGGCTCGGGGGATCAGGGCCAGTCAGGGGGCAAGGCCAGGATTCCAGGAGGGGCCGCCGGGCAGGCAGGGAAGGGACACTGGAAATGGGCACACGCACACGGCCCTCCCGCGGCTGCACACGCATGGTCCCGGTCCTGCCAGAGGCCGGCTCCCCGAAAACCGCGCTCCAGGTGCGTCCCTCCCCAGACCGCTCCTCATGCGTGTTGCTGCAGCAGGTGACCAGACCGTCCCCTTTGAAAGCTGACGGTGGCCCCCAGGCCCCCTCGGTAGCCGGCAGGGAGGCCACGCGGCCTGACTGTGGGCCTCGCCTCCCTGGAGCTCGCCATTGGCCACTGCCACTGCCTGGAAGGCCTGGACACCCTGGGGTGGAAGCCCAGGAAATCTGGGGTTCCGAGAAGGCCAAGGAAAGGGAGCAGGCATGGGGCAAGGCCCCCAGACCCTCAACAGGCTTCCCCGGCCTCGGGAACAGAGCCTGGAAGTGCTCCTGTGTGCTGGCCTTCTCTAGGGAAACAGAGCAGATATAGATACACATAGAGGTATGTTAATAGAGCTAGATTAGATAAAGAGATAGGCTTCCCTGGTGGCTCAGATGGTAAAGAATCCACTTGCAATGCAAGAGACTGGGGTTTGATCCCTGCGTTGGGAAGATCCCCTGGAGAAGGAAATAGCTACCCATGCCAGTATTCTCGCCCGGAGAATCCTATGGACAGAGAGGCCCGGTGGACTACATCCATGGGGTCACAAAGAGTCGACACGACTGAACGGCTAACAGTTTCACTTTTCAGATATAGATATAAATACAGAAACAGGTGTAAATATAGATTAGATTTTTTGTTGTTCAGTCGCTAGGTCGTGTCTGACGCTTTGCGATCCCATGGACTGCAGCACTCCAGGTTTCTGTCCTTCACCAACTCAAGGAGATAGATTAGATACAGATCCAGATTAGATATAGATACCCTTGATGAAAGTGAAAGAGGAGAGTGAAAAAGTTGGCTTAAAACTCAACATTCAGAAAACTAAGATCATGGGACCTGGTCCTATCACTTCATGGCAAATAGATGGGGAGACAGTGGAAACAGTAACAGATTTTATTTTGGGGGGGTTCCAAAATCACTGCAGATGGTGACTGCAGTCATGAAATTAAAAGACGCTTGCTTCTTGGAAGAAAAGTTATGACCAACCTAGACAGCATGTTAAAGAGCAGAAACATTACTTTACCAACAAAGTTTTGTCTAGTGAAAGCTATGGTTTTTCCAGTCGGCATGTATGGATGTGAGAGTTGGACTATGAAGAAAGCTGAGCACCAAAGAATTGATGCTTTTGAACTGTGGTGTTGGAGAAGACTCTTGAGAGTCCCTTGGACTGCATGGAGATCAAACCAGTTAATCCTAAAGGAAATTGGTCCTGAATATTCATTGGAAGGACTGATGCTGAAGCTGGAACTCCAATACTTTGGCCACCTGATGCAAAGAACTGACTCATTTGAAAAGACCCTGATGCTGGGAAAGATTGAAGGCAGAGGAGAAGGGGATGACAGAGGATGAGATGGTTGGATGGCATCACTGACTCAATGGACATGAGTTTGAGTAGGCTCCGGGAGTTGGTGATGGACAGGGAAGCCTGGCGTGCTGCAGTCCATGGGGTTGCAAAGAGTCGAACACGACTGAGCGACTGAACTGAACTGAGAGATACGGGCATAGATGGGGGCTTCCCAGGTGGCTCTGGTGGTAAAGAACCCATCTGCAGTTGCAAGAAAGTAAGAGACAGGTGTTCAATCCCTGGGTCAGGAAGTTCCTCTGAAGAAGGAATAGCCTACCCACTCCTGTATTCTTGGGTTTTCCTGCAGGCTCAGATGGTAAAAAATCCACCTGCAATGCGGAAGACCTGGGTTCGATCCTTGGGTTGGGAAGTTCCCCTAAAGAAAGGAAGTTCCCCAAAGAAAGGCTACCCAACTCCAGTATTCTTGCCTGGAGAATCCCCATGGACAGAGAAGTCTGGTGGGCTACCGGGCCATGGGGTCACAAAAAGTCAGACACGGCTGAGTGCCTAAGCACAGCGCACGGAGGTATAGAAACTTTTCGTATGGAATTGGATCGTGGAATTACGAGCTTGGAATATCCCACAATCTGCCATTTAGCGGCTGGAGATCCAGGAGGGCGCTAAATCAGAAGCCGGGAGGCCCGGCTGGGGAGTCAGGCGGAGCGCGCTTAACCTTCCGCAGCGCTTTCCTTCCGCTCGGCCCTGGAGGGGCCGGGTGATCCCCGCCCACACTGGGGAGGTTTGGTCTCTCCGCTCCCCGCCCCTCAGATACTGCGTGTGTCTGTCCGCCCCTCACAGTGAGAGTGCTGAGTCAGATATCTCAGCACCCCGGGGCCCAGGCAGCCACAGCCTCAGAAGGTCTCTTTCCTAAATCACATGACCTTCCCCAGAGGGCAACACAGGGAGCTTGTTCTTCCGGAAAACTGGTGGGTTAGTGGGTATCCGGATCCTTCTTCCAGGCGTTTTGCTTTTTGGTGTCAAACCTTCCTTCTGTAATTTCAGGCTGTCTGATGATAGGAGCTTCCTGGGGACACCAGAAAGTGCCTGTGAGCAGCGTGCCTACTGGTCCACGGGTGAGTCCCAGCCACCGGCCCGGCGCTCCACCCGTGTGGCTGGACGACGGGGGTCCCTGGTTTCCGTGGAACGAGGCCAGCCCCCCGGTGTCCCTTGCTGGCTCCCTGTGCTGCCCCATAAGAGTCCATTTGCAAAGGGAGTGCGGAGATGTCTCAGCTCACGGGCCACATCTGCAACTACAGCGAAGCTTCCAGCAGCAGCAGACGTGGGGGTTAAGGAGCGGGGGAAGGAGCTGCCGTTGGCAGAGGACGGGCATTGCGGTCGTGCCCGTGGGGAGGACTGCACAGAGCGATCCCTGGAGGGAGGCCTGGGGGTGACCAACAGCCCGAGTCATTCTGCCTGGAACTTTGTAGGAATTCGCGTAAAAGGATCCTGCCTGCAGACAGGAAATGCCCCCCAAACTCACGAGCTCAGGGTGCAGTCCTGCCTGCGATGTCATTGGTATCTCCCTTGAATCATTTGGATCTTCCATGAAAAACAGAAATCTGGGTTTACAAGCTCCCCCTTCACCCAGACTCTCCGAGCACCCACAGCTCTGGTGGGTACCCTGAGTTTCTGAGAAAGGGGGACAGAAGGCCCGTTTCCCCAGTTACTTGATTAGTGAACTCCGTTCAGGGAGCATTTGTTGTCCATGGGACCAGAGTTCTGGGAACAGACTTTCAGAAGTGTGGACCCAGACATATTTTAAGGGGTCTGAGCATGAAGGAACTGCTTCCGTCGCTTAAGAGAAACCATGTTCTTAACCGCAAAGTGTAGTCTTCATCATGAAATGCCAGCCCTGTGCGCTTCTGTGTCTAAGTTGACTTTGCAGGAAATCCTCGTCAGTCTTCTTGAGGAACACCCTAAACCAGGTGACAGATTTCTTCTGGAAGTTGTGCCCGGGAGACGTGACCCCTGAAGGGTCCCCTGAAGAAGGACAGAGTCCACTTATGTCCCTCAAGTCCCAAGTCACTCAGCTCCTCCTCGTGGGGTCTTACTCCCACCAGGGCAGGGCACTCTGGGGAGCTGGCCAGGATTATAGATTCAGAGACTTCAGAGTTGGCTGTGGCGTGGAGGTGAGTGAACAAGGAGTGTTTTGAAATGCATTTCTTTGACTCCAAGGGGCTTGAGTCCAACAGCCCCTGTTCCCGTGCAAAGCTTCAACGTACTATCAGGAAACCCTCAAGTGACACGTCCTGATGGGACCTCGACCCAGCCCCCCTCTCCAGCCAGACGCTTTGACCCAGGAAACCACTCCATAGGTGTGGACTCTGGTGTCTGTGGTGACCTCGGGGTCGCAGTGACCCCCACCCCGTCCCCCGCACCCGGAGTGGAGAAGAGGGCCACCAGCAGGCGGTATGTTTGCTGGAAGGATGCAGCCAAGCCTCACACACCTGCACCACGTTCAGCTCCTTCAGCGAGCGTGGGAGGACGCTGAGGGAGCAGCCGTCCTCATCAGCTGCCCGCCTGGCCCCTCACTGCGGGGGTTCACGTTCCATCCCTGGAGCATGCGGCCGGGTCCCCTGAATGCTCTAGTGGTGACAAGCCCTGGTCCTGGAAGAATGTCCCAACCTGGCAGTTGGTGAGGCTCTGACATCAGACCAGAGTCCTTTTCTGCCAGGCCTGGGGGCGGGCAGGCACCTGGGAACCAGATTCCCCCGAATGTCATCTGTGTAGCGCCAATGGCGGGCGTGCTGGAGGGGACATGGCACCCAGGCCAGGCTGAGCACCGCCCCGGGGGGTACCCCGGAGGATGGCTCAAGAGTTTCGTTTCCATGACCACTGAGTGGGTGCAGTGGGAGGAAGAAAGAGGAGTCTGCATCCCTCTAGTAGAGGCTCTTCCTGACTCCTCTTCGGGGGCGGTGAGGAGGCCGTTCCCGGCCCCTCCTCTGCGTGCCGCTCGGCAGAGGCCCTAGGTGGAGCGCTCCGGGGATGAGACCCCAGGTGGATTGCTCCGGGGATGCAGCCCCTCTTGAAGTCATCTCCAGGCAGCGCCCCCAGCAAGCCCACCACCGCTGGCTGGGTTCTGCCCCCCAGTGGAGTGGACTTGCCTTGCTCTTCCCCTGCTGGGAACGCAGGCCGCTCTGTGTCCCCCCGACCCCCTTAGGCTCCTGGCGTGTGTCTGGAGAGGGGAGGCGGAGGACCCCCGGGCCGTGTCTGGGTGCAGCGCCCCCTAGCGGAGAGCCTGGATCCTGGCGGAGGCAGAGGGCTCTTGGCTGTGGTTCCGGGCAGACCTGAGCCCGGTTTCCGGCATTCCGCTCCCGGCCACCCCCTCACCTGGGCACGTTCTCTTGCCCCCTCTCCACCCCAGTCTCCTCACCTGTGAAACAGGACGATAGCAGTACCCACCTGGTCAGACTGCCGCATGACTGTTCGCAGCACTGCTAGTTATAGCCAGATGCACCGAGAGAAGGGCGGACCAGGGCAAGACAGGCAGAAACAGCTGCCCAGAAGGAAAGAGAGTGTGGCGGTGATGAGAGGAATTGGGGAGGGCGTATCTTTCTGGGGAGGTGACATTTATGCCATGTGATCAGGGAACAAAGTGTGATTCCGGAGAAAGGGTGTACTCCACTCCTTGGACTCCAGTCCACATCCTGGGGTTTAATTTCTGCTGTGAGTTTACAGAATTCATCACCTCCTACTATTTTCCGCTTCTTGTGACAAATAATAGCTGCCTTACTGAGATAAGGAAATGATAAAGTGCATGAGAAATAAAATGGAGAACTTCAAAACATTCTATAAATTTCAGCTGGAAATGCCATCAGTTTATAACCATAAATCACAATGTGAAACCAAAACACGCAGTCATCCGTGGGGTGAAGCCGGGGAGCCTGCCTCGCCCACCCGCAGGCTTTCCCAGGGGGCAGGGGACAGGGTCTGCCTTCTGCTGGGGAGGCTCGTTTCAGGGGCATGGAGCGGACACCCCGCTCAGCCCCCTCGCTCTTGGGTCCCAGGCCTGACAGCTCCCAGGAGGCGCGATGGGAGGTGCTGCTTCCTGGCCCCCCGAGCTCGTGGATGTGGGACCGCACGGGTGGGTAGAGACCGCCTCCCTGTCTGAGGACTCCACGGGGAGGGGTCGGCTCCTGCCACCCTTGGGTGCAGGCACCTGCTTCACGAGGGGGAGTTGGCCCTTGGGGCAGCCAGGGGGAACAGGGGGGCAAGGCCTGTGAGTGGTGGGGATGGGAGGACGGGCTGGGGGTCTCTGTGTGAGCTGGGCTGGGATGTCCAGGCACAGAAGCTCCAGAAGCGCAGAGGCCCGGTGTCCATGGGAGCTCCACTGCCTGAGCACAACTCACCCACCAACGACGGTGCGGGATTCAGAGGGTGGGGGCAGCTGGGGGAGGGCGTGAGGGTGCTCCGTGCGGGGGTGGGGGAAGAGAACTCTGCAGACGTCTCCCTTATGGAGCAGATAGAGGAGAAGGGGAGGTATAGGAAGGGAATCTGGGGCTTTCCAGGTGGGGCTAGTGATAAAGAACCTGCCTGCCAATGCAGGACATGTAAGAGATGGGGGATCAATCTCTGGGTTGGAAGACCCCCTGGAAGAGGCATGGAAACCCCCGTCAGAATTCTTACCTGGGAAATCCCATGGACAGAGGAGCCTGGCGGGCTACAGCCCACGGGGTCACAGAGAGTAGAACATAATCGAAGTGAATTAGCAGGCAGCCAGCAGAAGAGGAATGGAGACAGCAAGTCTCCACGGCAGGCTGCCACTGGTTCTGTGAGAAATTATTTCTATGGCATCACTGCCTGTTGGCGGGGATGCAGAATAGGGCGGTCATGCAGGAAGATAGTCCTTCCCTCATAGCTCAGTTGGTAAAGAATCCGCCTGCAATGCATTGTTATGCCCAATGTCCGAATCCCCGAGCGGGAAGGGAGAAGGCCTCCAAGACAATGCAACTGGCAAAAAGGGAAGTTTATTGCTGACTCGAGTCAGGGCTCCTGCCGCATCCAATGCAGTGGTGTGGGGTCAGAGAGCCCCGAGCCCAAGCTGTTACACAAATTTATAGGGTGAGCACACGCCGTTGGTAGTTGGTTTAAGTGGATTGGTTACAAGTTTGCAAAGCAATTTCATTGGTCAAACACACTCAAAACTTTCGCGCGTGTGGGACTTTCCGGGGGGGGGGGGTGGGTTTCCGCCTCGTTCCTAATTGGCAAACAGCGGTCAGTGTTAAGCTGATTGGTTGTATCCAGGTGGCCTGATAATCTTACCACCCAGAAGTAGGAAGGCCTACTCCTATTCTAAGCTGCCTGCCATGGCGTTACTTCTGCTCGCCTCACAGCATGAGACCTGGGTTCGACTCCTGGGTCGGGAATATCTGCTGGAGAAGGGAAAGGCTACCCACTCCAGTCTTCTGGCCTGGAGAATTCCATGGACAGTATAATCCAAGGGGTCGCAAAGAGTCAGACACGACTGAGCAACCGTCACTTTCACTTAGGAAGATGGTTTGTGATGATTTTTCAGAAAACTAAACACACTCTTACAGTCTGATCCAGTAATTATGCTCCTTGGATTTACCCAAACGAGTTGAAAACTTGCGTCTACTCACAGATCTGCACATAGGTGTTTATAGCAGCTGTATCATCATTGCCAAGGCTTGGAAGAAACCAGGATACCCTTCAGTTAATGAGTAAACTGTGGTCTGTCCATGCAGTGGAATATTATTCAGCACTAAAAAGAAATGAGTTTCAAGCATTGAAATGACATGGAGGGAAGGTAAACATACATCACTCAGTGAAGGAAGCCCATCTGAAAATTCCACATTCTGTATGATGCCTTTTAAGTGGTAACTTGTGTGAGTCATGAAGTGCCCCGACTTTTGGCCAAGCATGATTCTAGGTGTATCTATCAGGGTGTTTCTGAATTGATTAGAATTTGAGTGGTGGAATGAGCAAAGCAGATTGCCTTCTTGATGAAGGTGAAAAAGGAGGGTGAAAAAGCTGGCTTAAAACTCAACATTCAAAAAACAAAGATCGTGGCCAGCAGTCTCATCACTTCATAGCAAATAGATGGGGAAACAATCAAAACAGTGACAGGCTTTATTTTCTTGGGCTCCAAAATCACTATGGACAGTGACTGCATCCATGAAATTAAAAGATTGCTCCTTGAAAGAAAAACTGTGACAAACCAAGACAGCATATTAAAAACCAAAGACACCACTTTGCCAGCAAAGATCTGTTTAATCAAATCTGTGGTTCTTCTAGTAGTTGTGTATGGATGTAAGAGTTGGACCATAAAGAAAGCTTAGCACCAAAGAGTTGATGCTTTCTAAGGTGGTGTTGGAGAAGACTCTTGAGAGTCCCTTAGACTGCAAGGAGATCAAACCAAGGAATCAACTAAATTTCCTAAAGGAAATCAACTCTGAATATTCATTGGAAGGACTGATGCTGAAGCTGCAGCTCAGATCCTTTGGCCACCTGATGGGAAGAACTGACTCATTTGAAAAGACCCTGATGCTGGGAAAGACTGAAGGCAGGAGGAGAAGGGGATGACAGACGGTGAGATGGTTAGATAGCATCACCGACTCAATGGACATGAGTCTGACCAAGCTCTGGGAGATGGTGAAGGATGTGGAAGTCTTGCGTGCTGCAGTCCATGGGGTCGCAAAGAGTTGGGCACGACTGAGCGGCTGAACAAAACAGCATCTCCCCAGTGTGGGTGGGCCTCACCTAATCAGTTGAAGACCGAATAAAGCCAAGGGCTGAGCGGGAGCTCCTCCTGCCTGACTGCCTTAAGGGGAGATGTTGGTGTTTTTCCCACCTTCACACTTAGACTGAAACACCTGCCCTGCCCACATCTGGAGCCCCGGTATCCGGGCAGGAGCTTCACCATCGGCACTCCTGGGTTTCCAGCCAGCCGATGACGGCCTTGGGACTTTGTCTCCATGATCACATGAGCTCTTTCCTTATAATAAACTCCTTCCCCCTGTATACACGCAGACACATCCTACTAGTTCTGCTTCTCAGGAAAAAGTTAGTCATTCCATCGGGTCCAACTCTTTGTGATCCTATGGACTGCAGCCTGCTCGGCTCCTCTGTCCGTGGAATTCTCCAGGCAAGATGCTGGAGTGGGTTGCCATTTCCTTCTCCCTGGGATCTTCCCGACCCAGGGCTCGAACCTGGGTCTCCTGCATTGCAGGCAGGTTCTTTACCAACTAAGACCCTGGGGAAGATCCTAGGGAAAGCCCTGACTAAGTCACCAACTCCTTGACGGTCTAAAAAAGGCAAAACTGTGGCGTAAAAAGGTCAATGATCTCTAGTAGTTTGGAGTTCAGTGGGAGGGAGGGAGCAATGAATGAGTGGATCAGAGAGGACTTCTAGGGCAGTGAAATTATTCTGTATGATACTAATGGTAAATTCATGTCACTATACACCTGACCAAACCCCATAGAATGTACACCACCAAGAGGGAACCCCGATGTGAACTGTGGAATATGGGTGATAATGACTCATTACCGTGGGTTCATGGACTTCAATAAGGGTTCTTCTCTGATGGGGAATACTGATCATGGGGAGGGTCCGGCGCTCCATGGATGGAGCAGTGAGGCATAAGGGAAAAAGTTTGTTGCAATTTAGTTACTCAGTCATGTCTGACTCTCTGCGACCCCATGGACTGTAGCCCACCAGGCTCCTCTGTCCATGGGATTCTCCAGGCAAGAATACAGGAGTGGGTAGCCATGCCCTTCTCCAGGGGATCTTCCTGACCCAGGGATCGAACCCACGTCTCCTGCATTGATAGGCAGGTTCTTTACCACTAGTGCCACCTGGGAAGCCTGATGGGAAACGTCTGACTCCCCGTTAAGTTTTACTGTAACCTAAAACTGCTGTCAAATACTCTTCTGTTTTCTTTTAAATGCTGCTGCCTCTTGCCTTTGGGATCAGGAAGTTTCTGTGGATCCCCTGATGGGAGGAGGGGCAGAGGGGGTGTTATCTCCCCTATAGGGAGCAGGTCAGCCCAGGTTTCAAGCTAACATCTCTGATGGTTTTGAGATAAAAGTGGAGAAAGCAGGACATCTTCCCTTTCCTTAAGAAAAATCAGAAACCTCAGACCTTCACTAGATCTTTCAAATTTGAAGAAAATCTGAAATTCATTGTTTCATTAATCTAAGAGCTTTGAGATCCAACCAGTCCATCCTAAAGGAAATCAGTCCTGAAAATTCATTGGAAGGACTGATGCTGAAGCTGAAACTCCAATACTTGGGCCACCTGATGTGAAGACCTGACTCATTGGAAAAGGCCCTGATGCTGGCAAAGATTGAAGGCAAGAGGAGAAGGGGACAGAAGAAGATGAGATGGTTGGATGGCATCACCAACTCAATGGACCTGAGTTTGAGTAAATTCTGGGAGTTGATGATGGACAGGGAGGCCTGGCATGCTTCATTCCATGAGGTCGCAAAGAGTCGGACAGGACTGAGCGACTGAACTGAAGAGCTTTGAGTCCCATCACCCTGGAAGTATTTCCCTCTTTTTGGTGGAAACCTAAGTGTTCCGTATATTTCTGAGCAGCCAGAGAGAGAGTGAAGCTAATATTTTGGAAAGTGGCCCAAATAATTCTCTTAAGAGGGATCTGGCTGGTTTTCTTTCCAGAAAGCTGAGGCCCCGAGTTTTGCATTTGAATTTGCCTTGGCTTCCAGCTCCCTTGGCTGGGCCGTCAGTCTGGAGCAGCGTCCTCGCGCGGTGCGGTGGGACTGTGATACTTTACACCCTTTTAATCGGGCACACGGTGAGGGCGGTGCTGCCAGCCGTGTTTTGCCATAATTTATGTGTAAACAATGGAGTTCTGGCTGAACCCACCGTGGGCTGCGTATTCGCATTTCCTGGCCTCCACGTCCTCCATTGGGTACAAACGATGCTGGGAAAGCCTTTGTTTTTAGCTTTTCAGAGTCGGGGCCAATTAAATACGCACCTTGATCAATGCGCGTTTCTTCTAAGCCGTGCGGAAGAAAGGGGGCGATGCCCGGGTATTGAGCGCGGACACGCGGGCCGGGCGGGCCGTCCGCGCACACACCACCGCCCGCGCCGCCTGCCAGGGAGCGCTGTTCTCATCCCCGCTCTCAGCAGTTTGGCTCAGTCCGCTCATTGTGCACTGACATCACATTTTCTCACTGCCGTTTGCCAATGGCTTCTGCACAGTCAATTCTAACAAAAGACACGGCGGCTCAGCTTTCCCTCGGAGGAGCCTGCGGTTTCGTATCATGTCAGGACATTGTCGCGTGTGTGTTATTGCTGTCGCTGGGGCTGACCCTTGTGAGGGACAGAGGCCCCAGCTCGTCGGGACACGCCCAGGCCCCGGCCGCTGGCCGCCGCCTCCCCCAGCGCCAGGGGGACTGATTGCAGAGCTGTGCGTCGGTCCCACGTGTCCACCAGCTCGAAGTTTCTTACATGAGGCTGAATTCCTCTGCGGTTTTCAACAGACTGGTGATTGCCAAGGGAGAGGGGTTTGGTGGAAGGGACGGACTGGGAGCTTGGGTTTAGCAGATTAAGCTTTTATGTGCGGGATGGATAAACAACTAGGCCCTACTCTATAGCACGAGGAGCTATATTCAACATCCTATGATAAGCCATAATGGAAAAGCATATAGAAAAGATACATATATATATATAACTGAGTCACTTCTGTAAAGCAGAAATTAATACGGCACTCTAAATCAACTATACTTCAATGAAAAAATTGATTTAAAAAAGACAGGGCTCCTACAGATTACAATAAAAGCAATATTTTGCATATGGTAATATACATGTTTCAATGACCCACCACAATACTGTAATTAGCCTCCAATTAAAATAAATGAATTTAAAAAAAAGACAAAATGTGAAAGAAAATATAAAAAAAATTTAAATCCATCAAATAAAAAAATAAAAGCAATAAAAGGCAAAGAAGCCAATTAAGAAGTGGAGGAAAAGCATTACCTCTGTGATTGTACTGGTGAGCAAGCTGGGGCGGCTATTAACACTACAAGTTTTAAGAAAGAATCCTTGGAGTGCCCATTTGGGGGTCCAGGGAAACTTGACAGATCAATAAAAAATTCACTTCTCAAAGCCGGTCCTCCACCTCTGGCCAGGACCTGGGAACTGGTGCTCAGATGGATGGGCAGACCCCCTGCCCTGTCCCGCCCTCACTGACTGCAGCGCTTACCACCATGCCCACTGCCCATCAGTCCCGAGAGGGGAATTTATCACTGTGCCCGTGCAGCCTGCTGATCACAGAGCACCGTGCGTTTGCTCAAGGGGTTGCCCTCGCCTTAGCGGAGCCCGAGAGCGTGTCCAGGATGAGGAAAGGGCGATGCCCACACAGCACCCTCAGGCGCATCAGTGCCCTCAGAGGCCGAGAGGGAGACTTCCGTCACTCTGAACACACAGGACAAGCCCTGGGAGGCTGTGACTTGGCCCTCAGCACAGAGAGGAAGCTGGGCTCAGAGTCCGAGACGGTGCAGAGCGGCCAGCTCGGCGGGGATGCGAGGGACGGGCCCCGAGGCTGTGGACCAGGCCGCACTGTAAGGCACTGATGCCACACAGCGAAGTGAGGGGAGAGCCACTCAGTCGTGTCCGACTCTCTGTGACCCCACGGGCTGTGCGGTCCGCGGAATCCTCCAGGCCAGAACACTGGAGTGGGCAGCCTTTCCCTTCTCCGGGGATCTTCCCAACCCAAGGATCCCACCTTGCAGGCAGATTCTGTACCAGCTGAGCCACCAGGAAAGCCCAAGAATACTGGAGGGGGCAGCCTTTCCCTTCTCCAGGGCATCTTCCCCACCCAGGGATGGAACCCAGGTCTCCACATGGCAGGCGGATTCCTCACCAGCTGAGCCGCCAGGGACGTGCCCGTGGCAGTAGGTAAAGGGAGCCGGTGGAGGCCGTGGGTACTCCGCGCCGGCCCGGTGGAGGCCGTGGGTACTCCGCGCCGGCCCGGTGGAGGCCGTGGGTGCTCCGCGTCGGCCCGGTGGAGGCCGTGGGTGCTCCGCGTCGGCCCGGTGGAGGCTGTGGGTGCTCCGCCCGCCTCCCTCCGCCTGTGGGGTTGCTCCCACGCCGTGCAGGCAGACAGTCCCCCCGGCCCGGCCTGTTAGAGCCTAGACTCTGCGTAGGGACAGACCTGCTAGGCTGCATTCCACAGCCAGCTGCTTTCAGCACCTGGAACACAGGGTTCAGGTCTCAACCAAGGGATCCTGTGTATAAAATTCTGGATTATTTGATCGTCTTCAAAAAGTCAAATCTTATTTCAAAGCGATTATGAAAAGTGCTCAAGTGCTCATACTGAGTTGCTCAGTGGTGTCCGACTCCGTGACCCACGGACTGCGGCCCACCAGGCTCCTCTGTCATGGCATTTCCCAGCCAATAATACTGGTGTGGGTAGCTAGTCCCTTCTCCAGGGCATCTTCCCACGCCAGGGATGGAACCCAGGTCCCCCGCACTGGCAGGCCGATTCTTCACCCTGAGCCACCAGGGAAGCCCTGATATTTTCAGCACTCAGATCCCCTGCGGATCCTGGAGGAGGTCCAAAGCCCTTGCTGGGCCTCGGTGCCACGCCTGTGGGAAAGGGTCCTCTGGGCATGGGGTCAGGTCCTTGCAGGAGGGGGTGAGGTGCTGCCCGAAGTGTGAGACCCAGCGCTCAGTTTGCCTGGCACCAGCGCTTCCCCCCAACCGCGTGATCCTGACTGAGTTACTCCTTCATAGTGCCCTGCTTTCTCATCCTGGTGATGACGTGACGCTCTCCACCTGCTCGTCTCCCCTGGTGACCGTCGCACGGAGGGGATGTGGTGACCAAGTGGTGGGACCTAGCTCCTGGCTGACCTGGGGGGTCACCGGAGTTCTGAGGCTCTCAGTGGGGGTGGGGTGAGGACTGTCCCCTCTCCTCTGAATGTTTAATTTGTGTACAGAGAAGTGCACGGTCCAATAGGTGGATGGGTTCTTAAAACCCAAGTGCGCCTGTGAAGCTGCTGGGAGCTGTGTCGCGCCTGTGGTTGGCAGACTTGACTGACGGAGGTGACCTGCCTTGATGTGGTGGGCCTGGTCCAATCAGTTGAAGGCCCCAAGAGCAAAACTGAGGTTCCACCGAGAAAGAAGAGGTTCCACCTCAAAACCACAGCATCGGCTCCTGCCCAAGAGGTTCTAGCTTGCCCTTCCTGTTATCATAAGGATTTCAGACGTGGCAGCTGCAAGGGCTGCAGAAACCAACTCCTTGAAATAAATCTCTTAAAAAATATTTCTGTCTGTATGAGTACATGTGTGGATACAGTTATGTGTAGATAGCTAGAGAGAGGATAAACTATAGATGATAGATAGTAGATAGGTAGATAGATCATCTACCTATCTACCTATCAAAAATGAACTCACCTGAACTAAAAAGATTAACCCTACTCAGGCCTGAAGTTCTCTTAAGTATTCATCAGCAGTCTCCCCCCTACCAAAGAAATAATACAGAGAGTTTCAGGGAAATTACCCCATGTGGGAGCACATATTTTTTTGCTTCTGCGACTATTTCCCAGTTGGAAAGCTAGCCAAGAGCTGAAAGTATTTTCAAAAAATTCTTTGATCTCTTTATTATGTCTAAGAAGCATGTAAGCAGGTACCCCAGAATCTCCAGGCAGAAGAGGGGCAATGGCTGTAATAACCACACAGGATATGTGTATGACCCTGCTGAAAACGCCTGGTGTGAACCGGTGAAAGAAAAGTGAACGCATTCATTGCTCAGTCGTGTCCAACTCTTTGTGACCCCACGGGCTGTCCATGCGATTCTCCAGGCAGGAACACTGGAGTGGGTTGCCATTTCCTTCTCCAGGGGATCTTCCTGGCCCAGGGATGGAACCGGCATCTCTTACGTCTCCTGCACTGGAAGGGCGGCTCTTTGTCACTAGCACCGTCTGGGTGTGACCTGGTGTGCGCCGCTCACCTGCTGTTCCCTCCTGTGGGAGGAGCAGAGCTGGGTCCATCACGTCGGCCCCAGGGCGCCGGGCCCTTCGTGGTCACACACGTGACGGCTTCACCCTAAGCATCACTGCGGCTGCGCGGGGTGGAGGCGGCGGGCTGGACGGCCCCTCACGGGCGCTCCCCGACGTGCTCCCGATCCTTCCAGAAGCTGGCGGGGTGTTGCGAGTTTCTGTCCCGACAGGCTATCATGGCCAAACCCTCCTGGGCATTCACTCTTGTTCCCACCCAAAACTAATACGGAAAAGCTAAGAGTCTTGAAGGCCTTACGGGTCATCAGGAGCCAGTCTCCCCGCCCTCCTCCCCAGGGAAGAGGGGAACCCGGCTCAGGTGGGTGGAAGGGTGTCGATCAAGGGTGGAAGCCTCTCAGTCTCCACGTGTTTCTTTCTTCAAACCGATCTGGCTGAGACATGCCTGCTGCCAGCCTTTTCCTCCCTTTGCGATCTCTGTTTCCTCACTTCTCGAAAGGACGACGCCGTGCTACCCGCCCCCACCCCGCCCCGCGGGAACCTCCCCTGAGAGCCAGGGGCCTGGGCTGGGAAGGTAAATGGTGCAAGGTCTCTGCACGTCTGGCGAGTCCACCTCTCTGTGATCATCCCCGGAAAGGATGGGGGGTTGTGCTATCAGGTGGCTGCTTAGAACAGTATTGATGATAGATCATTGCGATGTTTGTGTAACTCAGGGTTTCAGAGGACCAACTGACATTTTTACACCAAAATATCTTCTATTCTCATCTCTTTATGTGCACTTTCAATGACCACAACAAGATGACTTGAATAAATTTGAAACACTTTTAAAAATAATTTGTTGTTCATTGTTCAGTCACTAAGCGTATCCAGCTCTTTACGACCGCGTGGACTGCAGCTCGCCAGGCCTCCCTGTCCATCACCATCTCCCAGAGCTTGCTCAAACTCGTGTCCACGAAGTCGGTGATGCCATCCAACCACCTCATTCTCTGTTGTCCCCTTCTCATCTTGCCCTCAATCTCTCCCAGCATCAGGGTCTTTCCCAATGTGTCAGCTTTTCTCATCAGGTGCCCAAAATATAGGAGCTTTAGCTTCACCATCTGTCTTTCCTTTGAGTATTCAGGGTTGATTTCCTTTAGGGTCTATTCGGTTTGGACTGTGCTGGGTCTTTGCGGCTGTGTGGGCTTTTCTCTCGTGGCGATGAGCAGGCTTCCGTGGCTTCTCTTGCTGCGGAGCATGGACCCTGGAGCACAGGCTCAGCAGCCGTGATGCACGGGCTTAGCTTCTCTGCAGCATGTGGGATCTTCCCAGACTCAGGCTCGAACTCATGTCCTCTGCTGTTGGCAGGCAAATTCCTTACCGCTGAGCCCCCAGTGAAGCCCTGAAAAATATTTATTTTTGGCAATAAGCAATATCCCAGTTACCCATTCTATTTACAGTTTCATTTTCAATGACATTGCATTTTCTCTATTTGATGAGTTTTAAATGTATAACATATTCTTACTATTTTGCTCCCTTTTAAAAAAAATTAGTGTTTTTAAAAATAGCTCAATCCATAATAAAAACTTACACAAAACTTCTGTAAGAAAATAAAATTTCAGTGTATATATATATGTATGTGTGTACACACACACACACACACACACACACACGTATCTTTTGTTACAAAGAAGAATGATTGAGTCATCAACACAAGACTTAAGAAAAAAGTGAAAAGTGAAAGTCACTCAGTCATTTCTGACTCTTTGCAACCCCATGGACTGTACAGTCCATGAAATTCTCTAGGCCAGAATGCTGGAGTGAGTAACCTATCCCTTCTCCAGCGGATTTTCCTGACCCAGAAACCAAACTGGGGTCTCCTTCATTGCAGGCGGATTCTTTACCAACTGAACTATCAGAGAAGCCCTTACAAAGGTAGATACAATTAAGGTTGTAGATACAATAATATGAGTGGATAATATTAGGGCTGTAAATACAATGGAAACAGTGAAAGCGAAGTCACTCAGTCGTGTTTGACTCTTTGCGACCTCTTGGACTGTAGCCCACCAGGCTCCTCCATCCGTGGAATTTCCCAGGCAAGAGTACTGGAGTGGGTCGCCATTTGGGTTAAAAAGAAGATAAGAAAACTTTCCCAAATGTTAAAGAAGAAGTTGTCTATTATTATTAAATAGATGAGGGTGGGTATCGATTCAAAATCATGCTTAAATTTTAAGATGCTCGTGGGTTTTTTAAGATGTTCAGGTGTAGCCAGTTAGTGGAAAGAGTCATATGACAATTTAATTTTAAGGTGTTAACACAAAATTGCGTATTTTGAATTACTTGAATAGGATGGAAAATTCTCCATGTCATCAGAAAGCCAAATGAGGGGACCCGCGGGTGAGAAGGTGGTTTGTGGGGGCGTGGGTGAGGGCAGCTGGGGACCTGCTCATGCAGTGACCGCAGCTGTGAGGGCAGGGCCTGCCCGGGGGTCCTGAGCGGGTCTTGCTGCCCTTTGCCTCTGTCTCCCGAGCCCCCCGGGGCCGTGGTAAGCTTGGCGGGCGGGACTTCAGGGAGACAGCGGTCCAGTGAGTCTTTGTCTAGATGCCTCTGAATCCCCTGTGGACAGTCAGCACCTGTCCGGGCAGGCAAGCTGACCTCCCAGGGTGTGTTGTGTGTGGAGACTCCACGGTGTGACACTGTTAGGACAGAAGGGTCACTGCCGATGGTCTCCATGGAAACCTGCCATCACCACCTTTCCAGTGTATCCGAAATCAAGACTTGAAATAACTCTAAGCCCATTGTCTTATTCGTTTCTCTTTCCATCCCATGAGCATCATATGTCTTCCAGAAACTGTCAGAAATGTGGTTTTGAAAACCCTGGAGTTTGTTTCCATTTTTATCCTCCCCAAGGCTCTTTCTCAAGATCACTCAGCTTTTACATTGAGCCCGTGCAAGGAAAGGTGTTCCTTATTCTCACAACCCCTTTTCTTCCCTTTTTACAAAAGGAGCTTTTATTGTCCTCATTATTAATGACATTGCTACCATTTGGCTGCTTGCTTAAAGTCTACTACTCTGACCAGAGATGACCCTAGAGACCAAGGTGGGTGGTTGCCAGTCTTCTGAGATGGGGGTGAGGTCCCCCACGAGAGGCCCTGTGCAGAGCGTCTGTGGGTTGGGGCTGTCCTGGGCATGAAGGGCTCTCTCTGCATCGACTGTGAGACGCATCGGGCGCTGCTGTTCCCGCTGACCGACGAGGTGGGGGGGTCCGAGGGCCATGCTTGCACCTGGGTCTCATGGACCAGCGGCCCCGACGGAGCTGCCTGGGATTCTTGTCAGCTGGCGCTTGCACAGAGAAGCATCATGAACCAAGGAGGCTGCCAGCCAGGATCGCTGTGAGGGCTGCACAGGGAGGAGGGAGCTCATGGGGCTTCCTGGTAACCCCACCTCCGGAAGACATTCCAGGGGTGAGGGGAAGCCAGGAGGGTCCTACAGGGCAGTTGGAGAAGAACGTACGGCTCACCCGGCAAAAGCTGAATCACAGGGTGATCGTGGGTGCCCCCCAAGGTGAGCAGCCAGCGCCTCTGCCCAGGCCTTCCCCACGAGGACTCTGGGCTCTTGGCAGTCACTTGGGTGCCCACGTGGCTGCCTGGACACACAGGTCCAGCACCAGCCTGGACAGCTCAGCGCCCATGTCCCCAGTCCTCCCTGGGGCCTGGAGCCCTCACTCTGCCCCATGTAGACCCTTCATCCAACTGCACGGCCAGAACAAAGCGAATTTTCTTCATCTGACACATGAACACCATCTGGCGAGAAAAGCCGTGGAATAATTGAATGTGATTTGATAATTTGGGGGCTTTTATCCCAGCCTCGATGACTTGTGAGGTTCCCAGCTGCAGTTCACGGAGCTGTCGGTGGTTGCAGCTTCGCAGACAGGTATTATGAATGCCAGGGTGGAGAGATCGGGGGAATTCCTGGGAACACGTGCTGCAGTCCTGCCCGTAACTGATCATTAAGATCAACTGTTTCCCCCGCGATCCAAGTATTTCCTGCAACAGATGAAGAGCCCTCCCTCTCAAACGCGGCCACTTACAGAAAGAATATAGTCTGATTTTGCATTTAATTTTTTTTTTTGCATTTAATTTTTAAACTGAATTTATTTACAAAGAAGCTCTCTATGCATGTGATTCAAAAAGCAGGTACATATTCATCAATAAAAAGTGATCATCAGTCAATAATGGCACAATATTCTCTTGTGAATGATTTGCAAAAGGGGGATTCAAAGTATGCCACTAGCGACAGGCAAAGGGGGCATTTGTGACGAGGCCGCCTAAAGTGTGAGTGTGTGTCACACGCACACGGCAGCGTTTCCCAGAAGTCGTGTGTCGAGGGCTCTTGACCCACGTTCTCTGTGTTTTGGTCACAGTTGTCACGAGGCTGGTCACTCTGATGTGGACACTCTCAGTCCTGTCTTCTGTGGGTGGGTAGGGGCGGGGTGCTAAGATGCTGGGGATGGATGCCTTTGCCTCCGAATCTCCAGGGTTCCAGGGCCCACGAGGGGCCCATCTGTCATGGAACTCAGGCTTCTGGGGTCGGGGCATCACCCCGATTTCTTCCAGCCCCACTGCGGGGATGTGGGAGGAGGTGGCTTCTTTTCACACTTTCCACCAGCCCCTCAAGCATCTTTCACTATGAACCAGTAGGCCAGGGGACTGCATCTGACACTTTAGACATCACACAGGCATTATTTCCTAAAACACAACTACATAAACCATGTGAAAGCACTTGAAACCAGGACGGCACTTTCCATACGTGGAAATTGTTCAAGACAACCCATGCTATTAATACTTCTTTTTTTTTTTTTTTGCTCATAACATTGGGAAAGTATTTAGTGTGAAACCAACCTTGGATGGGTTAGCATGGCTCCTGGACTTGTAATTATTGCATTTTTAGACCCAACAGAGGGGCAGGAGACAGAGGCCAGCCGGCAGGGAGGAGGTCAGAGCCGGGCCCCAAGAGGTGAAACAGCCCCAGCGTCTCAGAAATAGACCTGTGGTCCCCACCATCCGTGTTTCTGCACCCCCCACCAACACTGCAAGACAGATACCCCAGAGGGAACCCCTAGGAGAGTGGGGTGCACTCTCACGACTTCACCAGCTCAGAAAACACAATGGAAGAGGCTGTATATGCAGGTGTGGCAGGCAGGACCCTGGTCCCCACGTCCCCCCAGGCTGGCGGACAACGGACGGATGGACAGACAGACAAGGCTGCAGCGCCTCGCTCAGCACGCCCATTGACTGGAGCAACGCGGCTCCCGCCAGCCAGCCCATCTCACAGGAATGAACCCCGAGGAGGAAGAGTCAGGGCCGGAGAGCCTTTTGATCTTCCTGAAAGATGGTTGCCAGATGGGGAGACGGAGAACCGCTCGAATATTAGGAATATATGCTTAAAATCATCTTCATCTTGTTCAGCTTTTCCTTGCAACTCCATATTAGAGGAGAGATTTATCATAGCCAAGATTGGGGGGGGAGCTTTTAAGGGAAAGAGGGTACCTTGGAGATGTCAAGGGCAGGCAGGGGTGCAACTTAGGGCTCATGTCACTCAGTCAAAAGGACTCGTTATCCCAGGGAGGGATGGAAACACATACGGAACAAATTTACGGAAAATATCCACCCATTGATCTGTTTATTACTCGGATACGAAGAGAAAGATTTTGAAAACCTTTCCCCACATTTTTCAGCTTTGCCACTCCCAGCTCCCAAACACAGACCTTTCTTCTCTCGATCTGCAGGCTGAGTCTAAAAGGAGTCTCTGAGATGTACGTGATGATAAGAAAAATACATTTAAAATGATATATTTTAACTATGTCCACCTCCACCGGGATTTTTACATCTAGAGATAAAGATCAAACTCCATACA
Source organism: Cervus canadensis (assembly GCF_019320065.1). Taxonomy (NCBI): domain Eukaryota; kingdom Metazoa; phylum Chordata; class Mammalia; order Artiodactyla; family Cervidae; genus Cervus; species Cervus canadensis. The sequence continues at coordinate 58,160,004 of NC_057401.1, forward strand.
GTTGCATTTATACCGTGGAGACATAATTGAAACAGTGCATGTTTGTACTTGCCCTAATTGTTGACATAAATTTACCCAAAAAGAAACTTCGTGACCATTCAATCAAATATATTAATTTTCCAATGAAAGCTTTCAGATCAGATTTCTAATTATGACTTGAAACATCTCTCATCAAGCATTTAGTCCCAACCAAAACAAGCAGAATGTTTAAAATTCACCTTTGGCGAGCGCACTATGGGTGCAAAGCAATGGGATCTGGTGAGCCGGCTGCATGGACAAACCTGTGTTTACACATCCCTGTCGAGCTGAAAAGGTACCAGCCATCCGTCAGTGGTGAGCGTTTTTCTTGCGGGATGCACAGTGCTGGTGTACATGGGTCCTGATTCTGCCAAGTGTCCCTGCGGGAGCGATGCCCCTGCTTTTGATGCATTAGAATGCCGCAGTTTAGGACATGCTAAAGACAGAGTCGGCCGCCTGGCACAGAGACACACGTGCTGGGCAGACGCTGGGCACCACACTTGGCAGGAATCTTATCCCCCGCCCCGACCAGCCTGCTGGTCCCCTTGTTCCCATCCAACAGTGACCTGGATTCCTGGGTCAGCAGCCAGCGGGGGTGGTGTAGTCACTCGTCATGCCCGCCTCTTGTGATCCCATGTGTTGTAGCCCACCAGGCTCCTCTGTCCATGGATTCTACAGGCAAGAACACTGCAGCGGGTAGCCATTTCCTCCTCCGAGGGGATCCTCCCAAAGCCGGCTCTCCTGCATTGCAGGCAGATTCTTTACCCACTGAGCTATGACGGGAGCCCCAGGAGTCAGTAGTTCCCCTAGTTTGGAATCAGAAGAGAAGTCAGAGAAATTCACTGAGAGTGCTCATTTAGAGTGCTTACATCAAAATTAAGAAGGAGTTAATTCCATTCCACTATCCTTAGATTGTTCAAAAGAAAATCTCAGAGCTGCAAATACGGAAAAAATCCCCTTTGTAAGTCACAGCTGTGAGTCAAGATTTCATGTTTAAATATTTGCAACAATGAGGCTCAAAGGTTGGAGCAAACAGGTTTACAAGACCCATTGATCGAGGTAGTGAGCTGTGTGTGGAAGGGCTGTCTCCCACTTGAACGCATAGCTGCCGCCGGTGGTCTACACTGTCTGCATTTGCTGGACGTTTGGGGGCAACTGATTGCTGGAGTCCCAGAACTGAGATCCCCCCAGTGGGGACGCTGGGTCCCTGCGCACCCTCACTCCCCACACTGGCTTCTCAGGGACCCTCCTCCGGGTGGGGACCACCTCTCCATCGCCTTCTCCAACGGAGCAACCAGCTTGTCCGCTCGAGGAACCCATTGCGGCTGGAGGTTCCCCCAGCCTGCTTCCTAAGGCGGGGCCAGCAGCAGCAGCCCCCCGTCCCAGGGCCATGGGAAGGAAGGTTGGGTACCCCCTCCCCTGCCTGTCACATCCCCTCTCACACGCACAAGAGCCTCGCTTGAGTGTCTCGTAGGATGGGGAGCACCCCGCTCCATGCTGAGGGCAGATGCTGGGCCACTTAAGACAATGTTGGCAAGAATTCCATCATCCCCTTCCGAGGCTGGCATGGGGATCCTCTCGCTTCGAGAAGGACCAAGGATTTGATGTGGGAACTTACTTATCACTCACTGAACACCCACGACCACGAATTCGTGCATCTTAAACAATGTCTTTACACTAACCGTCTGTGTGCAGTCATCATGCCTGATAAAGAAGGGCAGGGACCATGATGAACAAGGCGTGATTTCTGCGTTTGAGAGCCCAAGGCTACAGGCAGAGACAGCAAACGGAAAACGGCAGTAGACAGAGAGACACCCTGAATTAAGGATCTGATGTGGAGGAAGTTTGTGGGGTTTGTACCTGTGGAAGGAAGACAGGACAGAGGGAGATAAACACGGATGAGGCATAACCCAGGAGGAAAACAAAGGTGGCAAGTACATTCTGTCTCTGTGGTTACAAGGAGGCTGTTAAAATACTCCTGCAGAATAAGCAACGGGAACCCATGTGACAGAAGTGAGGAAAATGTTTCAAAATCTTTTAACAGAGTCCACACTTAAGGCTATTAAAATATGTCACTGATGCATGAAAAACAGAAGTGCTATTTCTGTACACCCTCCTTCATCTCACTCGGAATTTGCTTAAGTGCAATTGGCAAAGCCACGCATATAAATATATATTTAATATCCCTCCATAGAAGAATAGATGTGCATGAGTGTGTGTGTGTGTCCACTGGGATGCACAGCCAGTGAGAGACTGTCTAACCTGGTGACCCAGCCCGGCCCCAGGATTCCTATGGAAACTGTACATGCCTGGTAATTATTATTCTCACCCTATTAGCATAATGATAGCCCACTTCCCCGGCGCTGCATTTTTATCCACTATCTCCCAGAGGTCTTTAAGCTTGTTAATAATCATTACAGATAGCCAATGAAGTGAATCACGGCTAAAATGAACTCACCTGAACTAAAGAGATTAACCCTACTCAGGCCTGAAGTGCCCCATAAGTATTCATCAACAGTCTCTCCCTATCAGCAAATAAATAATAAAGAGAGTTATGGGGAAATTACCCCGCCTGGGAACACATATTTTTGCTTCAGTGAGTGACTCTTTCCAAGTGGTTCCAGCTTTAATTAACACTACCGGACACATCTGAGCCATTTTCAGATGTAATATCCTACAGATGTGATAGGGGGTTTCTTGATGCCTCAGCGTTTTATAAGATGCTAAGATAAATCCATCCGCTGATACAATGCTACATGAAACAGATGCTCAAGCAACGGATCATCAAAGGAAAACTAAACTGACCTTAGGGATGGAGCATAATTTGCTTTCTTCCTGTCCCCTTTTTTCCCTTTTATAATCCCAAATCAGGTTTTTCTCAGACACAAAAATGTTTCTGATTCTTTGTCCCAATTTGCCATATGATTTGGGCTGGCTCCCTGTCACTCTGAGCTTCCCATCACATAGAGGAGATGAGCCATTGCTGCCCGCAGAAGTCACATGATGGGCAGGGCCATGTCTGTGCCCAGGCAGGGGGCAGAGACCACCAGTGGCCCTAAAATTCATCCTGAGAATGTGGAAGTCCTGCAACCTTACCAGCTGGCTACCGTTCCGGTGAGCTCAGCCTCTCGAGAATAAAGCTTCTTTCCAAATCTGTGCAAGTTCTCATCTTTATTCCTTAATTATGAAGAGCTCATCAAAGCATAATAAATACCCTTTTCAAAACTGCAAGAAATTCCATGATATTCTGTTTATTAGAAAGGCACTGCAGATCAGTGCCAGGAAATTTCCATAACACAAATGAGAAAGGGGGGAAAAAAAAGAGCAAGAAGGGGAGGAAGAAGGAAAAGAAAAGAGAATCCAAAGAAACACAAAGCCCAGACCATTGGCCCCAGTCGACACGTTTTCCCACGTTTTAGCATCTATACCACAGTCGATCTTAAAGGAAATCAGTCCTGAATATTCATTGGAGGGGCTGATGCTGAAGCTGAAACTCCAATACTTTGGCCACCTGATATGAAGAACTGACTCACTAGAAAATACCCTGATTGGAAAGATTGAAGGCGGGAGGAGAAGGGGACGACAGAGGATGAGATGGTTGGATGGCACCACCAACTCAATGAACATGAGTCTGAGTAAAACTCCAGGAGCTGGTGATGGACAGGGAGGCCTGGCGTGCTGCAGTCCATGGGGTTGCAAAGGGTCGGACACGACTGAACGACTGGACAACATCTGCAGCAGACTTCCCTCCCTCACCCACTGAATCTTCCTCTTGGAAGGAGTTGGGAGCTACAGATTGTGTCTCAACTGCTCTCCTCCCAGGGGAGTTCTCTGGGGGCCGGCGGCTCAGCTGAGGGTCTTCATTGCTGAGGCTGCCATGCGGACCACAGTGGACTCCAGCCAGACTCAGCATCTCCCGTCCCCCCGGGGCTCCGGGTCCTTCTGCCCCTTCCCGGGGAGGGCCGTGCTCCACTGCCCAGGCTGGGCTGCACACCGTCACTCAGTGTGTGCGTGCGCACACACGCACACACTTGCACACACACATGCACACATGTGCACACGTCATACACATGCGTGCACACATGCGCACACACATGCACACGTGCACGCATCACACACGTGCACACACAATGCATGCACACGTGTGCACACATACACACATACACACATGCATGTGCGCACACGTACAGGCACACACACACACACACACATGATTTCCTTATAGAACGCATCTCATCCCCTTCACCATTCCATCTCTGGAGACCTGGCCTGCTTACCTCCCATCCACCCACACGGCCTCTAACTAACCCTCACCCTTAACACTTTTACGGCTGTTCAGTAGTGCCTATTGCTAGTGTTGTGCCCTGCCCTGCTTATCTGGTGACTCGGATCTTGTTGAACACAAACTCACATGCATACACACATACACACACGCACGTGCACACACGCACGTGCACACGAACACAAACTCAACTTCTGCTGAGCACACAGCAGCCTGGCGTGCTACACTCCACGGGGTCGCAAAGAGTCGGACACACTGAGCAACTGGACTGAACGGATACCTTCCTAATCAAGATTATTATTCAGGCTCAATGTCACTGGTAGGGGCAAGTGCACAGTTGAAATGCCCTTTGAACTTTCTTTAAATCCTGGAACTTTTCAGTAAAGCCCTATGTCTTATCTTAAATCCACATCCCCTCTGTGTTGCCTGTGGTCGAGCCTGCAGATGTTGACTTGTATGGGTGAGATTATATTTTCAAATCCCTGTATATTCCATTTTATTATTCATTGTATTATTTCAGGTCATTTTTTACAGTATGACAGGATAGTTTTGTCTTTTAATCCACATTACTAAAAGGGCAGAAGCTATCCAGGCTTAAGATCAGCTGCAAAGAGGACCCACCTTGCTGCACCCCTCTCAGGCGGCTTAGTTTGCAGATAAAGACTGAGTCACAGGATACCCAGGTAGAACCTGGGTGGGCAGGTCCAGGCAAGGGTCAGATAGGACCGCTGTTGGCACTAAATGCTCTTTGGCATGAATGTTTGTTCTTCAGCATGACCCTACTCTTCCTGGGCAGGGTCTGAGGAGCCATGAGCGGCTTTTTGGTTGATCAGAGGTTCAGCTTGTTTTAACTATGTGGAAACATAACTTTCATCATGTTACTAAGTCAGGGGATAAAAAAGCAAAAATCCTCAAATGTAGAGCCTGCTTTCTTTTCTTGGGCAATGGTAGATTAATGCAGCTGTAGACACACACAGGTGTGTACACCCATGTGTGCAAGCAAACACACTCGTACACTCCAGGACCACTCTGACCTCAGAATCTTGATTTTAAACACTATTTGAGGCCAACTGATTCTGGCATTTCAGCAGCAGCTTGATTTAAACCTGGCTCACATTCCCATATAGAATATCATAGACTCAGTGGTTTAAACAACAAGAATTCATTTCTTACTGTCTAACGGTCTGGGATGTCCAAGGTCAAGATGTCAATGGATTCAACAAGCCTCGTTCCTGATGGAGACCCTCTTGCTGGTTTGCTGACCAGCCTCTCTGTCTTGGGGGAACAGTTTGAGATGTTCCCTAGAGTCAGGTGTGAGCAGGGTGTTGTTGACTGCTGTTCCCTCAGAGGGGTAAACCTTGACTGTTCATCCATTCTCCTGGTGATGTTATGCATGAGGCTTCTACAAACACTCTTACACAAGCCATTTTGTAGAGTTATGCTTTCAATTCTTTTGAGTAAATACCACAAAGTGGAATTTGGGGGCCATCAATGGTGGATGTGGGTATAATTTTAGAGGAAAACTACTTTCCAAAGTGTTTGAAGCATTTTATATTCTCAATAATCCCAGCTTCTTCACAACTCCTCAAATCTGCTATTGTAAGCTTGAGTTTTAAAAAGTGCAATAGAAGCATAGATGATATAGACACAGTGGTAAAGATAGATAGACCATAGATAGATAAATGATAGATAATGGATGGATGATGGATGATAGATGATGAGCGGATAAACAGATGGATGAATGGATATGTAGATAGATTGATAGACAAGAGATAGAGAGGTGGTGGTAGATAATGGATGGATAGATATTAACAGATGATAGATGCTGAACGGATAGGTAGAGAGAACCAGAGGAGAAGCAGAAACAGCACCTGGGGTTGGACAGAAACGAGCTCTGGGTCTGGTCCTTCACCCATCTTGCCAGTCATGAGTCAGGTGACTCTGGGCATCTCCTCCACTCCTCTGGGAGTGTGAACACCTGGTCTCTAGACGTGCCATGATCACCCTGTCCCCCCGCCTCTGCTGGGTCCCCCCACCCCCGGCAGCGCCTCTGCACGTCTCCATCTGTGAAGCGCTCTCTCCTTTCCTCAGGTCTCCCTGCCCGCTGGGACCTGCTGGGCCCCCTGTCCTCTGCTCGCGGAACACCGGCACAGGCTCTCAGGGAACAGGCCACGTGTCTCCACCGGCTTTCCCCTGATCCCCTCACTCCCTCAGCGAGTGCTCCCAAACCCAGACCCCCTTCCTGCCTTCTTTCACTGCTGCAGGGCCTGAAGCCCCACAGAGCTCAGACATGGAAACACAGACCGCTCCTGAAGCATCGTGGTTCAGATGGAGCTCTCTTCCTGCACTCAACTCTTTGTCTCAGCTCACTCCTTACTAAAAATTGGTTTAAAAATGTTTTTCCAGTGCCTCTCAGAGGGTTGTTTAAATAGTTAGATGAGGCAGTTTGTATGAAAGCATTTTATAAACTGATAAAATCTACTATATGACCCTACTATTGAAGAGTGAAAGGTACTTAGTCTTGTGTGACTTTTTTTGACCCCATGGACTATACAGTTCATGGAATTCTCCAGGCCAGAACACTGGAGTGGGTAGCCTTTCCCTTCTCCAGGGGAGCTTCCCAACCCAGGGATTGAACCCAGGTCTCCTGCATTGCAGGCAGATTCTTTACCAGCTGAGCCCCCAGGGAAGCCCAAGAATACTGGAGTGGGTAGCCTATCCCTTCTCCAGAGGATCTTCATGACCCAGGAATCGAACCAGTATCTTCTGCATTGCAGGCTGATTCTTTATCAACTGAGCTATCAGGGAAGCCCTGATAAATGATACTAATAAACAAACCAGAAACAATCCACTCTACTTTTAGACATTTTCTGGGTGAGTTACTTCACAATGATTCTGCCATCTTTGCTGGCTTGGCTGTTACACCAAGTGACTTCCGGGTTACAATTCACAGGGTACCTCTCCTCCATCTGCAACCAACCTGGGGGTCTTCACGGACTCATCTTCACCCGTCCTGATGTCCCTCAGAACAGTCCTGGGCGCTCTCTACCTCTCCCTAAACTCTGAGCGTCAGTGCCTCCTAAGCACCCCCAACAGCAACGTGTCCTCTGAGCACTGGCCACTTGGCTATTCAATCAAGAAGGCTACGGACATTCAGCTGTTCCTCCCCATCTCTCAGAGCCCTACCAATGGCCCTAGCAATGCCATCCTCCTCCCAGGAATGTACCTTCCCAGCACCTATTTTCCATTTCATCACAAGAACCCCAGGTCAGCCCTGCAGCAACTCTTACCTGCTCTTTTTCTGGACATAAATAGCGTTACTCAGACTGTTCTTCAGTGAGGCACCCTCTGAATCAACACGTGACCTTAACTTGGCCCAGCGAGTCCCCCATCTGCCTCCCAGTCTTTGGCTATGGCCTCATATTTACCTTCCGGACTTCTCTGAGCACAGCAGGTCCCTTCCTTCCACCCCATGCACCTGAGACTTTCCTACATGAAAGTGAGCTCTGTTCTCTCTCCCGCAGTTCATGTCCATCTTTGCTCAGCAATCATCTGTTAAACAGATGAGACTACTAAAATATAGCAAGAAAATTGTAGTTGAATTTTGGTCTTTTTTTCTAACCACTAGCCTTATTTCTTGGCAATGTTGGAAGGGTGGTCCCTCCCAGGCATTTGCAAATCTCCCCTTGGAATCTGTCTGCTGCAACTTCCAGGAGCCCCAAACTGGGCTCCAACCAACTGTGGCATTCCTCAAGTCATAAAGAAGGCTGAGAGCCAAAGAATTGATGCTTTTAAGCTGTGGTGTTGGGAGAAGACTCTTGAGAGTCCCTTGGACAGCAAGGAGATCAAACCAGTCCATCCTGAAGAAATTCAACCCTGAATATTCATTGGAAGGACTGAAGCTGAAGCTGAAACTCCAATACCTTGACCACCTGATGAGAAGAGCTGACTCATTGGAAAAGACCCTGATGCTAGGAAAGATTGAAGGCAGGAGAAGAAGGGGGCTACAGAGGATGAGAGGGTTGGATGGCATCACCAACTCGATGGACATGAGTGTGAGCAAACTCCAGGAGATGGTGAAGGACAGGGAACAGGGAAGCCTGGCGTGCTGTAGTCCAGGGGGCTGCAAAGAGCTGGGCATGCCTTAGTGACTGAACAACCACAACAAATTCAAGTAAAGGAAGCTTCCAGAACAAGTGACAGACGTGCACCCCATATTCAGAGCAAGAAGTTAAAACAAGCACCACAGCCATGGCTAAATTAGAAAGAAAAGCAGTAACTATTTGGTAGCTCTGCCCCAACTGTTGATTTGCACACAATATGCTTTTTAAATTTGTTTTTATTTTTTAAAGACTTTTTTGATATAGACCCCTTTTAAAGTCTTTATTGAATTTGTTACAACATTGTTTCTGTTTTATGATTTTGGGGGGGTTTTGGACCCCAAGGCAAGTGGATCTTAGCTTCCTGAGCAGGGACATTCCCGCACGCCCTGCGCTGACAGATGATGTCTGACCACTGGACCCTCAGGGAAGTCCCACAGTGTGTGTGTCTTTTTTTAAAATTAACAATCAAAGCACAGGGATTGCAGCTCTCCTCACTTGTGGGTGGGCTTCCCTGGTGGTTCAGCTGGCAAAGAATCTGCCTGCAATGCGGGAGACCTGGGTTCAAGCCCTGGATTGGGAAGATCCCCTGGAGAAGGGAACGGCTACCCACTCTAGTATTCTGGCCTGAAGAATCCCAGGGACTGTACAGTCCATGGGGTCAGAAAGAGCCGGACACAACTGAGCGACTTTCACTTTCTTTCTTTTCACTTGTAGGTATTTCTCCAGATTGTGGGGAGAGCTTCAGTGGCCCCAAGAGCTGACCTCAAAAACCCACAGTAGTCCACAATGCAGTCTTTCTCAGAGAAACTCTCCTGGCGACTCTTGACTGCATTTTAAGCTTTTACATTGAAATCCCACTGTCTCCATGTCCTCACTCTAAGACAGGCCTGCTGGAGTCCACACAGACCTTGAGCCAGAACTTGCACCCCTCCACAGTGGCCACCCCAACCGTTGTCTTTAAAATTTTTGGTCTCCACTCAGAGGCAAGGGCTCACACACACACACACGTGTGTGTGTGTGTGTGTGTGTGTGTGTGTGTGTGTGATGAATTCAGGAACAATCCCACAGCTTGGATGAAGAAACACAGCAGTCATAACACAACAACCCACATGTTTCACCAGCACCCTTGTCGTATTTTACTCTGCATTTCAGAATAGTTCCTTACGGAAACATCCCCCACATCAGGAAATGGTGTCAAAACTGTTCAAATGTTTCTCAGAGCCACGGCACAAATAGTTTCTGCTTCATTATAACACTGCCTGAACTCTCCTGAAGCTTTCTTTGCTTCTCAAAGTTTTTGTTTTATTTTACAACTCTCTATTAGCAAAACAGTGAGCCCCTAAAACATTTTTGCAAGACACGCAGGGTCTCAAATGCCACAGACACCATGCACTTTTACATCAAGAAAACCTTGTCAAGGAAAACCCATCAAACCAGACATCCCCCTGGCAGTAAATGCGCTCACAGACCTGGGATGTTTGTGAATGAAGACACCGGTCAGCCAAGGGCACTACACACACACACACACACACACACACACACACAGAGCCTTTCCACCAGAAGCGCAGGAGTCAGGGCCTCTGCTTGGACAGTCAAACTCTGAGACAGCATGAACTCTAATCTGCTGCCCAGAGAGGGAGGGAGGGAGGTGTACCCGGTGTGGACATGATGCTCCTGGGCCTGCAGGTGGAGAGAGCAGGGCCACCCAGGCAGGTGGGAGGCAGCGCTGGCCAGTCACGTGTCATTCAGGGAACAGGACCACGGGGTGTGGATGCGTACATAGGTATGCAAGCATGCATAGGTATGCATAAGTAGGCAGGCAGGTAGGTAGGCAGGTACAGGCAGGAAGCCACCCCGTCCCTGTGACTGTGAAGGAAGCAGCTCTGGAGGGCTACTGTGGTGGACCCCAGCTCTGCTCCGCCCACAGGAGGGAACAACCTGTAAGCCATTTTCACCGAGGTGTGTGCGCTCAGTCGCTCAGTCGTGTCCAACGCTTTGCGACCCCATGGACAGAAGCCTACAAGGCTCCTCTGTCCATGGAATTTTCCAGGCCAGAATACTGGAGTGGGTTGCCATTTCCTTCTCAGGGGATCCTCCTGACCCAGGGATCAAACCTGTGTCTCTTGCGTCTCCTGTATTGGCAGGCAGATTCTTTACCACTGTGATACATTTTCACTGATAACACCGAATATTTCCAACAGGGTCATACACACATGCTGTGAGGTTATTGAGGCCATAGCCGGGTTTCTGCCTGGAGATTCTGGCACTTGATAGACTTAACAAAGAGATTAAAGAAAATGTTTTCAGTTCTTGGGTAGCTTTCCAATAGAAAAATTAGACTCCATGCAGTTTTTTGCCCCTCATTTTGTTTATATGGTAGCTTTTGCACTTCCCAACATAAACTAACATTTTCATAAGTTATTACTACTAGTAAACAACTTGGAGGGCTTCCCTGGTGGCTCAGATGGTAAAGAATCTGCCTGCAATGCAGAAAATCCAGGTTTAATCCCTAGGTTGGAAAGATCCCCTAGAGAAGGGAGTGGTCACCCACTCCAGTATTCTTGCCTGGAAAACTCCATGGACAGAGGACCCTTGTAGGCTACAGTCCATGGGGTCGCAAAGGGTCGGACATGACTGAGCAACTAACACTAACTAACTAAAATGACTTGGAAAGCAGAATCCTCTCCAGAAGGGAAAGAAATGGAATTTTGAAAGCATTTTAGTGAGATGAGATGTCACATATCTCCATTGGAGGCTAGGTCTGTATTCCAGGAGCAGTGTGGTCACACCTGCAGGGGGCAGAAGGAAAAAGAGATGTATTTCAGCCACTGTGACTCAGCATTTTTACAGACTTATTTGTATCTGATCTTATAAACACTTTGGTTGTGAATAATCTTAGAACTTACAGAAAAGTTGCAAAGACAGTTCAGGGAGTTCCCACATACCCTTCACCCGGGTTCCGCTGAAGTCAGCGTCTTCAATAACTAGGGGGCATTTGCCAAAACTAAGTAATTAATGCGGCAGAAACACCAGCAGTCAAACACAGGCGTTAGTGGGTTTTGCCAGCCTTTCCATCAACATCCTTTTTCTGCCCCAGCATCCAGTCCAGGAGCATTTAGTGGGAGGTCTCCAAGAGCTCCTACAATCTGGGACAGTTTCTCGGACTTTTTTCATGACTTGGACAGTTTGACGGGTTTCACGCAGATAGTCTACAGAATGTGCCTCTATTTGAGTTGTTAGAGGTTGTGTCCTGATTAGTCTGGGGTTGTAGGTTCTGTGAGAGGAAGAGTCTACCGTAGCTTCCCCTATCAGGGGCCTGTGACATCCATATGATACCAAAGGGGATGTCTGCCTGGACCAGGGGGCTCATGTGTCTCCGTAGAGGTGCTGGGCTTCCCTCTCCAGACTCCTGGTCTGGAAAGGAGGCACAAAGTCCTGCTCCATCTCCAGGGGGAGCCATGGCAGGGAAAGAGTTAGGTCCACTTCCTGGAGGCGGATATTTACAAACCTGATTTGGAATTCCTCTGTAATGACATGTCCCTCCTTTTTCTTTAATTATAAAATATATTCTAAGAACTCTCTCTGTTTGATGGATCAGTAAAATAAACATCTTCTAGGGCTACAGTCCATGGGGTCACAAAGAATCCAACAGGACCGAGACACAAAGAATCGAACACGTGCTCCAAGACGAGCACGCACGCACGCACATAGGCACTTAGGAAAAATTCTTTCCTTCTCCAGGGGGTCCTGACCCGGGGATCAAACCCACATCTCCTGCATTGATAGGTGGATTCTTTACCACTGAGCCACCAGGGAAGCCCTTAGGAAAAGTTAGAGAAACGTAACTCACTAGCGGAAGCAGCGCCTTGGCGCACAGGCGGGCTGCGTCTGCGTGTCCCCTCGGCCGTGCTCCCCGCCGAGCACACAGACACGCTGGCCCTTCAGATGCCACGCTTCTGATGAATGCTTCGCTCAGAGTGACGGATCATGGTCTTCTCAGCCGGAAAGTTGCTCTGTAAGCCTGGGAAGTCCCTTTGGGTTCTGAAATGCTTGTCTTCCTTCGCAGCCCCCGCCACCTGCTCTTACTTCCGGTTCACCTCGACCAGAGTGAGTCGGCTGCCGCAACCGCGACTTGAAGTGGAAGTCACGTCATTGAGGTTCTATGTCACAGCTCGAGGGTCTGGCCGAGTGTTCACATTGGCCGGTTATGTCTGTTCGGAGGTCAGCACAGCTGCACAGCCCCCCGGGCGGGCGGTGGATGTTGGAGTGTTCTTTGGGAGGCGTCAATGAAGCAGAGTGTGCGAAGCGTGGATCCTGGTACGGGTGATATTTTAAACAATTACAGATGGTGCGGGGCCGGCTGTAACTGACAGCAGCGTCAGCCCCAGAAAGCGCCTTGACAAGCTCCATCCTCCTATGATTAATTACGGCGCGCTGTCCCGGGCACTCCGATTTCCTCCTTTGCAGCTCGCAGCCCCAGTGAAATCTGTAGCTCGTATTACACCACACAACACAGGAAATGTCTTTTCATTGCCCCATCCAAGGACCACTCGGGCCTGGGGAAATTGCTAGGCAGGTCTCCCTCTGACAGTGTGGACCTAGAGATGACTTTGCACGGGGAACCCGGAACAGACACACAATAGGGACAGTCCCTTTTTTATTTACTTCTCCAAAGTGGATGATGACTTACACATTGAGTCAGGCCAGTGGCTGTCCAACAGACCAGCACTACCTCTCAGGAGAAGAGATGCCTGAACCAGTGGTGGCCTCAAGGATGAAAACACCAGATCCATCCTGCCTCTGTTCACCTGCTCTCATTTCACCGAGGCTGTGAGATGGATAACACAGACTCATATGATAAGGCCATGGAGACACTGCTTTCCGTACATCATTCATTTTCTTCCACCAGTCATGAGAAGCCTGGGGTCTCCCCCAGCCTGTTTCCATGAGGGACATCAGGCCAAGGGCTCCAGCCGCTCCTCCAAGAGTCTGGCTGGTTGTCAGCTGTTGAGGGGAGCCCAGTGGTCAGCAGATTTCTCCACCTGAGAACATACACATGGAGACTTAAGACCTCAGTCTTTGGGTATGACTTTGTGAACATTTTAATAGGTATGGCTTCTAAGGCAAGTTGTCTTGTTGCTATTATTTACATCTTTCCACACAGTTATACAGCCTTCAGATCCCCAGCACCTGCATTCTGCAGAAGTGATGCAGTCATGAGGACTGCTGGTGTCATCAGAGACCAGACAAGGCCAGATACCACTAGCGAGATGGTGAGGACCACAGGGGAGGTGGTGAGAACCACAGGGGAGATGGTAAGGACCATGGAGGAGATGGTGAGGACCACGGGGGAGATGGTGAGGACCACGGGGGAGATGGTGGAGACCACGGGGGAGATGGTGAGGACCACAGGAGCGATGGTGAGGACCACAGGGGAGATGGTGAGGACCATGGGGGAGATGATGAGAACCACAGAGGAGATGGTGATGACCACGGAGGAGATGGTGAGGATCATGCAAGATGGTGAGGACCACAGGGGAGATGGTGAGGACCACGGAGGAGATGGTGAGGACCCTGGGGGAGATGGTGAGGACCGAGGGGGAGATGGTGAGGATCATGCAAGATGGTGAGGACCACAGGGGAGATGGTGAGGACCATGGGGGAGATGATGAGGACCATGGGGGAGATGGTGAGGACCACGGAGGAGATGGTGAGGACCATGGGGGAGATGGTGAGGACCAAGGGGGAGATGGTGAGGATCATGCAAGATGGTGAGGACCACAGGGGAGATGGTGAGGACCATGGGGGAGATGGTGAGGACCACGGAGGAGATGGTGAGGACTATGGGGGAGATGGTGAGGACCACGGTGGAGATGGTGAGGACCATGGGGGAGATGGTGAGGACCACAGATGGAGATGGTGAGGACCGTAGGGAGATGGCGGAAGACCACAGGGGAGATGGTGAGGACCACGGTGGAGATGGTGAGGACCATGGGGGAGATGGTGAGGACCACAGATGGAGAGGGTGAGGACCTTAGGAGAGATGGTGAGGACCATGGGGAGATGGTGAGGGACCACAGATGGAGATGGTGAGGACCACAGGGAGATGGTGAGGACCATGGGGGAATGGTGAGGACCACCGGTGAGATGGGATGAGGACCATGGGGGAGATGGTGAGGACCACAGATGGAGATGGTGAGGACCATGGGGGAGATGGTGAAGACCGGGGAGATTGGTGAGGACACTTGGGGGAGATGGTGGGAACAGGGGGAGATGGGTGGGACACAGGGAGATGGTGAGGACCACGGGGGAGATGGTGAGGACCATGGGGGAGATGGTGAGGACCACAGATGGAGATGGTGAGGACCGTAGGGAGATGGTGAGGACCATGGGGGAGATGGTGGGGACCACAGATGGAGATGGTGAGGACCGTAGGGAGATGGCGAAGACCACAGGGGAGATGGTGAGGACCACGGTGGAGATGGTGAGGACCATGGGGGAGATGGTGAGGACCACAGATGGAGATGGTGAGGACCTTAGGGAGATGGTGAGGACCATGGGGGAGATGGTGAGGACCACAGATGGAGATGGTGAGGACCACGGTGGAGATGGTGAGGACCACGGTGGAGATGGTGAGGACCACCGGGGAGATGGTGAGGACCATGGGGGAGATGGTGAGGACCATGGGGGAGATGGTGAGGACCACAGATGGAGATGGTGAAGACCACGGGGGAGATGGTGAGGACCACGGGGGAGATGGTGAGGACCAAGGGGGAGATGGTGAGGATCATGCAAGATGGTGAGGACCACAGGGGAGATGGTGAGGACCATGGGGGAGATGATGAGGACCATGGGGGAGATGGTGAGCATGGGGGAGATGGTGAGGACCATAAGGGAGATGGTGAGGACCACGGCGGGGATGGTGAGGACCATGGGAGAGATGGTGAGGACCGTGGCGAGATGGTGAGGACCGTGGGGGAGATGGTGAGGACCATGGGGGAGATGGTGAGGACGATGGGGGAGATGGTGAGGACCATGGGGGAGATGGTGAGGACCATGGCGGAGATGGTGAGGACCACAGGGGGAGATGGTGAGGGCCACAGGTAGAGATGGTGAGGACCACAGGGGGAGATGGTGAGGGCCATGGGGGCGATGGTGAGGACCACAGGTGGAGATGGTGAGGACCGTAGGGAGTTGGTGAGGACCATGGGGAGATGGTGAGGACCATGAGGGAGATGGTGGAGACCATGGGGGAGATGGTGAGGACCACATGGGAGCCAGCTGAGCCAGCAGATGGAGGAGCATGCAGAAGTCCAGAAGACACAGTCCCTTAAGTTCATGGTTCACTTAAAGAATATTAGAAACACGAACAGCCCACTATCCGGTGTAGCTGCAAATGCTAAAAACAGAGGATCGCCTCAAGGAGCAGCCTTGTCCCTGGGGACAGTGGAAGCACAGAGGGGACAGGGCTTGTCTCTCAGCCCCTCTCAGCATCTCGCACTGGCTTTGGGGTCGTCCCCCTACCCACTTCCTTCCACACCACGTGGCATCCTGGCCTTCCTTCACCCACAGGCACCTGCAGAGCTCCCACTGCTTTGCTCCACTTCGGGGCTGCCCAGCTGAGCAGGGATGGGCAGCCTCGAGTGCACGGGCCCTAAGCAGGTAGTCACTGCACTTCCCTTGCTCCTTGTGGGTGATGCAGCCCAAGCGAATGTGAGGCTGGTGGTCAGCGCCAGCACAAACACAGGCCTGGGGCATGGCCTGGCCTTGCGGCCCTGTCGGTACGCGGCCTCTCCTGGTGTGGCTGGCGTTTCCTCCAAGTGCAGCCACGCACGCCGCAGTGAAGACTCAACTGGAAGGACCGCAGACCCAAGATCCTCTTTGGGTAGAAAAGCCAGTCAGGTGCCCCAGGGGGGAGGCACTGGGCCCCGACTCCAGCGGGGAGGAAACACAATCCCATCAGATCAATGCCCTTACGTATCAACACCACAGACCAGCGAAAAGGGAGAAAGGCTACAATTCAAATAGCCAAAGTGCAAAAAGGAAAGATATTCACCCTCACTTACCAGGGAAGCAAACTACCGTCTCACAGATTTACAAATTTTCAAACAGCGAGACACACTTGGAGGCCGGGTCAAGGCCGCTGTCCCAGGCGCTGCCCCCGGGGAAGGGGGTGGGGGGCCCGGAGACCCCAGGAGGCTGCAGGGCCCAGGCCTCCCTCCCGTGGGCTCCGTCTCCAGCCAGGACATAGGCTCCTCAACAGTCTTTGGTAAAGCGAAGTGACATGTGTCCCCAGAGCTACGCTGACACCTTCAGTCTAGACGGCCTGGGCCACTGGGGAGTCTCCACTTTTATTATTTTGAGGAAATGCATTCTTGGTGAGGAAAGTCGTTTTTGATCAAACTCTAACGTCAAATTCTCCATGGCTCCTTGGTTCTGAACAGCAAGAGTCCTGTTTCCTTTCTCTGACAATTAGCATGCAGGCTTTTACATCAGGGTCCCTGGTGTCCCCCGGGCAGTGGCCAGGAAGCTTGCAGCTGCCGGCCTGTCTGAGCCGGGGGCCAGCCCTGGACGCCACGCGCCCTGCGGCCCCTCCTGGGCGTCCCCGGGACCGGAGAGCCAGCCTGGTCCCGAGAATCTTGCCGGGATGTGGGGCATCCTGGGCCGGCCTGGGCCACCTCATCAGGAAGCTGCCGGGAAGGCCGGCCCCCGGGGTCTCCGACGAGGAACATTCCAGAGCCGCGCTAAGAAAACAGGCGTTTTCTTGGCGCTCCTCCCGCTCTGGTGCAGGATGACCGGATTTGACCGGACTGCGCAATTCTCCATCTGGGTTTTGCAGCTTGCTTTTATTGTCCTGAGCAAGGTGGGGAATGGAACTCATATAATGGGTTGCAGACCACAGACCCCAAGTCCCGTCCAGCAGCCCCACGTGCCGGAGGCAAGGGTTCTGGCCACCGTGTGCCGTGAGGGAGGCTGAGGGCAGGGGAAGCTGTCTGCAGACCTGGGGCCACTGTTTGCACCCTGACTTGTGAGAAGGGAGGATTCTGAGACAGCTTGGAGGCCGGGTCTTCAGCCTCCAGATCGTTGCTCCTCTACCACAAGCCCCTGGCCCATATGGGACCCTCTGCTTCAAAGGCACCACGGTGTTGAAGCAATTGCTGGGTGGAACAAATATTTTCAGTATGTTTTACTGGAAATAAAGACAACTCATACTCCTACGAGTCAGAAACCTTTAAGTGACTTAGTTCATTTGACACGCCAGGAAGGAAATGAATTTGCAAATAATAAGACACTCAAACAGTTAATAACCTCAATCTGTAAAGGACTCAAGAATAAACGGTGAAAGCACACGGCCTAACAGGAAAACAGACAAAAAAACATATGCAGACGATCCCCGAAAAAGAAGTATAAGCTTCAACAAAACGTGTAAAGAAATTGCTATGCCCTAGTGACCAGATTTAAAGTTTTGTACATTTAGACAGAGACAAGCATTTTTCAGCCATCGGTTTAGCAAAGGTTTAAGAAGTGATCTTATCTATCACGGTGAAATGGGTGCGAACGAAATCATTTGCATACACTTGGTGAGAACATATGTTGGTACAAGGTTTTTGGAGAGGAATTTGACAACTGATTTTTCCAAATCCTTAAAGATTTGCAAACCCAACAATAGCTACATTTCTAGGAATTCACCCAAAAAAATCATTGGACAAATGTGCAAAAGTTTGTGCTTAAGGATGTTCATTTTAGCAACATTTGTAATAATGACAAATTAGGTTTGACACCCCAAAATAGGGGTTTGGTTAAATGAAGTATAGGGTAGCATTTTAATAGAATTCAGTGTGTGTGTTTTGTGTTTTTTTCCTTTAGTTTGACTGCACAGTGCAGCATGTGGGATCTTAAGTTTCCAGAACCAAGGATTAAACCTGCGCCCCCTGCAGTGTAAGCTTGGAGTCTCAACCACTGGACCACCAGGGAAACTCAGTGTGGTCTTCAAAAGATGAAGATCTCTATTTTCAAAGGTTCATAATATACAGTCATGTTAAAAGTGACAAAATAGTGTGACCTCATATAAACAATATGGATAAGAATAGACAGATATAAAACAAAAAGTCTGGAGAAAACCTGATATAATTTAAGAGAGGTACTCTGTGGGTTATCAAATTGGAGTTTTTTTTTTTTTTTTATGTTTCTGTGTTTGCGAATTCTCTTTGTTTACAATGGACATTGCTTTCAGAATCAAGAAAAATAGTTGCTTCAATTTTCCGAAAGGTAGATTGCCTACTTTTAGTTCTTGAGAACTTGACAATGGCCAGAAATTATGTCTCTTGGCCAACGTGAAAGCTTCTTTCCACTTTTCTAGAGAGCTGTTTGCAATAAGTGCTGGCACCTCCTCTCTGTCTTTTTTTTTTTAAGAGCTCTTGAATCCAGGCTACTTGCATTCCCATCACCTTACGTAACATCTCACTTTGGGTAGCTATTTATGGACACAGACCATTTTTCTCTGGTTCTCTTCATTTTTCTTGTCTTCTATGTGGCGGAATGTGGAATGCATTTTATCTTTCTTTTAACTAGTAATAATACATTCTATCTTATGGTAGTAAATCCCTTTTAAGTGTTCCATTCTTAAAAAGCCACCAAATGTTTCTATAAATATCTGCAGTATTTTATATCCCTTATGAAAACTTTTTTTTTCATAAATGGTTTTAATAACTAACTCTTTTAAGCTTTGGCACACATAAAATCTTACCTGACTCTGATATATTATGCTTATTCTTCTCTTTAAGTTTTTTTTTAAGCGACGTACAATGGATAATGTCAGTGTCTTTGACCTCAGCTCCTGAGACTGCCATCTTCACCAGCACTTCCACCAGAGTCCTTTCCGGGTTCCAGGACCCAGTGCACGATCCCGGGGTGCAATCAGAGCTCACAACCTGTTCCCGGGTGGACTGTGTTTCCTACCCGCCCACCCCTGGCCCCAAGTTCATTTGCTGAAGTCACCCAGTGAGTGGAGATCTGCTCTGGTGGCCTGAGCAGACCAACACGCCTGCCTCTCCTGCTCCTGACATCACCTGAGAGCCCTGGTCAGTTATTGGTAGAATGGCCCTCGGCTGGTGTTATCCAACATTTTCCCACAGTTACAATGATGCCATGGATTTGGAGTAAGAATAACGCAGGAACCAGGCTCAGCCTCCTCACCGGGACGTCCCAAGGGTCTCCTGGTGTTGGTACCCCCACCACTGTGACACCTGTGGGTCTGTGAATAGTGTAGCACCATCACAGCCCTGGCTAGGATGACTGTGATTACATAGGAGGCTCACATTCAGAGCAGCTACGTGAGAGGTATACAGAACTCTGCCCTGTCTGTGTAGCTTCTCTGGAAATCTGATAGTAGTTCAAAACAGCAAGTGAGAAAGCAGTAGACTTCTGTCTATCATGGAAGCGTTTGCAAAGAGTCCATGCTTATGTCAAAAATTCTTGTCCACACAGACATCTCCAAATCCAGGAATGAAGGGGGTTGGATGGACAAGGTTGAGGAAGACATCTGCCGTGCGGCGGCAGAGGGGCAAGCAGAGAGGGTACCAGAAGGAGGTGACAAGGGTGTGCAAGGTCCAGAGACACTTGGCAGGACTGTCTTCTCAGAGCAGGAACCTGAGCTCACACAGGGGCGAATGGAGTGAACTCATTGCTATAGTTTTGGTTTTTTTTAAATTTTAATGAAGTATAGTTGACTTACTGTGTTGTATTAATTTCTGCTGTAGAGCAAAGTGAATCAGTTATACATATATATATATATATACACACACACACATATATATATATATATGTTCTTTTACATTTTGATTTTTTAAGGATATTGAATATACTTCCCTGTACTGTACAGTAGAACCTTGCTTTTTATCCTTCCTTTGCATATTAGTTTATAATACTGTACAATTAGAAACACCTAAATCAAATCCCTTATGATTATATGATGGAAGTGATAAATAGATTCAAAAGATTCGATCTGATAGACAGAGTTCCTGAACAACTATGATCAGAGTTTCGTGACATTGTACAGGAGGCAGTGATCAGAACCAGCCCCAAGAAAAAGAAATGCAAAATGGCAAAATGGCTGTCTGAGGAAGGCTTACAAATAGCTGAGAAAAGAAGAGACGTGAAAGGCAAAGGAGAAAGGGAGAGATAAACCCATCTGAATTTAGAGTTCCAGAGAATAGGAAGGAGTTAAAAAGAAAGCCTTCCTAAGTGAACAATGCAAAGAAATAGAGGAAAATAATAGAATGGGAAAGACTAGAGATCTCTTCAAGAAAATTAGGGAACATTTCAAGCAAAGATGGGCACAATAAAGGACAGATATGATATAAACATAACAGAAACAGAAGATATTAAGAAGAGGTGGCAAGAATACACAGAAGAAGTACACAAAGAAAAGATCTTAATGACCCAGATAACTGCGATGGTGTGATCACTCACCTATAGTCAGACATTCTGGAGTGTAAAGTCAAGTGGGCTTAGGAAGCATCACTACAAACAAAGCTAGTGGAAGTGATGGAATTCCAACTGAGCTACTTAAAATCCTAAAAGATGATGTTGTTAAAGTGCTGCACTCAATATGCCGGCAAATTTGGAAAACTCAGCAGTGGCCACAGGACTGGAAAAGGTCAGTTTTCATTCCAATCCCAAAGAAAGGCAATGCCAAAGAATGTTCAAACTACCACAGAGTTTCATTCATTTCACATGCTAGGAAGTTAATGCTCAAAATTCTTCAAGCCAGGCTTCACCAGTACAGGAACCAACAACTTCTGAATGTTGGAAGCTGGATTTATAAGAGGCAGGTACACCAGACACCAAATTGTCATCATCGGTTGGATCATAGAAAAAGCAAGAGAATTCCAGAAAAACACCTACTTTTGCTTCATTGACTATGCTAAAAGCCTTTGATTGTGTGGATCACAACAAACTGTGGAAAATTCTTTAAAAATTGGGAATACCAGACCACTTACCTGTCTCCTGAGAAAGCTGTATGCAGGTCAAGAAGCTATAGTTAGAACTGGATGTGGAACAACAGACTGGTTCCAAATTGGGAAAGGAGTACATCAAGACTGCTTATTTAACTTATATGCAGAGTGCATCATGAGAAATGTTGGAATGGAAGAAGCTCAAGCTGGAATCATGGGGGAGAAATATCAATAACCTCAGATATGCAAGATGACATGACTCTTATGGCAGAAAGCAAAGAAAAACTAAAGAGCCTCTTGATGCAGATGAAGGAGGAGAGTGAAAAAGCTGGCTTTAAACTCAACATTCAAAAAGCTAAGATCATGACATCCAGTCCCATCACTTCATGGCAAATAGATGGGGAAACAATGGAAACCATAACAGACTTTATTTTCTTGGGCTCCAAAATCACTGTGGATGGTGACTGCAGCCATGAAATTGAAAGACACTTGCTCCTTGGAAGGAAAGCTATGACAAATCTAGACAGTATGTTAAAAGGCAGACATTACTTTACTGACAAAGGTCTGTATAATCAAAGCTACGGTTTTTTCCAGTAGTCGTATATGGATATAAGAGTTGGACCATAAAGAAGGCTGAGCACTGAAGGACTGATGCTTTTGAACTGTGGTGCTGGAGAAGACTCTTGAGAGTCCCTTGGACTGCAAGGAGATCCAACCAGTCCATTCTAAGGGAAATCAGTCCTGGGTGTTCATTGGAAGGACTGATGCTGAAGCTGAAGCTTCAATATTTTGGCCACCTTAAAGAAGAGATGATTCATTGGAAAAGCCCCTGATGCTGGGAAAGATTGAGGGCAAGTAGAGAACGGGGAAACAGAGGATGAGATGGTTGGATAGAATCACCAACTCAGTGGACAAGAGTTTGAGCAAGCTCTTGGAGATGGTGAAGGACAGGAAATTCTAGAGTCCTACAGTCCATGGGCCACCAAGAGTCGGACACAAGTGAGGGACTGAACTGACTCCTTTTCTTAGTCTTCTTCCATTTGTGTGTGGGGGTCACAGGGCTGTATAGGAAGGCATTCAGGAGCCTCCTGGTAACCTTTGTGTATAACTGTCCATCAGTCCAGCAAGGACTGTGTGTGAACTGGGTTTTTACTGTCCTTTTGCTATTTATTTAACTGTCAGTAACAGGACAAAGGGTCTCAAGAAACCTATATGCAGGTCAGGAAGCAACAGTTAGAACTGGACATGGAACAACAGACTGGTTCCCAATCGGAAAAGGAGTACGTCAAGGCTGTATATTGTCACCCTGCTTATTTAATGTATATGCAGAGTACATCATGAGAAACTCTGGGCTGGAGGAAGCACAAGCTGGAATCAAGATTGCTGGGAGAAATATCAATAACCTCAGATATGCAGATAACACCAACCTTATGCCAGAAAGTGAAGAGGAATTAAAAAGCCTCTTGATGAAAGTGAAAGAGGAGAGTGAAAAAGTTGGCTTGAAGCTCAACATTCAGAAAACTAAGATCATGGCATCTGGTCCCATCACTTCATGGCAAATAGATGGGGAAACAGTGGCTGACTTTATTTTTTTGGGCTACAAAATCACTGCAGATGGTGATTGCAGCCATGAAATTAAAAGATACTTACTTCTTGGAAGGAAAGTTATGACCAACCTAGACAGCATATTAAAAAGCAGAGACATTACTTTGCCAACAAACGTCCGTCTAGTCAAGGCTATGGTTTTTCCAGTGGTCATGTATGGATGTGAGAGTTGGACTGTGAAGAAAGCTGAGTGCCAAAGAATTGATGCTTTTGCACTGTGGTGTTGGAGAAGACTCTTGAGAGTCCCTTGGACTGCAAGGAGATCCAACCAGTCCATCCTAAAGGAGACCAGTCCTGGGTGTTCATTGGAAGGACTGATGCTGAAGCTGAAACTCCAATACTTTGGCCACCTCATGCGAATAGTTGACTCATTGGAAAAGACTCTGATGCTGGGAGGGATTGGGGGCAGGAGGAGAAGGGGACGACAGAGGATGAGATGGCTGGATGGCATCACCGACTTGATGGACATGAGTCTGAGTAAACTCCGGGAGCTGGTGATGGACAGGGAGGCCTGGCGTGCTGCGGTTCACGGGGTCGCAGAGTCGGACACGACGGAGCGGCTGAACTGAACTGGGGAGGACAGAGAGGAAGTGGCGTGCCTGCCTTGTGTGTTGTGGGTGTGCTGGCATTGTTTCATGACTTTCATCATTATGAAAAAAACCACTAACATAGAAATTATTTTTATCATTTATCATTAGCTACTGCAATTAAATGGTGTGCATGCATGTGTGTGTGTTTGTGTGTGCGAGTGCAAGAGAGAGTGTGCACTCAGAGACACTGACTGTTGGATGGATATTTGGATCTGCCTTTGTTCAACAGAACCAGAGTCAGACCACAGTTAAAGCAGTGAGAATGGATTTTCCTCAGGAATTACTGCATAGATCTCAGCATCGATCTGGGCTGCCTTCTGAACCCAGGAAGGACAGCTTGGTTTTCAGCCAAGGAACGGTGTGGGAACAATCTCTATGAGGAAGCACCAGGGTGGGGGATAGTCCTGAGGGCAAGTGGGTATCAGGTGTCAAAGGTGGGGATTCTGACTTAGCCGGACTCCTATTGGGCTGGGCTGCGAGGGCCCCCGGGAGCCTCCTGAAACGGGTGCAGGACTGGTCTCCGCAAGCCGTCAGATGGGCTGAAACTCAGAGGAGGAGCATGGGGGTTCTCAGTGCTCCAAGACTGACTCTCAGCTCCAGCTGTCGTGGACGGGGTGAGGCTGGGGAGAAAGTCACAGCTGTCTGAGGGGTGAGGACTCTCGGGATGATGGAGGGATAAGGTGGTCCTTGTCCGCGTCACCCACGGCCCCCAGCCTTTAGCATGGGCTGAGCCTCCCTAGGGAATCAGGGAGGCTCGGATGGAGAGGAAGGCCCCTTATGCATGCATCTGTGTCTATCGACTGAGCTTTAGAAACAAACCGGGAACAAATTATTCTGCAATTTAAATTTTTGTTTGGCTATGTTATTATTCAAGTATTATATTATTATTACTATTATTTTGCTTTTCCAATGAAGAAATGGAGGTGTTCACGCTGCTGCTGTGATTCTGGCCACAGAAAGTCAATAAACGTATGTGGAGAGCTGTGGGCTTCAGGGAAGAACACAAAGACAGCAGTCTCCCAGGCCAGGGCAGGGCGCACACGGTGACTTCATGGGACACGGGAAACCCTGCCTTTACTGCTTTCTGAGCTGTCCACATCCTCAGTTTTACATATAAGTGTTTACACCTGATTATTCACAGTAATACCCATGACTTACCCACTGTTAATGTTATTCCAACATACTTCAGGGACGTGAGAATATACACAAGACTGATGTCACAAGCCTTGTTCATTTGCGGGCAGAGCACAGATTTATTTTCAAAAAGGATTCTAGTTAGTTTTGGCCAAAATATTTTTGACTTTCCTCGCCCCAGGTACCACTTTTGTTGATCCCAAGATGACGGGACAATATCTATACTCATGTTGGTATTAAGAATGAGACTGGCCCTTTCTCATTCATAAGCAGCAGAATGATAAAATTGCTAAAAAAATAAAAAATAAAAATGTCCAGAAATAACAGTTCTGGAATGACAGAAAAAACACATGCATGTTATGAAAAGGCATTATTTGATTTGAAGGTTTCCTGACAAAACTCCATCCACAGCATTTCTGGCTGTTAACTGCTCACCTGGGTAAATCTGATTTCCTGGATATGCACGAGTGGGACCATGTTCTGAATATTTTCCCAAAGAATGACATCATATGTTGTCCTTAAATTTTCATCTCTGTTTCAAGTCACTTTTTAAAATATTACAATGTAATATCCATTTGATTTTCACAAATTCCAACCCTAGCAACAACAGACAAATAGACAGAATGGTTGCTATTTAGAATTACTGACAGTGTGTTGAAACCAGTGGAACAGAAGAAACACAAGAAATGAGAATCGTGTACATAACACAGGAACTGTATTGAAAGTTAATATTTTTGAGCAGCCCATGTGTGCTGGCACTCTGCTAGGTGAGTTTTATGTACTAGATCATCTCTTTAAATCTTTACGACGACACTGAACTTACTATCCCATCTGCCAAGTTCATCCTTCAAAAGGCAGATAAAGTGGGAATTTCACCTCCCAAAATTGTTCCAAAGAAGTGGCCACCCCCCCTGGGTTTTTCTCCTCCACCCACCCCCTCAACTGACTCCTCCTCAAGGGAAGGATTAACCGTCTTAAGCAAGCAAGCGTCGCCTGGTAAACCGCAGTAAGAGCTTCCTATTCTGTGACCTCCCAAGGGAGTCAAGTCATCAGTTACCCGGGCAAACTGAGGCACCGCTTCCTCCGAGGCGACACAACTCTGTCAGCCTGGGGATTCAGGAGCGGGTTCAGGAGTGATCCTGCCTGAAGGAAGAGGATCCCCTGGGCTGTCCTCTACTCCCCCGCACTTTTGAGTGAAGTGTCTGTCACTGACTCCGGGCTCTTTCTTCAGCCTTAAAGCTGGGCTAGTACAGGTCTGCGGGCTGCAGCCCAGCAGAGCAGACAGTTTGCCTTAACTGTGTGAAGCTCTTCACAAGGGGAGTGGAGTGGTTTCACGTTTCAGGTTTCGTCCTTGTTTGAACAGATGCCCATCTTGGCATTGTGATGTTCAGTCTCCCAGTCATATCCAACTCTTTGGGATCTCGTACACGGCAGCACGCCAAGCCTCCCTGTCCCTTGCCATCTCCTGAAGTTTGCCCAAGTTCATGTCCATTGCTTTGGTGATGCCATTAAGTTATCTCATCCTCTGACAACACTCTCTTCTCCTTCTGCCCTCAATCTTTTCCAGCATCAGAGGCGTTTACAGTGAGTCAGCTGTTTGCATCAGATGACCAAAATAATGGAGCTTCAGCTTTAGCATCAGTCCTTTGAATGAGTATTCAGGGTTGATTTCTCTTAAGATTGACTGGTTTTACCTCCTTGTTGTCCAGGGGACTGTCAGGAATTTTCTGCAGCACCACAGTTTGAAAGCAATTCTTTGGCATTCTACCTTTTTTGTGGTCCAGCTCTCACAACTGTACATGATTGCTGGGAAGACCATAGCCTTGACTATATGAACCTTTGTCAGCAGAGTAATGTCTCTGCTTTTCAACACACTATCTAGGTTTGTCATCACGTTCCTGCCAAGAAACAATCATCTTCTGATTTCATGGCTGCAGTCACCATCCACAGTGATTATTTAGAGTCCAAGAAGAGGAAATCTGTCACTACTTCCCCTCCTTTCCCTTTCTATTTGCCATGAAGTAATGGGGCTGGATGCCATGATCTTAGTTTTTTTAATACTTAGTTTTAAGCCGGCTCTTTCACTCTCCTCCTTCACTCTCATCAAGAGGCTCTTTAGTTCCTCTTTATGTTATTAGAGTGGTATCATCCACATATCTGAGGTTGTTGATATTTCTCCTGCCTATCTTGATTCCAACTTGTAACTCGGCGTATAGGTTAAAGGATGACAGCAGAGAACACTGTCATACACCTTTCTCAATCTTGAATCAATCAGCTGTTCCATACAAGGCTCTAACTGTTGCTTCTTGACCCACATAGAGTTTTCTCAGGAGACAGGTAAGATGGCCTGGTATTCCCATCTCTTTAAGAATTTTCCAGAGTTTGTTATGATCCACACAGTCTAAAAGCTTTAGCATAGTCAATGCAACACAAGTAGTTGTTTTTCTGGAATTTCCTTGATTTCTCAATGATCCAGTGAATGTTGGCAATTTGATCTCTGGTTCCTCTTCCTTTTCTAAACCCAGCTTGAACATCTGGAAGATCTTGGTTCACATAATGCTGAAGCCTAGCACGCAAGATTTTAAGCATGACCTTACTAGCAAGGGAGATGGGTGCAATTGTCCGATGGTTAGCATACTCTTTAGTACTACCCTTCTTGGGAATCGGGATGAGGATTGACCTTTTCCAGTCTTGGCATTATATCCAGCAACAATACCCTGAGAGATTAGGTTATCCCAAGAAAACAGTATTCTTTTTTTCAAGATTTGGCATTCTCAGTGCTGCTTCCACGTTGTTTTGAGAAGTACTCAGCCCTGTCAGGACTCCCTCCTCGGTCTCCCTGCGTGTAAGCACCACATGCGTGTGTGTTTAGTCTCTCAGTCCTGTCTGACTCGTTGCGGCCCCATGGACTGTAGCCTGCCAGGCTCCTCTGTCCATGGGATTTCCCAGGCAGAATGCTGGAGTAGGCTGTTGTTTCCTTCTCCAGAGGATCTTCCTGACCCAGGGACTGAACCTGCACTTCATGTGTTTCCTGCATCGGTGGGTCGATTCTTTACCACTGCTCCACCTGGAAAGCCCCTAAACACTAGTTTCCCCTGCTGTTCCCAGGCGGGCCTGCTGCTCCCCGAGGCTATGGTCTCTGCTGACAGAGGAGGCCTTCGTGGGGCATGCTGGCCCTTCAGCCACTTCCCCACCTGCCTGCAGCCTCCCAGAGAGTGCCCCGACCTGCATTTCTCTGTTCTCGTTCCTTTGCATGAAGCATACTCATTACATAAGAACAGGCTTTTTCAGCCTGGATCAAGTGTTGGGGCTATTTGTATTTTTAAGTCTTTTACCCTTTCTCCCTAGGAGCATGCCTCCTTCAGAAACCATCCCCTCAAGTCCACATCTTGGTCTCAGAACTTCACTACCCTCCAGTTTATCAATGTATTTAGCACGCTTGCCAAAGAGAGGCATCTGGTCTACCACATGTCTTCTGGTGGTGTAGCTGAATCATCATCATAGTCATTGAACACCTAGAGCACTTAACACATATAATGTACATGACGTAGTTTTCTGTGAAGACAGCTTTTCTCAGTCAATCCTTGCTATTAAAGCATTTTCAAAGTTCTCTGTTAATGAAATCCTTCCAAGGATGTTTGTCATTTTTTATTTCCTGCCATCCATTGATCAAACTTTGTTTCACTGTGTGGAATTCCCCACTGTGTGTAGTGTTGAGGGCATAAAAGCCCACATCTCCCATAACGGATGCCAAGTGGGGACATCTGCTCTCCCTGGCTCCCTGCTTGGCATGCAACCCTCCCATTCAGGGCCTTGCATTTAAACAGGGCCCTTTGGAGTCTGGGGCTTCCCTGGTGGCTCAGTGGCAAAGAATCTGCCTGCCAATGCAGGAGACACAGGAATTTCGGGTTCAATCCCTGGTCAGGAAGACTCCTGGAGAAGCAAATGGCAACCCACTCCAGTATTCTTGCCTGGGAGCTCCCACGGACAGAGGAGCCTGGCGGGCTACAGTCCACGGGGTGGCAGAGTCAGACACGACTTGGTGACTGAGTGTTAGCACTTTGGGGTTTGCCTCCAGGGACTGGGGGAAGGCCAGCAGCAGGGGTCCCATGTTCCCCCTCACTCACTTGCCCTGCTCGCGTTCCTCACTGCTGTCCATGTTCACCCACCACCTCTCTGAGCCACATTCCTTCTTCGCCCAAGCTCACTGGCGTTGGCTCCCCCTGCTCCCGACCACAGCTCTGGGTGACTCACAGGAACAGGCTGAAGAAAGTGGAGTCTCAGCCAAGTCTCTATTTCCCAATCCTTCTGTACCTCACCACCGAGTGTGAGAGAATGCATTAGTCAAAATAGCCCATAACTGTGTATCTTATAGCCGGTCGTGCAGAAAATCAACATGTCAGACTTTACAGAACCAGCTAGTCACGTTTCTCACATTCTGTATTACGCATTTAAATCCATCTTCTGGAAAAGACCCTGATGTTGGGAAAGACTAAAGGCAGAAAGAGAAACGGGCGACAGAGGATGAGATGGTTGGGCGGCATCACTGACTCAATGGACATGAACTTGGGCAGACTCTGGGAGATGGGGAGGGACAGGGAGTCTGCAGTCCATGGGTCGCAAACAGTGGGTCACAACTTGGTGACTGAGCACACACAAAGTCAGTGCCACCAAGGGGAAAGCTCTGCTGGAAATTTTTACAGCACTTTTCATAAATATCTAATTGAATGTTGTTTCTCATATCTTGATGTAAGGCAGATATTTCAATCTTTAAAGTCAAAAGTGTCTCGTTGAACAGCGTTGTCATCATTTTCCAATGACAATTTGTTTAGAGCTCTTTTTTAGAAACTCCTCTTTGCCCTTAAGATCAGCAAATTGGCTACATATGCCTCAGTTGCTTCGACTGGGAATTTTCCCCCTATGTTTGTGTATAAATGTGTCAATATAAAGACAAAAACTGCCTTTCCTCTTAAAATTGCTTTAAGACCTTCCTAATTCACAGTGAAAGCTGGACTGGAGCCAGAGTTACTTGGTGAGCTGTTAACCACCTGCCTTTTCACTTACGACTCGGGCAGGAGGCTGACACCCAACGCCTGCTGCCTGGAGGCTGATAACTTCCTCTCTTTACAGGTCGGGACTGGTAGCCACTTGTCTGCAGGAGACAGAGCATTTCAAATCCCAGGCTCCAGGCCTGATTTTGGAGAAAGGCCGACTACTGCATTCCCGAGTCCGACCCCAGGCCTGCTGGGGAGTGTTCACTCACCACGACAGGGCTCGATTTCAAATAGTCTGCCCACAGGAACTTGGAATAGGTTTCCCGATCGTGTCTTTCTGCACAGAGGGCCTAGTGGGAGCAGGCTGTAAAGGATGCCATAGAACTGATAGGCACTGGGCTTTTAAGATGGAAGCTCCCTGAGTGCCAGGAAAGTACGTCGGTTGACCTCAAGCACTTGTCGGGTTGAATAAATGCATCTGATGAAGGCCCAACACTGCCAAAGGGCTCTCTGGTCCACAGCAGATTCCATTTCACGATGACACGTCACATTTAAAGAAGGCTGGCTTGATTGTTAACGAGTTTACATGCTCAGAGGGTGTGTAGTCTTAAATTCTTGGGCGAATGATCAAGGGGTTCACAATCCAGCCAGAATTTAAGTTGATGCTTTCCTAGGGTTGAAATTGATATTATTGAAAATGCGCATTTCCCTCCGTTCTTTGTTAACCTGGAAATGCTTACCAACATGGGAAGGCTTCTAAGATGGTGTTATGAAATAACTAGCATTTGTGTCCTTTCCAAAATCCATATGTGTGTGTGCTAAGTCGCTTCAGTCGTGTCCAGCTCTTTCTGACCCCATAGACTATAGCCCGTCAGGCTCTTCTGTCCATAGAATTCTCCAGGCAAGAATACTGGAGTGGGTTTCTGTGCCCTTCTTCAGGGGATCTTCCCTACCCAAGGATGGAACCCATGTCTCTTATGTCTCCTGCATTGGCAGGCAGGTTCTTTACTACTAGCTTCACTTGGGACGTCCCCAAACCCCAGTGTAGCTGTGTTTAGAGTAAGGAAGTGATTAGGGTTTAAATGAGGTCATAGAGGGGGCTTCCTAGGTGGCACTAGTGGTAAAGAATCTGCCACCTGATGTGAAGAGCTGACTCATTTGAAAAGACCCTGATACTGGGAAAGACTTAAGGTGGGAGGAGAAGGGGATGACAGAAGATGGGATGGTTGGATGGCATCACTGACATGATGGACATGAGTTTGAGTAAACTCTGGGAGTTGGTGATGGACAGAGAGGCCTGGCGTGCTGCAGTCCATGAGATCACAAAGACTTGGACATGAGTGACTGAACTGAACTAGTGGTTTGATGGTAAAGAATCCACCTGCAATGTGGGAGACCTGGTTAGGATCCCCGGGTTGGGAAGATCCCTTAGAGAAGGGAATGGCTACCCACTTCAGTATTCTTGCCTGGAGAACTGCATGGACAGAGGAGTCTGGTGGGCTACAGTCCATGGGGTTACAAAGAAACGAACATGGATGAGTAACAGACACTTTCACTTCACACACAATGTATCACAGGAAGACTTCTGGTTGAAAGGGGTGCCTGAGTTTCAACTCCAGTATAAAGGCTTCAGTTTCTCAACCAGCAGGTGGTTTTATCCACATGGATGGAAAAGGGGCCAAGGGCCCTGTGGTTGCCTTTCTGCTGACAATGAACTCTTTTTTTTTTTTGACAATGAACTCTTTTCACTCTCTGCTTAGTCAGATGTTTAAATGGAGTTTGTGAAAATGAATGCAATCAATCACCGAGAATAATTTATTACAGAAATTTGAAGCAAAAGTTAAAAACATCAATGCATGTCTATAGTAACAATAAGATATCACTTCTATGAAGGAAAAATAGAAAAGAAGAAAAAAATGCTGACAAGAGTAAAAAAAGATAACAGACACTTACAGCATAATCTTCAAAAAACTAAGATCATGGCATCCAGTCCCATCAGGTCATGGCAAATAGATGGGGAAACAATGGAAACAGTGATAGACTTTATTTGGGGGGCTCCCAAATAAATGTTGAGTTTTTAGCCAACTTTTTCACCCTCCTCTTTCACTTTCATCAAGAGGCTCTTTAGTTCTTCTTCGCTTTCTGCCATAAGGGTGTGTCATCTGCATATCTGAGTTTATTGATATTTCTCCCAGCAATCTTGATTCCAGCTTTGCTTCATCCAGTCCAGCATTTCTCATGATGTACTCTGCATATAAGTTAAATACGCAGAGTGACAATATACAGCCTTGACGTACTCCTTTCCCGATTTGGAACCAGTCTGTTGTTCTATGTCCAGTTATAACTGTTGCTTCTTGACCTGAATACAGATTTCTCAGGAGGCAGGTCAGGTGGTCTGGTATTCCCATCTCTTGAAGAATTTTCCACAGTTGGTTGTGATCCACACAATCAAAGGCTTTTAGCATAGTCAATGAAGAAGAAGTAGGTGTTTTCTGGAATTATCTTGCTTTTTCTATGATGCAACAGTTGTTGGCAATTTAATCTCTGGTTCCACTGCCTTTTCTAAATCCAGCTTGAATATCTGGAAGTTCACGGTTCACATACTGTTCAAGCCTGGCTTGGAGAATTTTGAGTGTCACTTTGCTAGCATGTGAGATGAGTGCAATTGTGCAGTAGTTTGAACATTTTTGGCATTGCCTTTCTTTGGGATTTGAATGCAAACTGACCTTTTCCAGTGCTGTGGCCACTGCTGAGTTTTCCAAATTTGCTGACATATTGAGTGCAGCACTTTCACAGCATCATCTTTGGAACCCCCCCATACATGTGAGATATAGTCTAAATAAGAGCAGAGGGGAGTTACAGAGACTCCCTAACTAGTAGCCACTGTTTGGGATCATCCAGTATTCCTTAGTCTAGCCACAAACCACCAGCAACCTTGACCCCCACCCCCTCACCCATCCCAACCGATTTCTAGTCCATCTCTAGGTGGTTTGACCCCATCCCCACCCCCAATAAATGGCAACCAAACTGTCCTGGGAAGAGCACACCCCCCAGTCGCAGTGAGGGTAACTGAAGATCTGTCTCCTCAGACTGCACCCCCACGGTCCCCGGGACACCTGAGAGCAGGATTGCACAGGGGCTGTGTTCTATTACTCCCAGTCTTTGCATGCTGTGTTCGCGACTCTTAGTGACCCCTTGGACTGTAGGCCACCAGGCTCCACTGTCCATGGGCTTCTCCAGGCCGGAATACTGGAGTGCGTTGCCATGACCTTCTCCGGTGCATCTTCCCGACCCAGGGATGGAACCCACGTCTCTTGCGCCTTCTGCCTTGGCAAGTGGATTCTTCACCACTAGTGCCACGTGGGAAGCCAACTACGTGCAGCTTCATGAATTCTGCCTCCACCTGCTCCCGGGCCTGTTATCCTCTGCTCCCCACCTGCCCACTGCTTGTCAGGCAAACAGAGCTCTTCCTTTCTCTTCTGTCTTCACTGACGAGATCTGGAGAGAGGCCAGTAGTGTTCTACATGTGGGGTTGAAGGTAGAGGGGCTGAAGGTGTTGTGGGGATTGAAAGAGAGAAAGTGCACAGCGAGCTCAGCCTGGCCCCGCCCCAGTGCAGGGGATCCAGTGTTATCAGAGCTGTTCTTGCGGAATGAGATGCCAACCTGAAGACTTTCAAGTGTCCACAAGTATCCACCTGGAGTTTCCACACGTTTCCTCTAATTAAATTTTATTCATTTTTAAAAAGAATTTGAGATATATTCTTAAAGCATTATTTGGTTTTCCACCACCTATCTTTGCTTTTCCTTATAGCTTTAAAAACGGACCTTGGGGACCTAGCAGAGAACTTGAATCCATTGCTCTAGGATTCAAGTTGAGCCCCAGCAGATCTATCCCTGAGTTCGGTCTGTCACATCACAGTGAAGAAAGTGCAGTTCCGCTCCCCAGCATGGCTCCAGGACAGAGGCAGGCCGTCAGCACACTTTCAAGGTGTGTTGAAGGTAGCTCTGGACCCTTCCATGGGCCCCGAGACTCCAGAGTGTATCCAGTGACCCCAGAGACACCATGGAGGCTTTAAGCAAGGAATGTATCACATACATGGGCTTCCTGGGTGGTGCAGTGGTAAAGAATCCACCTGCCAATGCAGGAGATGCAAGAGACTCGAGTTCAATCCCTGAGTCGGGAAGATCTCTGGGAAGAGGTCATGACAACCACGCCAGTATTCTTGCCTGGGGAATCCAAGGACAGAGGAGCCTGGCAGGCTAAGTCCATGGGGTCGCAAACAGTCGGATATGACTGAAGTGACTCAGCACGTGTGCAAGTATCACACGTATCATACCAGGTGTATGCGTTTTAACAAATAGGTGCTGCCGCCTTGTATCAGTAATGACCTCAGCTCCCATTTATCCCAAGCTTCGTCATCTATACATCCCTCATCTGATCTCCCCCTCACACTCCTCTGATGGGGGCCTGGATTCAAATTTAGGAGGCAGGTTAGACATGCAGCAGGGTACATAAGTGTTACCACTAGAATATGTACAGTTATGAGCACCCACTGAACTTGCACAGCAAATAGATGCACGTGCCAAGCCCCATAATAGCGAGTGTGAAGGAGATGGTACAACCAACAAGGGCATGACTTCTCAAGTCTTGCTTCTTTTTAAATATTTATTTATGAATATGATTATTATTGGCTGCATTGGGTCTTTATTGTTGGAGGAGGAAATGGCAACCCACTCCACTGTTCTTGCCTGGAGAATCCCAGGGACGGAGGAGCCTGGTGGGCTGCCGTCTATGGGGTTGCACAGAGTCGGACACGACTGAAGCGACTTAGCAGCAGCAGCAGCAGGGTCTTTATTGAGGCGTGTAGGCTCAGTTGCCCTGTGGCCTGTGGGATCTTAGTTCCCTCACCAGGGATTGAACTCACATCCCCTGCATTGGAAGCATGGAATCACAACCACTGGATACCAGGGAAGTCCCGTAAGCCTTGTTTTCTGACATGAAAGCTCCCTCCCTCCACTCCACTCTTGCCCCCAGACCCTGCACCACAAGGATCCTAATGGGGAGCCCACGGGCGGGAAGCTGCCTCAGGGGCCCCTCTTGAAGGACAACGGGAGCAGGACCCAGGCTGGTGGCAATGAGCAGAGACAAGCAAGTGAGGCAAAGAATTGTTGAGAGGTGGGACTGATCACCCAAGGGAGGCAGCTTCTCTTGGACATGGCCTTGACAGAGGGGAGTCAGACAAGCACTGTGCTCAGCCGAAGAGGCCAGTGTCCAAACCCGCAACAGACATGGAGACAGCAGGATGGGGCTGGCGTGCAGGGTGTGCCAATCGTGGTTTCAGAAAACTTGAGAGCATGGTTAAAGTAGCCAGGAAGTAGTTGGAGATGCAGCGCTATTGCTTGAGAGATTCTCTGGATAAGAATGTAGGCCTGGGAATAATCCTGTGCAGAAGGGGGAGTCTAACCACACAGAACAGGAGATTTCCCAGAGAGAGAGAGGGTGTCCAGCAAGGTGAGGGGACATTGGTCACAGACCCCGGGAAGCCATCAGGAAGGGAGGGGCAAGGTGGCTGGGTAAGCAGAAGCCAGGATGGCCAGAGTCACTTTGAGCTGCAGAGGATAAAGGACACCAGATCACAGGATCTGATGAGCCCAAGGCCATGGGCTGTTTCTAAAAGTTTCTAGAAAATTTGTGATACCGAGCTTCAAGGGGTTCAAGATACCACACTTCAAGGTGGGTTGGCAAGGGAACAAATGCAATGGGCAGACCACCCTCCCCACCAAGAAATGGAGTGGAGGGTGAAG
Source organism: Cervus canadensis (assembly GCF_019320065.1). NCBI lineage: Eukaryota > Metazoa > Chordata > Mammalia > Artiodactyla > Cervidae > Cervus > Cervus canadensis. The sequence continues at coordinate 58,195,491 of NC_057401.1, forward strand.
GGGGGTGCCCACAGGCTTGAGAGAGGTCTCTTCTAGGACAGGGGTTCTGTGCTGAGATGAATGACTCGGTAGAGAGAAAGAATGAAACACAAGAACCCAAAGGGGGAAATGAAGAAAGAAGGTTCTGAGGGGAGAAGAGAGGGAGGGCTTGGGGAAGGGGGACAGATGGGCCTGATGAGCTGGCAGGGAGAAAGGACCTGGTTAATGAGGCAGAAAGAAAAGCTAAGACCAACCTAGACCGCATATTGAAAAGCAGAGACATTACTTTGCTGACAAAGGTCCATCTAGTCAAAGCTATGATTTTTCCAGTAGTCATGCATGGATGTGAGAGTTGGACTATAAAGAAAGCTGAGCCCTGAAGAACTGATGTGTTTGAACTGTGCTGTTGGAGGAGACTCTTGAGAGTCCCTTGGACTGGAAGGAGATCCAACAAGTCCATCCTCAAGGAGATCAGTCCTGAATATTCATTGGAAGAACAGATGCTGAAGCTTCAACTCCAATCCTTTGGCCACCTGATGCGAAGAACCAACTCATTGGAAAAGACCCTGATGCTGGGAAAGATTGAAGGTGGGAGGACAAGGGGAAGACAGAAGATGAAATGGTTGGATGGCATCACCGATGAGATGGACATGAATTTGAGCAAGGTCCGGGAGTTGGTGATGGGCAGGGAAGCCTGACTTGCTGCAGTCGATGGATTCGCAAAGAGTCGGACATGACTGAGTGACTAAACTGAACTGAATGAGGCAGGGAAGATGCCAGTGAGAGAGAGTCAATTCCTAGGCAGGTTGATAAGAAGTCCAGGGTCTCCAAGGAGGAGAGAGGGGTCTGGGATTCTCAAGGAGGAGGAAAGGACAGTTTTATCTACATTCCTTAGTAAGAATTATATAACAATCCTAGTTGAGGACATGTTTCTCCTTCCTAAAAACTTTCTGACTAATCCTGCTATCTAAAAGTGTATATTATGGGAGTGGGTCTAGTAAGATCTTTACAACCTTGAGATGATTTATTGTAATAACCAATTTAAAAAGTATATAACTCCCTTGCTAAGACTAGGGATGGGGGCACTCTCTGCCCACCTTCTATGTCTATGTCAAAAGCTTTCTCTTTCCCTTTTTCACTTTAATAAAACTCTGCTACACAAAAGCTCTTGAGTGATCAAACCTGGCCCCTGGCCCCGAAGCTAAATCTTCTTCTTTGAAGATCACGAATCTGACATCGTTCACTGTAAACTATCAGCAGTATGGAAGAGGGAAGCAAGGGGACTCACAGTGACTGTCCAGACCCTCTGGGGAGGAAGGGACATGGGAGGGGAGGTGCAGAGAAGGATGAGGCAAGGTCCAGTAAACGGGGGCAGCAGCAAAGGGGACCCCCAGCTGAAACATCTAGGATTAGGCTGAGGCAGTGAGGACACCAGGATCCCATGCGGGGATGCGGGGCTTCTCAGCTGGAGGACTCAGGAGCCCCCAAGACTGCTGAGGACAGAGCCATCCGCAGAGACAAAGGAACCTGGCTGGACAAGCTGAGTGAGACTCACACGGAGGGAATGCCGGACTGGAGCTGTGGCGACTGGAAGGCTGGATGTCCCGGTGACTCCGGGAAGAGGAGACGTGCCCTCCAGGAGGAGAGCTTGCACCCTGGCAGGTGCAGGCGCTGTTGACACGACGGGGCGGACACCTGAGACTGAGCTCTGGGGTCAAACTCTGAGCTTGACCACATCGGGTTTCGCCCCTGAGGGACCTTCAGCTGTCCCCTGGAAGGTAACTTAGAGATGACGTTTAGAAGGGTGGTGATTGGCCCAGACGTCGGGTGTGACAGGGTCTCTGTGGAGGAATGCGGTATTGGGTCTCTGCTGCTCTGAGTTCCTGCCCCATCAGCGCCCCTGGCCCTCTGCCTGACCTTCCCATCTGTGGTTGCGGATGGGACTAGCCAGGATTCAGTGCAGATGGAACCAGAAGGTGAGATGCATGCTGCCACAGGGGTCATCACATCCCACCGTGAGCCCTGCTGTTGGGCAAGGGATGCCCCACATGTCCCCCGAGTCATCTAGAGGGTACAGGACCCATGGGGGTGGCAGTGTTCAGGACCCACCGCCCCAAACGCGGTGCTCAGCATCGTGAACATTTTGGGCTGAAGGCATCTGAGAGAAGGTCGGAAGGGACTCTCCCCTTCTGCTCCTCCCTTGAAGCAGGTGGCAGGACCCTCACAGGAGAGGTGCCCCCACACCCAGGGCAGGGGCCTCCCTTCCTCCAAACGGAGGGACGCAGAGGAATCTGAACCCCCAGGCCCTCTGGCCTGCCAGCTCTCACACCCCTGGGCTCCTCCCCGCGTCCTGCCTCCTCTCACATGACTCTTCAGCCTCCCTGGAGCCCAGCGCACAAATTCTCAGACCTTCATCTGCTCGTGAAGCTTCCTGCTCACCTAGAATTTGTATCAGTGAATTTGGACACCTGTCTCCTGCTAATCTGTCTTGGTCAGTTTAATTTCCAGACCCAGCCAAGGACCCTAAGAGGCCAGAGGTAAATTTTCCTCTCCTGTCAAGTTTCACAGAAGCAACTGACCATTGGGACCACCAAATCTGTTGCCTGCTGAGATTTCTTACAAAAAAATTTGTGCACAAAAGTTTTGTTAATTAACAGCATTTTATCACCAACAGTCTAAAGTATTACACTGGGCAAAAAGCCGCCTCCACAGAAGTCCACCCATGGAGGCGTGTATTTTCAACTCCTCCCTGTTGATGCTGCCCTCCAGCCCTTGCAGGGTCCCCATGCCTGTTCCCCTTGACTTGAGGCCCTCATGGGAGCAACGTTCTGAAGCGTGGGGAGGGGGATGCGGAGACAGAGTGCAGGCAGGGTCAGTAAATGGGAAGGAAATGGAAAGTCAAGATGGAGGGAAGCTGAGCTGACATCGAGTGATTCCAAGCTGGCGCCAAGCTCACAAGAGAAAGTCTATGGCTCTGTCTTCAGAAGCATCGCTGGGCAAGTGGGGCGGAATTGCCTGTCCCACCTGTGTGCACAGGGCGGGGACCCCCCTGCCAGCATCCCTCACTCTGGCTCCCGCTGGCCGGGGCTTGTGGGCCTCTGTCCTCTCCACCTGCGGGCTGTGTCATCAGCCCTCATGGTGTCTGGTCCAGGACTGCTGAGCCAGGAAGGTAGGGTTGGCTCCCTTCTGCTTCACAGAGGTGTTGACGATAGATCCCCACCACATCCATCTGTCTCTCCATCTATCTGTTTATCCATCCATCCCTCTATCTATTATCTGCTGACCTATCTAATATTTATCTATTATCTATATTCCTACCTCAGACTGAAAACTACAATAACTAACTCAATGAAACTATGAGCCATGCCATGTAGGGCCACCCAAGACAGACGGGTCACGGTGGAGAGGTCTGACAAAACGTGGTCCACTGGAGAAGGGAATTGCAAACCACTTCAGAACTCTTGCCTTGAGAACCCCAAGAACAGTATGAAAAGGCAAGAAGATATGACACTGAAAGATGCACTCCCCAGGTCTGTAAGTACCTGATATGCTATAGGAGAAGAGTGGAGAAATGACTCCAGAAAGAATGAAAGCAGGAGGAGAAGGGCGACAGAGGATGAGATGGTTGGCTGGTATCACCGACTCTATGGACATGAGTTTGAGCAGGCTCTGGGAGTTGGTGATGGACAGGGAGGCCTGATGTGCTGCAGTCCATGGGGTCACAAAGAGTCAGACACAACTGAGCGATTGAACTGAACTGATCTACCCTACCTATCTATTATCTATCTCTCAAGCTATCCTCTGTTTATCTATCTCTATTATCTATCAACCTATCATCTATCTCTCTATCTATCATTGTTTAGTCACTGAGATGTGTCCAGCTCTTTTGCGACACCATGAACTATAGCCCTGCCAATCTCTGTCCACGGGGTTTTTCAGGCAAGAATACTGGAGTGGATTGCATTTTCCTTCTCCAGGGTATCTTGTAGGGATTGAACCTGGGTCTCCTGCATTGCAGGTGGATTCTTTACCACTGAGCCCTCAGGAAGCCCTCATCTATCTACCAATCTACTACCTATCTGTCTATCTACCTACTTATCTGCCTATCTATCACCTATCTCTCTAGCTAGCTATTATCTGTTTATCTATTATCTCTCTATCATCTATCTACCTACCTACCTACTTATGTAACCATGTTTTACAGGTGAGGAGACCACTGCTCTGGGAGATCAGTGACCCTGCCAGCCCCTCCTCTAGGAAGGACCGGTCTGGGCTCATAGTAGCCATTCCTCTCTCCAATCAGCCCTGTTGCCTTCACCCCCTGCAGCCATCAAGGACCTCATTTGCCTAATTTTGTCATGACATGGAGGGTTTAGGTGGAAAGAATTGGCTGCTTTTGCCACCTGGCCCTTCAGCATTTCTTTTCAGGCTCAAGACTGGCTGGCTTGGGGAGAGAGTAACTTCCAGGGTCTCCGTAAGCAGCAGGGGTGGTTTCTCTGGCCAGGGCTGTGGCAGGTGTCCGATCTTCATCACGGGCCCTGAATGATGGCTGTGCCCCTCCGGGCCCTGCTATGAATCATCACCGCCCACATCTCCAGCACCTGGGAGGATGGTTTACTACACAGGATGAAATAATAATTCAGCTCTGTATTGACAAGCCCGGCAGTATATACTTCCTTGCCATGAAGGGGCGTGAATATTGTGCCACATTATTTAAATAGTAGGTATCTCAACAGACGTACAAATCTAAGTGGACTTAATCCACGTCCGTGTGACTGACAAGCATGCAGTTCAGGCTGTGTGGCCTCAATTGACCAAAGAACAATTGAGTCCGTGTTTTTGAATGTGGATCAATGACACGCCATTGATGGCGTCGGCTGAGCAGCAGTTGAGCCTGTCACTTGAGCCGAGGGCCAGCATAGCTCAGTTTAAAATGACAGTAAGTGACCACCCCGTGTCAGCCCCGTGAAGCCCTCCTGAAAAATACACCATAAACTACAGCCCTGTCTGCCCTCCGCTTTCAGTGATAATACAAGACAGGGCAAGAAAGAAATCAGAAAGCAATCAATCAGAGTTGAAACTCTGGAAATGTTAGGGAAAGAAGAATACACGCCGAGGGTTCAGAAATAGGAGAAATGTGTAAGAACGTGTGAGCTGGGGCCACGGAGCCCAGGGCTGTCCCTTGTCTTTGCATTTTGAGTTTCACCTCAGGAACCACACAGTGTGTTTTTCACAAAATATAATTCGGAGTTGAAGATCAACTGGAGGCGTTTTTCCTCTGAGAAAGCAGATCTCAGGGGAGTTTTGCCAGCTTGTCAGTCAACAAATAAGTCTCCTCCCTTGAGCCCCTGTCCAGCACACACCCTTCAGCTCCGCAGAGAGACAGCTGGCAGAGCAGGAACACGGGCAGGTCACCTGGGGAAGGTGGGCTGCACTTTGATGGAGCTTCTTCCTGGAACAGGTGCGTCCAGAGTCAAGACTCTATTTTCAAACTCAAGAGATGGCAAAAGGGATGAGCAGCACAGAGAAAAAATGTGAAGCGTCATTTTTAACTTCATGTACGAACATGTAATTTTGCAAAAATACATAAATATGACCATAATGTGTTGCTGAGTTTTGCTCCCTTTTTGTTCCTATGGTTGTCACTGCTACATACCCTGCTCCCTCCTCACCTTCCTCCTAAACCAATCTAGGCGGTCCATCGCAGGGAGTCTGCTGTAACCACGTGGTACTCAGCCACACACACACACACACACACACACACACACACACACACATCTGAGATCACACATCACAGACCCCTGTCCCCATTCTGTTTTCTCACTTCATTGTATCTGGTGGATGTTGTTCCCTGGCATAATTCTCGTTCATTTTCAAAGCCCCTTCTGATGCTTCGTGGTGTGGACACTTGGTGACATATTCAAGCATCTCCCTTGTCTTGGGTCATTCACTTTGTCTCTGATGTCGGACCCTCCGAGCCGCATGTGGTGGTCACTTTTATGCTTAGTTCTGTTCAGTCAACTTCATTTGCTCAGTTGCGTCCGACTTATTGCGACCCATGGACTGTAGCACGGCAGGCTTCCCTGTCAATCACCAACTCTCAGAGCTTGCTTAAGCTTTTTTGTACTTAAATCTTTATGTAAGTGCCTTTTAATTTCCAGGATGGTTTTCTGGGAGCAGGACCGCTGGGTTAAAGTACAGATGGCCCCTGACTTGTGATGGTTTGACTCACGGTTCTCTGACTTTGCGATGATGTGAAAGAGACATGCATTCAGCAGAAAGCACACTTGCAGTTTTGATCCTTACCATTCTTACCGCAGTGACGGCACGTGGCAGGGCCCGCTCTCTGGGGCTGGGCGGCGGCAGCCCGTCTCCATCAGCCCCACGAGGACGAGGGCCAATGGGCCCCACAGGGCAGCCTCTGTCTTTCACTTTCAGTGCCGTATTCAATAAATGGCACGAGATATTCAACACACTATCAAACGTGTTGGATGTTCTTGCCCAAGCGCAGGTTACTGCAAGTCTTCTGAGCACATTTGGGATAGGCTGGGCTAAGTTGTATTGTTCTATAGGTTAGGTGTAATCAATGCATTTTTAACTCAGGGGAGTCCATGGGATCGCGAAGACTCGGACAGGACTGAGTACAGCACACAGTACATGTTCTGCTTAAAACAGGTTTATCAGACATGACCCTACCGTAAGTCAAGGAAGATCTGTCATTGTTCCTAAAGTGAGCAGATGTGGCCAGCAGTCTCCAGGGGCTGTGACAGGGAACATTCTTTGCTGTGTCCTGCCAGCAATGAGTGTTTCCTGAATAATGTTTTCCATCTTGCAAAAAAAAAAAAAAGCCGATGCTTCTTTGTGAGTCACACTTTATTCTCTTTGCCAATTTTCTATTGTTTTCTAATCTCTTTTTTATTTCTAAAATTTTTTTTTCTCCTTTTAAAGTTGTGGGTGACACCCTCTCTGTCCTCTGCCTGTGGCCAGCCCCCATGCCTGATAGATGCCTTTGTGGCCACGTTTAGGCTGGTCAGTGTTCCAGGGCCTTCCCTCCGGACACGTGGTCAGCTTGTGCCCTCCTCCTGTCTGAAGTTGGCCATGTTGTTGTGACCACTTTGGTCAATGGACTGTGGTCAGATGTGAGGAGCCTGACTTGCAGCCTGGAGACTTGGAGGACAAACATGCTGTTTGCCAGAATCTCTCCCTTCTGCTGGGGAAATACCAACATTCCAGAGAACAATGCCTCTGAGAGCCTCAGTCCCAGAGTGTGACCACATGAAGGAGAGGTCCGTCCACCCCACCGTCAGCAATGACCCCGGATGGGACTGTGGTTTTTATGCCTTATTCTAGTTCATCCTGACAGACACAGACATTGTCATGGAGAATTGACCTGCTGTGAAAGAAAGAGGGAGGGAGAGGAAGAAGGAAGAGAATGAGGGAGGGAGAGAAGGGGGAAGAAAGAAAGAGAGGAGCAGAAAAGAAGGAGGGAAGAAGAGTGAAGGATGGAAGGAAGGAGGGAGGGAAGAAAGTAGGAAGGAAAAGAGGGAGGGAGGGAGAAAGGGAGGAAAGAGCTACAGACACAGACGCCTCATTGACCTGAGCACTGATCAACTCCTCGTGACCATGCGATTATTAGTCACTGTCTGGAAAGAGGATGATCACCTTGTGGTGATCAAGTGTTTGGAAAACTGTGGCTTGTAGAAACTTGCAGGATAATCACAGCTGCGTAGCTCTAGAGCAAGACAGAAACTCAGGATATTTTCTGTATACTGGTCATCTTCATCTATTCTTGGGGATTATTGTAAGAAATTCATGATCAGAGAAGAGCTGGTCCATTTATGGGCAGTGATAGAAGGAAATTGAGTAATAAAATTGGAGCAGAGATAAACATACATAAAATCATGGAAAGCTACAGGATAGCTTGGTGCTTCCAAAATACTAACAAAGAGTTGGTGCCCTCTTTCTTTCACAACTCCAAAGAGTTGGTGCTTCCAAAATACTAACAAAACTCACCAACTTTTACCTAGACTGATAAAGGGAAAAACAGAGAAGATTCAAATAATTGAAATCTGAAACTAAAGAGGAGACATTACAAAGGTTACAGAAATGAAAAGTATTATAAAACAATACTATGGAGAATTGTGCCCAAACAAATTAGGCAACCTAGATGAAATGGGTCAATTTCAGAAACATACATCCAACCTGAAACAAACAACCAAAACTGAATTATGAAGAAATAGAGTGTCTGAACAGACCTGTAACTAGTAAGAAGATTGAATTAATGTAAAACTTCTCAACAACAATAACAAAAAAGTCCAGGACCACTGGCTTCACTGTGAATGCTACCGAACATTTAAAAAATAACTAAGACTAACTCTCCACAAAGAGTTTCCCCAAACTGACAAGGAAACCCCTCCAAGCACATAAGATAAGACCATCCTTATGCTGATAGGAGGCCACACACAGAAACTTCAAGAAAAAACCTGTAGAACAATATCCCAAAACACACTGATGCAGAACCCGCAGGTAAAATCCTAGGGAGCAACTCGGCAGCACGTTAAGGACATGATAAACCAGAGACGCGATTAAGAGAGTACGAGAGACGCAGTGAAGAAAGTTCTTCTAAAAAACCAAAAACAGCTACCATATGCTCCTGTAATCCCACTCCTGGGCGCATATCTGGAGAAAAACATAACTCAAAAAGAGATACATGCACCCCAGTGTTCATGGCAATGCTATTCACAATAGCCAAGATATGGAAACAACCGAAATGTCTACCTTGGATGAGGAAGACGTGGTATGGCGGGATACCACTCAGCCGTAAAAAGAATAAAACAATGCCATTTCCAACCACACAGATGACCTAGAGATGATGATACTAAGTGAAGTATGTGAGACAGAGAAAGACAAATACAGTATGATATCACTTATTTGTGGAATCTGAAAAAACGATACAAATGAAATTATTTAGAAAACAGAAATAAACTCAGAGACATAGAAAACAAACTCACGGTTCCCGAAGGGAAAACGTGGGCAGGAATAAATTAGGAGCTGGGGATTAAGATATACACACTACGAGATTGCTTGACCAATGAACTTTGAGAAGGAGTCAACTCCACCATTTCGACGTAGCTTTCTCTCCACTCCACAACTCTATTCTAGTGCCTCTTACCAACACTGTCCTGCACAAGAAATCAACTGGATTGGCCTTTTTCAGTGGAAAGCAGAGCTGATTATGTGTAGCAAGATTTTAACTTAGTAAAAAGGTTTAGAGAAGAAGCAGGGTCCCCAGTAACCACTGTGACCCCCCACCTCCTTTCTGCTCCCCTCACTCAGAATGTGCTATGTCTATAAATTGGATTTTCATCCCTTCCCTTCCTGAAACTCACCATGTATGGTTTATTTCTCAGAAAGAGCTTTCTGGCCACATGGCTTTATTCAAAAAGGTCATCCTTAGCAGGAAGAAACCACTTGAGGAAATATTTGTTACACTCTCTCGCTGTCAGGGGTGTTGATATGACATCAGGCTGCCAGCTATGTCTGTCCCCTCTTCTTCCCCCACACAATCAGAAAGGGCCAAGGACACATTTAAAACAATTATTATGATTATTCAGCTCATCTCTCAACACTGCAAAAATAGCCATAAGTCAGGAGGTTAGCTTGTCCAATTTATTCTGTTGTAAACGGAGGTGAGAGCTTGATCTCAAAGTTACTGGAAGATGAAAGAAAGGAAAAAAAACGACACAGGCTGAGAGACTGAGGAGGAATCGTCTATTCTGTGTGCGTGAGTCAAAAACAACATTCCGGGCATAGAACCTGTGGGGGTAAGGAGGTGCTGAAGTGTGCTCGGAGGCGGCCCAAGTGGCTGGTCCCGTGAGAACTCTCACCGCTCTTAGTACACCCCAGTTCGTAGAGGAGACTCTTCAGTGGGGTAAAAAAACTCAGCTCGTCCGGATTCTGTTTGGAAGTTGGGAAAGGCAGAAGCTGAGTGAAGGGGTTCCTCAACGGCCTTTAAAAAAACGGCATTGGATAACAGAGGTAATGCTGCATTTAATTCTCACCAGAATACTTTGCATACTTGGCTCTCTCACCAGAAACAAGAAAAGGCAGTGGCACTTGCGTTGAGAAAGTGATATTCTTCAGGGAAGTCGGATTATTGAGTTTGGAGGATGATGGAAACCCGAGTGAAAAAGCTGGTATTTCTGCGCTGCAGACCAGGGGTGGAGCCCCTAGTTCAGGGCCCTCAGGATCTATGAGGCTCCGAAGCAGCATCCCCTCCCCAAAGGCAGCAACCATCCCGGGCCTTTGGTCACTGGGACGCCACCCCCAGCCCTGCCGGCAGGTCGACGAGGACGTGACGTGACAATCCCAAAGCAAAGTCTCCGAGGACGGTGGATGTGGCCCTGACCCCACACTCCCCGCCCTGGGCCCCTGCCCAGGACAGAGCAGACGCGAAGGCCGACTTCCCAAACCCAGCACCAACCCGCTCCCAGCCTTGTCTCTTGCGGCCTGAATTCAGACCCTTGGCTTTCTTACTACAGGCAGGACCTCCCGGGACGGACATCTTCCCAGGACCAGTGGAGCACGCTCCTGGAGCCGGTGGCCTCGGCTTTGCCACAGGCCTTGACGGCTTAGGTGGCGAGAGGCAGCCCGCCCTGGAGCTGGATTTTGTCTACAGGGAGGCTCCCGGCTGGCGTTCCGGAGCCCGGCCTATTTCAGGAAGGCCTGGGATGCCTCTGGTTATCAGCGCCCACAGCCTCACACTCGGGTTATCTGGAGCAGCCAGCCGGGGCAACGTGTGAAGTGAGGGAGCGCTGAGCCCGTGGGGGCACAGGGCGGGTGGCCGTGCTTCCTGTCGGAGCTGGAGGGGGCGGGTGAGGCCCTGGGGGGAGGGGGCACCCTTCCACCAAACCTGGGCTGGGGCTGCAGGCATCCCCTGAAAGGCTGGGAGGTTCACGGCAGCTTCCGGCCCCGCTCACCTCTGGGAAGGGACTAAGGCTGAGGGCTGACGCTCTTGGGCGACTCTGGCCCCTCAAAGTTTGACTTTGCTGCTGTTCAGTCTCTAGGTTGTGTTCCGCTCTTAGAGCCCCAGCAGCCCCGAGGACTGAGGCGCACCAGGCTTCTCTGTCCCTCGCCACTCTCTCCTGGAGCTTGCTCCAACTCATGTCCATAGAGTCAGTGATGCCATCCCACCATCGTATTCTCTGTTGCCCCTTCTCCTCCTGCCTTTAACCTTTCCCTGCATCAGGGTCTTCTCCACATCAGGTGGCCAAAGGATTGGAGCTTTGGCTTCAGCTTTAGCATCAGTCCTTCCAATGAATATTCAGAGTTGATTTCCTTTAGGATTGACTCATTTGATCTCCTTGGAGTCCAAGGGGATACTGAAATAAAATACTCTCTTTCCAAATGCATACTGTGAAGGAGAATTTTTGCCCCAATTTGTAATGTTATAGTTTATTGCTGAAATAGCCTGAGGGTACAAGTACAAATAAAATGACATTAATTAAAATACATAGCAGCAGCAGAAAGGATCATTTCATCGTGCAAGTTCAAAAGAACAGGAAAACTATTGGACGATCTGTCCTTTCACCGCTGGGGAGAACTGGACTGACCAGGGAGGGCCTTGCCCTCCAGTTTCCAAGACTAAACCCAGCTGTGTCCTCCGTGAAGAACACTGCCTGACTTTTCCAAAATGTTAGTTGAGAGTGGAAAGTGGGTTTTGCTCGTGGATCTCCAAGGTCATCAGGAAGCAAAGGAAGCGGTCTCCCTGTTGGTTTTCTGGCGCCCCATTCAGCGAGGGTCCTATCCCTTCAATGGGCTCCTGGAGTGCTTATAAAAGGTGCTGCTGGCCATGTAGACACGTGACCAGCAGGCCTTAGAGATGCGGCTGCCTCTGGCCCTCGGGGAGGATGACAGTAAGAAGTCGCCCCCCTCTGGTTCCAGGATTTCCTGATTGAAAGTGCAACAGGTGACACGTGGGTGATGAATAGACTCCTCGGGAGGCCCCCCAGGGCATCACACCCAGGGGCGCTCACGGGCAGGTCATCAGTGGAGGAGGAAGAGGCCCACAGTCTGTGCTAGGAGAGCAGCCCCGAGTGCTGGAGCTGTTGGACAAGAGTGGGGACCGGGGAGGAATTTCAGGAGCATCCCCTGGTGCCCCGGCCCTGGCTCCCGGGAGAGGGACACCCAGTTATAACCTGAGCCTGGAGGCCCTGGGGTCCCAGCACCCAGTGGCCAGCCCTGACCAGGCCGAGTGGCCTGTCCAGAGAGCAGCTCTGGAGCAGGAATCCTCAGGGGATGAGACAGAGAACGGAGACCACTGTGTCGAGATTGGAACAGAGACCCCAGGGCCATCTCCCCCTGGGCACCTCTCCCCACACCAGCTGCTGTGGCCCCACTCAGCTTCCAGACGGTCCTCCCATCAGCATGACCCCACTCATGATCCCCTCGCCTCCAGGGTAGACAGAGGGGGAGGTCGCGGCAGCCTACTTCCTCCTCCCTCGGAAATCACTGGGCTGCAGCCTCATCCCGACACATCCAAGAGCCTTGTGGGCCGCACCCTCTGAGGCCCCGAGAGGGAGCTGCTGCGTGTGTGTGTAAGTGTGTGTGTACGTGCTTCTCTGTGTGTGTGCTTGTGCAGTTGAGTGCAGGGAGGTGGGAAAGGAGGAGAACAGAACTGAGAACCTGCGACCAAGACGAGACATGACTTAGCAACTGAACAACAACAGCAAAATTTAATCAGAAGGAAAATTATTGTTGCTGCTGTTTGGCCGCTCAGTCGTGTCCGACTCTTTGCGACCCCATGGACTGCAGCACACCAGCCCTCCCTGCCCATCACCAACTCCCGGAGTTTGCTCAGATTCATGTCCATTGAGTCGGTGATGCCATCAAACCATCTCATCCTCTGTTGTCCCCTTCTCCTGCCTTCCATCTTTCCCAGCATCAGGGCCTTTTCCAATGATTTAGCTCTTCATATCAGGTGGCCAAAGTGTTGGATCTTCAGCTTCAGCATCAGTCCTTCCAATGAATATTCAGGACTGATTTCCTTTAAGATTGACTGGTTTAATCTCCTTGCTGTCCCAGGGACTCTCAAGAGTCTTCTCCAACACCACCATTTGAAAGTATCAGATCTTTAGTGTTCAGCTTTCTTTATGGTCCAACTCTCACATCTGTACATGACTACTGGAAAAACCAGTAGAAAAAAGAGAAAAATGAGTAAGCAGAAAGGGAAAGATAACGCCTACCACCAGAAAAACTTCAGGAAATCTCATTGCCAACTACACACAAAGAGATGTGTATGTGAAGTTGCAGTCACGGTTTTTTTTTTTAATTTATCCTTTTGAAAATTTCAACTTATTACACTTGCACAATGGAAGACCCAGCCCCAAACACTGGGAGGCGGGGTGGGCACGGCCTCCACAGAGGACTCAGGGTCCCGGGGGGTTGCATCCACAATGGAGTCCATCCCGGGAACAGCATATTGCTGAAAGCTGACCTGTGACAGGAGGGCCTCCGCCACATGGGGGGTCCCTCAAAGTTTGGTTCAGGCTTAGGGGCTGCTCTGAGCCTTCAGTCAGAAGCCCCGCCTGCCCACCTATCCGTGAGCATCCTGGGGCCCCTGTGTGCGCTTCACCTGTGGACTCAATGAAGTTTGGGATGTTGCCACTTAGGATGAGAGATGCCCCAGAGAACAGAGACAGGCAGTGCCCAGAACCCATGGAGGTGGCGCCCAGGGTCCAGCTTGGGGCTCACAGACTCCTTTACTTGTATAAGATTACATTGTCTATACCTGCGTCTTCTGTATCTACACCTGTATGCATATCTCCATCTGTATCATCTACTTCTATGCCTCTCTCTATGTATTTACCTCCATACCCTTGCCTATACTTACAGCCACACCCACCTCTATTAAGAATACATCCCTCACCTACAGATCATCAATATCCACACTGGTATTTATAACAATGTCTGCATCAAGTATACCTGTACCTGTATCTCTGTATTTGTTTCTATACCTATATTCGCATCCGTACTGACCTCTATACTATCATTTTCAATGTAATTTGGAGAAAATGGAGAGGTAGAAGGTAAAAATATAAGGTCATACCTAGAGGTCAGCATGAATATTGTAATAGTTTCCTTTAGTATATGTTTGTCCTGTCTTTTACCTAATTGGAATACCTCATTTGCATTCTCTAGGTCTGTTTTTGCATTTAGGTTTATGTCACACATGTATTCTTTAAAATCATTATACATCCTTATTGCTTAAAAAAATATTCACCAAATAGCCCTCCCACAGTATACAGAAGCCTTCCTGGGAGGTTAGATGTTTAGACCTTGGCAACATACAGAGCACTTCAGTGGTCATCTCTGAGTGAAGCTGCTTCGGATGTGGAGTTGCAGTCTAGGAGTTCCACCTCACACTTGAGCTGCTCAGTTGAGATGTAAACACGTCCCGGGCGTCCTGAAACCTCTCCCTGAATTGCCCCCTGGAAGGTCTGTCTGTCTGTGTCCCCAGCACTCGCTGGCTGCGCCCTGGGAGGGGAAGGGCGCCCAGCAACAGTGCAGGTGCTTGGAGGCCCAGGGACCCCGTGGCAGGAACACGCGCCCGCTCAGACCTCGAGAGAAGGCAGACACCATCCACGCGCTGGAGCTGCTGGGTTATTTCACTCAAATCTGATGTCCCCAGGGGATTCACACAAGTCATAACAATTTTCACAGAAACTGTTGACTTCAGGTGTGTCAAACATCCCATGAACAACAGAAAATCCGGATCATAATGTCCCTCAATACGGGTTTCTCTTAGGCGCGCCTGGAAGCTATCACAGTCCTTCGAAGTGGTTGATGCTTTAATAACAATTTTGCTGTTGCATAAAATTAACCTTGGATTATCTGGAAACGCATAATCCCCTGTTATCAGCCACTTCTGTTAAACCCTTGCTAAGTCGCTTCAGTCGGGTCTGACTCTTTTCAACCCTGTGGATTGTAGCCCACTATGAGCCTCTGTCCATGGGATTCTCCAAGCAGGAATACTAGACTGGGTTGCCATGCCCTCCTCGAAGGGATCTTTCTGACCCAGGGATCGAACCTGTGTTTCTTGTGTCTCCTGCATTGGCGGGAGGGTTCTTTACCACTGAGCCACCTGGGAAGCCCCTTAAACCCTTAAGAGAAGGCATTCAAACGCTGAGAACTGCAAAGTGCATAAAACCGACAGGGCCGGGTGTGAAGAGCTGTGGATTCGGGACACAGCTCTGAACTGGGTGACACTGGTGGGCAGAGAGGGCACCACTGAGGCTGTCAGACCCCGAACAGACACTCAGATCAGCCCTTCCTCTCTGCGGGTCTGGACGGACCCAGGACCACCGTGGAGCCCAGGCTTCACGCACTTGCTCTTAGGCGGTGCCAACAGAGCATCCTTCCAGCTAAATCGGGTCGGTCAGAGGGGCTCTGGGGGTGGTTGCCCCTGGTGGGGGTCAACCCCACCAGTTTTTGCTTCTGCCACCCTGTAAGACTCTAGAACAGATGGCCGACGTGATGCAAGGGAGAGGGGGTTTGGGGGCTCTGTGCAGGGTCACAGTGGGATCATCTCAGGTGGCCCTGCCCCACCCCCCACCCCCACTCCTGATGGCATCTCTGCCTAGAGTCCTCCATGACATCAACCCCGACCGCTCCTCCACTGGTAACTTGCCTCTAAATAATAGCTTGTGTTTCAGAGAGTTATATTCTTTTTTCTCCCGGACCGACACTCAAGTATCTTCATTAGGGGAACGCATTGAAATAAAGCAGCAAGTTTCTGAAAGCTCGGAGGTCAAAGGTGCATTTCATGGCTGATGTAAGGAAACGTTTGTCTGGAGCCTGAGCAAGCTGAATATCGTGTCCATTAACAGGAAGCTGGTGCGGTTTATTTGTGATTTCCTGATGACTGGCCCCTTGGTAACTGTGCTTCCCTCTCAATGCACCTGTTTGCTCTACAGGTGAAAGCATGGCCTCCCCCGACACCTGGGTGTCCTGGCTCCATTCCGTCCCGCCTCCTAGGGGCCAACCTGGCTCTTCCACTGCTGGGGCCGCCTTCCAGGTGGTCAGATCCAGCTCTGATGCTCTGCATCCCTGGCCTTCCTGATCTCCTTCTGCTCCTCGTCCACTGGCTCCTCGGTCCCAGACTGAGCACCTTCACTGGGTCCCCATCGTCTGCCTGCATCTGTCCACGGCCTGATGAGCATCCTGCAAAGTCCTGGGGGGTGGTACCATGGCAACCCCAGACTGGAGCGCCCTCCTCTCCTGGGCAGAGGCACAGTGGGGTAAACCCTGAGATAAAGCAACTGCGTTTGTCAAATGAGACCTTTACCGTCACCCATCTTGATTTGTTTTCCCTGGAATGACACAGTTTAGTTCTGGTGATATTTATGTGTGCGTCCTTTAAATATATCCACTCATCCTGATGCAACTTGCCTGGAATTTCTTTCAAATTAATAAAAATATTTTTGGAGCATAAGAACGAATATTTCACACATTGTCAAGGTCTTTATTCCTGCTCTGTCTCACAGGTGATAAGCTCCAGGGCTGTTTTATTTTTCAGACGAAACCCACTAAGGAGATTTGCTGGATGAGGCTCCTGCTCTGTTGGTCTCTCGTACATCTCACTTTCTGTTTTGGCAAGTCAGCATGGTAGCTTGTTAGGAGGCATGCACTCACATATCTGTTTCTACAAATTCAGAATAGGCATATTCCATAAACCAAAAAGCATTTGGAATACAAGCAAATGACGGCTAATTGCTATGTGCATAGGTAGTAGGCCATTGTCATTAATCTTTAACCATGTTAGAAATTAATCAACAGGACTGGAAGACAGAGTCATCTATCTCAGAGCAAATCCAACAGAAATGACTAGATGAAACACACAAAGTCAAGACACTTTCGGTCTTCATGGATCCGGGTGGAAGCCCGGGTGAGGAATTCCGCAGCTGCCAGGCCGGTGCTCCCACGCTGTCTGGGCGAGGATGGTGATGCCTGCACTGGACTTGGGTCTCGGAGATGCAAGGCCGTCCCCAATGAAACTTGAGGGCACCTGTGTTCCTAGCATTCCTCATCGTCATCACGAGGGCCCGATTCCAGGTTTGCTCAGCAAATGCCCACTTGTCACAGGATGCACACCTGGCCTGGAGGAGGCGGGCGTCTTCCCGGTGGCACCTCTGCTGGGGGGCTCAACAACCCATGGGGGGAATCTGAAAAAGGTAACGGTGAACATCTCTGTGGGAAGTGGGGGCCGAGGTGTAATGACAATGCGGCCACTGATCACCCAGAAGGAGGAAACAAAAACAGGATTAAAACGGAGCCTTGAAATGTGACCCTTTGGTAATTTTCTGGTGCCGAGCACAGAGTCTGTTTGGTGCAGGGGGTCTTCTGGGTGATGCTGAGTGATGGTGAGAAGCAGACATTCGCCCCAGTGCCTCTCCCTCTGTCTTCCTCCCTCCCTCCCTCCCTCCGTCTTGGTCTCTCTGAGTCTCTCTGGATGGACAGACAGATATATGAGTGTCTGGCCGGCTCCCACGGGGAGGCTGGGCCTCTTTCTAGGCTCTGAGGATGAGCACCAGCTTCTGGACCCACCTTGTCAACATCAAATCATGACTTCGGAATTCCGGAAGATGAAACGATGACAGATTACAAAATGCATCAGACCCTATAATAACATCAGGCTCATTCATAGGCGAGGGTTTGAAATGAAGTTGACTGCTTCCTTTCCACTTCCTGTGATTTTTCTGCACACTCTTCATGGTCACTGGTGTCCGAGGCTTCCTGCCGAGTGAGGGACGTTGGCCCCACTTGGCCTGAACTTCCCAATGTTGCTGCTCATCCCATGCGGCCCACCACGGACCATCCTGTTTGTGAGCGTAGCCCACACTGGAGGTGTGGCTTGGCCCCTGCCCACCACCTCTGCCTAGGACCTGCTGGCTGTCTGCACTCTCGCAGAGCAGTGGACACACATGGTCACCAAAGGCTGTCTCTACTGATCCTGAAAATGCTTTCAGTTTAGCCCCCTCCCACTCCAGTATTCTTGCCTGGAGAATCACACGGACAGAGGAGCCTGGCGGGCTGCAGTCCATGGGGTCACAGACAGTCAGACACCACTGCAGGGATGCAGCAGCACTCACCATACCTGATCCTGGAAGTCAGTCTGAGCTCTGGGCTCACATTCAGAGCTCAGAGTCATTCAGAAGGGAAGATGCACGAATTTACCCATCCGAGGCCTGGTGGGCTCCACCCTGGGTGGGGAGGGTGAGGCTGTGCACAGGTCCCAGCCCTCAGGGAGGGGAAGGAACCCCCCAAAGTAGGCGCTTCCAAGCCCGGGACCAGCTGGGGGAACGTGGGAGGTGTGTCAGGAGAGCCCCGTCACTAACAGACGCAGGGGGCGGTGTCTCAGGGCGCTCTCTCCTTGGCTGCATCGCAGCCGGTAGCGTGTGGGCTCTGAATTCCCCACCCAGGGGTGGAGCCTGCACCCCCTGCAGCGGACTGCCAGGGAAGCCCTTTAGAACTCTCTAAGGGGAGAATCTTCCAGAATCTGGGTCCCTCGTAGGAAACCTAGCAGGAGCCAGATTCCCGGGGCAGCCCCTCAGCACCACTGCTGTGAAGACAGACTCTGCTTCTAAAACGTGGGAGGGAGAAGAGGCCACTGTCTAAATCTCCACTGCTCATGTAGCTGAAAAATACTTTGGACATCTGATGTGAAGAACTAGCTCCTTTGAAAAGACCCTGATGCTGGGAAAGATTGAAGGCGGGAGTAGAAGGGGAGACCGAGGATGGGATGGTTGGATGGCATCACCGACTCAATGGACATGGTTTTGAGCGAGCTCTGGGAGTTGGTGATGGACAGGGAGGTGGGGCAGTCCATGGGGTTGCAAAGAGCTGGACACGACTGAGCGACTGAGCTCAACTGAATGTAGCTGAGTTTCCTCTCACTCATTTGAGAACAAATTTTGGAAGGCACGGCTCCTGATAGTAGATGGTGTTGAGTGAGAACATCCAGAAGGAGACAGGAAGGTGACAGGGTCCCTGTGAGCAGGGCGACAGGCAGCACACAGTGCCCATGTGGGGGCCCCCCACTTTCATCCCTCCCCTTCAGACCCCAGCGAGGACCCAGTGGGGTCATCTCTTGTCTCCCTTTGAACTATTTTTTTTTGGGGGGGGCATCATCAAGGAGAAGGGAATGGCAACCCAATCCAACCCATTCTTGCCTGGACAATCTCATGGATGGAGGAGCCTGTTGGGCTACAGTCTATGGGGTCACAAAGAGTCAGACACAACTGAGCAACTAACACAAATATCATCAACTTTTATAAAAGCTTGACCTGGGACAGAATACAAGAACCTTAACCAGCATGCACAGCTGGGGTCAGGGCTTCTAGAAGCCAAGAGTCCGTAAGCAAAGGCAGCGCCCTGAGACCCCCACTCTGCAGGCCTCCCACCGTGACACTTGATAAGCGTGTGTCAGGTCGGGGTGAATGGCCGTCACCAGCTCCTCCCTCATCCCGGGCTTCCACTTCCGCAACGATGTCTGACTGAGTATTTTTGAGCATTTTTACCCCATGTTAAGCTGTGGAAACGACTGTTTCTTCCTAAATATTATTGATAAGATTATGTTAACTGCTGTGACTGCTGATCTTTATTTACCGGAAGAGGACTCTCAGCTCACGTCCTCTGGATGCAGAGATGCTGAGTTGGTCCTCAGACCCCAAGCTGATGGCATGTCCTGTGCTGGCCCTTGACCTCCCACTAGACCTCTTGCTTCCCTATCACCTGAGCCGTCCACACTGGCCGGGCTTCCAGGCCAGCAAACACGTTGCTCTGCTCCTGAAGATTCAGGAGGTCAGGGCCTCCAGGGTCTCCCTCGAAACTCTGAGCCCAGAACTTGAGGAATGCAGACAGAAGGACAGGCTGAGGAACCCAGGACCCTGGGTCCGGCTCCCTGTGGGGCTGTTTCTGACTGAAGGGGATCCAGGTGTGAGGGGATAAGAGAGAGTGCTGGGAAGGGCACCCGGGCTTCGTGCCCTCCTCCCCGGTCCCTTACAATCTGGGACTTTAACTGATGGATTCAGCCATACAGCACCACTTAGAAGTGTCGGGGGAGTATATGATTTCCTTGGTTCTGTCTCACCATAGCAAAAATTTGAAGCGGCAGACCAGTGTTCCAGCTCTGTTACAGCTGTTTTGTTAAGCAAGCAAGGGAAAATACATCCTCAAGGTGTGAGGGCGGGCTGACCCAAAAGAAGAGGAGCATGGCTCAATTTTGGCTTCTCTTTTTATGTTTTTTTTCCTCCCCCTGAGCCTTCTCTATGTAAACTGGGCTAGCCAGGAGGGCTGTTTGCTTCACCTGAGGTTCTCTCTCTGGTCCTCAGACCTTCCTTTGGTCTATTTTCCCCGGGCTTTTTCCTTTCTTTGTCTTTTAGTCACCGTTATTTTGGGCTCCTTTTCCCTATTCTAGCTACCTAACAGAAGCCTTCCTCACATGCGAATAAGTTTTTTGTCCTAAGCATAAAATTTTGTGAAATGACATTTTCTGCTCGAGGAAAGGCACATTTTGGACTCACTTCCTGGACAAGGCTTTGGCCACCAGCTCTGTGAGAAGAGTGGTTTGAAGAGTGGAGGGGTGGGTTGCTGGGGGCTGTGTGGTGAGCACCTGGGCAGTGCCCTCCCCACCCCCCGCCCCCGCCACGAGCTGAGTCCACACAGTGTGGGTCCTGCCTGGAGCGGCTGAGCAGGGACCTTCCTGGGCCCAGCCAAGCCTTCCCAGGTAGGCATGGGGGCCTCCAGTGTGACACTGGACCCAGGACTGGGAACGGACTTCTGGGCTTTCCACTTACACGCTCTACCCCTTTCCCTGGAGAAAGCGTCTCACGTCCAGCAGGTCCACTGACCCTGATGCCGGTGCCACCATCCCCAGGGCTAACAAGCCCAGACCCCTGAGACCTCCCAAACCAGGCCTCTGCAGGGAACAGGAGAAAGACACCGGGGATGCACCTGAGGTCCCCTTCATTGTTTGCCGTTGACCCCAGCGAGAAAACACTCGGAAGGAGAGGCGAACCCTTCCTGTGCAGGGCCTAGGCGGCCCGTGAGACTCTGGCCACGACCGAGAGCCGTGAGGCTTAGAGGCCTCCGTGACCCTGCAGCCTCAACCCCAAATCCAGCGCCTCGACCACCCTGAAGCCCCCTCCTGCACCCCATCCACCCCACAGGGTCTTTGGTGGATTTAGCAATGCTGGCCTCCTCCTGGGCCTCCTGCGGAGGGCAGGGGTGTGGATAGCTTCTCCTGTTGCCCGCCCCCCCCCCCCTACCCGCTGCGGGAAGGAGAAGGATGGGGAAGTTCAGGATGATGGGAAAGGAGTGCTTGGTTCTGAGGCGACCAGAGTAAGGACAGTCTGGGGGCCCAGGGAAGGGGGTGTATCTGGGAAAACCACACCTCCTGATCGATTTTTGGGAGAACTGAGCCTGCAAGGGCAACAGCAATGCACTCTCGTCATCTGTCGTCAGACCACTTGCTCTGAAGGAGGGGGAGGGAAGGAGGCTGGAGGCCGAGTTCCAGCAGAGCCGGGAGGAGGCCGGATGGGAGTGGGCCCAGGTCTTGGAGAGTCCTGCAGCAATTCCCCCGAGAAAAGTCCCTGACTCACCCCACCAGGGCCAGCAGGAGACTGCCCATCAAGGGATGACTGCTCTGCGCAGGTCTCAGACCCTGAGCTCCGGGGTCTGTGCTAGAAGCTGGGGCCCCATCTCCTGAGCCGGCTGCACCCTAAACACACTCACAGGAGCCCTGGTGTCCAGAGGGGCTGCCTGCTACCTCCTGTCTGCCAGCGCTGCTTGGAGGAGAAGGAAAGGGGGTGGGGGGCGGGGGGAACAGTCAGGAAGGAGTCTAGTGGGGGCTGAGCCTTGGCTCTAGTGACCTAGCAGCCAGTTCAGAATGCAGGGTCGGGGTTGGGGGGTGGGAACGCGGGGCCGCCTCCTCCAAGGGGGGGCCCACTGGCCTGGCTGAGGACCTGCTCCTCTCCGGGGCCGCATTTGTGTCTGGAGTAAACGCACCTGCCTTTGGGGGTGGAGTGGGATAAAAAACAGACAGACAGACAAAACCCAGTAAATCCTTTCCTCCACAGAGGGGGCCAGCTCTGAGCGGCGAGGGGCCTCTCTCTGCCCCCATCCTGGGGGTCCTGACAGCGACAGTCGTTTGCCCTGAAGCCTTAACGAAGGGATCGCGGCTGGCGAGGCGGGGGACGCGCCACGGTCGGCTGTGCAGTAACCAGACGGCGGCCCGACGCCCGGCCGGCTCCCCAGACGCGGGGGGCTCCCCGACTCCTGCGGAGGTGATGAGGGGGCAATGAGGCTTGACCTGCGCGTCGGCGCCCCAGTCCGCTTCCCGCCGGGTCCCCGCGGAGGGGCTGGGAGGCCGGGTTTCTGCACGGCTGGAGGCTGGTCGCGGAGCCCAACCGCTCTCCTCCGAGGCTGCGGGGCAGACGCAGGCAGACTCACCCAGGCCTCTTTCAGCGCCCCGGTTCCCTCCCCTCCTCTCCGCGCAAGAAGACGACTTGACGCAGCGCAGGCCCGTCAGGCCGCGGACTGTTTGTTTGTCACTTGATGGATGCGGAGCCCTGACCTTCCGGGCTCCCCGCCCGCCGCCCCTCCCCCGGGGCCCCCAGCCGCCTCCTCTCCGGCTCCTTTGCAGGTTGGCCACATTCAACTGTGCAAACAGGCAAAAAAAAAAAAAAAAACCACCAAAAAAGGTAGGCCGAGGACCGTTTGAGATCATTAGCTTAATTCGAGCTGAAGGGTCTTTGTTGTAAGTTGGGGCGGGGAGGGGCCTGGGGACCTTTCAGTGTTTTGCCGGCGAGCTTGTTGAGCTCTGATTGCCTTTGTTGTGATAATCTGAAATTAATTTGCACTTGAACCCATCTTTCTTCTGGGCTCCCTTTAAACACTGTTATAATTATGCGCCCGGCGTGAAATTGAGCGCAGGCCCTGATGTGACAGAGCTGAATATTTGAATTCCCCAGGTACGCAAGGCTTTTTTCCCCACTTATCTCACAAGGTAATAAAACAAAATGTTCCGGCGCACACGCTCCAGAGCCAGGTATTTGCCGGAGGGAAACAGGGCTAATCAGTGCCTGGCAACACATTTTACTGTGTACTTTCTCTGTGGGTCAATCACTCCCTTTTAAAGTGATGTTCAACTTCTGCTCCTATTAGTTGGTTTCCACCTCGTATGCTCTGCAAACATAAAAATGGCCTGTTTTATTCTACTTCAACCGCTCCTCACCTAAGAGGCTTTGTCTCCACACCCATCTTCTCAGGTTTTCCCCCAGGGATGAAAGCCTGCCCTCCCCCCACCCCCCACGGGCACAGCTGACGAGCGCAGCACCCTTCTAGTTCGAGTGAGAGCTGCTGTCGACCTTATCAGCATTCTTTTAGTTTTAACCCAGATTAGTGTTTTGGGTGAGAAATCTCATTAACTCAGGCCGGCCCTTCGCCTTCTGTGATCGCCTTTGGAATTGTAATGGACTAAAATGCCCTGGGGGGTGCGGGGGCGTGTGCTTCCCCCAGGTGCAATCTTTAAATCCGCCAGCAACTTAGAATAAGGACACTCTCCACCCGCCCCAGCCCCCACCCAGCCCCCTCCCCCGCCCCCGAGAGGCCTTTGGAGGTTTGGGAGAAAACCCAGGCTCCCCCTTAATGGAAACTGTAACTGAGACGGCCTGGGGATGGGAAAGGTGGGAGGGGGCGCGCTCGGCACCCGGGGCCCTCCCCCTATCCCCCCACCCCCACCGCAGGCCCCTCTCCAGCTCCCCTGATTCCCGGATTCCAAAACCCAGCCTGCAAATGATTGTCATCTCATCCTGGAGCTAACGAAAAACTGGTTTCGTGGTCACAGGGAGCAAAAACAGAAACCATTTGCCCAGAAGGAGCGCTGGGCAGAAACTGGACAAAGAAGTCTGTGCTCCCGGGGGACACGTGTCCGTGAAAAAGGAAATCCACTCACTTCAGATCGCCCTCCGTGTGTTCTATAAAGGATTAAAACACACGTACACACATACTTATTTGAGGAATGAAATCTTCAAGGGTCAGAAATCATGGTTTACAAAAGAAAATGTCACCCTCTAAATGTCAGTTTATTTACACAGCGCAGGGGGTTAGTCCTCAATGGCAGATTTAGAGGACCCCTCTCACTTGTTAAAAATACTAATTTCGAATAATGCTGAATACTCATTGGGTACAATATGATTTTTCACCAAGTAAGTATGCATCTCTAGTGTCTTGATTCTCTCTGAGCAACTATTTTGTGTGAGCTCAGTGACTGTCTCATGGAAGATGCAATGCCGATTTTGAGGTTAACTGTGGTAGGCTTCCTTGGTGGCATGACGATAAAGAATCTGCCTGCCAAAGCAGGAGACCAGGTTGGATCCCTGGGTGGGGTGGATCCCCTGGAGGAGGGCACAACAGTTCACTCCAGTATCCTTGCCTGGAGAATTCCTTGGACAGAGGAGACTGGCGGGCTACAGCCCATGGGGTCACAAAGAGTCAGACAGGACTGCGCGACTAAGCAGGCATGCGATAGTGACAGGGCTGTCTTATTCACTGCTCTCCAGAGCCTGTTAAAATTCACACAGAAGTAGCGTCTCTGTTCTTCAATCACTTTGGTGGTGGTGGTTTAGTTGCTAAGTGGTGTCCGACTGTCTATGACCCCATGGACTGCAGCCTGCCAGGCCCCTCTGTCCATGGGATTCTCCAGGCAAGAATACTGGAGTGGGTTGCCATTTCCTTCTCCAGGGGATCTTCCCAACCCAGGGATTGAACTCACATTTCTTGAGTTGCAGGTGGATTTTTTACCTCTGAGTCACGTGGGAATAACTTCAACTCCAATGTTATTTTAATTTTTAATTTAATTTTTAAAAATTGAAGTAGAGTTGATTTGCAATGTACAACATTAGTTCAGATAAAGGATGGAGGTGGTGCGTTGAAATCTCCTTGACTGGACTCCTTAGAAAGGCCGCGCTGGGTACACACGCTTGAACGGAGAGCCAGGGGGCAGGGTGGCCGGAGGCCCCCGGCCTAGAGGGGAGGGGCATGTGCCCCAGATGAGGTCATCGCCGCCTGGGAGGGGTGTGTCCCTGAGCGTGCGTGTGACGTCACGCAGGGGAGCACCGCGCCCCTCGGTCACACAGACTGGGTGTGTGTGCGCCCGCTGCCCTGTGAGGGGGCGGGGTGCCCATCCCGGCGCCCAGAAGAGGCTGTGTCCAGCATGGCACGCAGGAGACGTGGGCAGCCTCGCGTCTCAGGCCCAGCCTCATGCCGCATCCCAGAGGGGTGGGTCCCTAAGGCCGCGGGGAAGAGGCTGGGTCCGCTTCAAGAAGTGAAGAAGTGAGGTGAAGTCGCTCAGTCGTGTCCGCCTCTTTGCGACCCCATGGACTGTAGCCTACCAGCTTCCTCTGTCCATGGGATTCTCCAGGCAAGAGACCTGGAGTGGGTTGCCATTTCCTCCTCCAGGAGATCTTCCCGACCCAGGGACTGAACCCGAGTCTCCCGCTACAATGCAGCAGACGCTTTAACGTCTGAGCTACCAGGGAATGGTACCCTTGTTACCACGTCAAAGAAGAGTGTGTGCCTTGGAGGAGGCTGGGGCCGCATGCCCTCCCTAAGATGCCTGCGATGGCGGAGGCGAGCGCGGCTGTGTCTGGGAGGACCCGTGCATGCCCTCATCCTGATGCAGAGCCTGTGTGTACGCGGCCCTCGTCGTCCGGGGCGGAGCGGCCCGCAGCGTGTCTGTCCCAGGGAGACGCACCCCACAGCTCCCCCGCTCTCCAGCCATGAGCCCCCCGACTTGCCACTGTGCCCGGAACTCCCCATCGAGTGTCCCTCAGAAGTCCACCCCGAGAGGGACTTCCCGTGCCCCGTGAGACTGCTGGGGGCAAGGCGGGCTCCTGGGCTCCCCCCAGCGCCTCCCTCCTGGCACTTTATCATCTCTGTGAGGTGGTCCGCCGGCGTGTCACAGCCTCAGCTGACGAGCAGCCGGGGAGAAACAGCCCTCCACAAACCAAGCAGGCGGCCCTGGTTCTCCTCTGATACCATCTCCTGATCTCATTATTGATTATCTGCTTTCCTGGCTCTTGTTTCCTGAAGGTGTGATAGGGGGCCACAGAGCTGATGAAAGACGGGCATCCGGCCCTGGGACTGAAGTGGCCGGTCATCGGATGAGCGTCATCTCTGGTGGGGTGGGGGTGTTTGGCAAAACAAGCATTAGGTGCTGTCTTGACTTAATCTCTCTCTCCGTTATCTCAAATCTGTTTTGCACCCTCCCAGGCAATTTACTAGCAGCCCTGTCACTGATTCTATCACCTAAATGTGCCCCCCAGGAAGAGCTATGTTTTGAAGATGAATCAGCTCTTCTTTTAAACAACTGGGTGCTTCAGCTTAAGGAGAAAACAGCTCTTGAAACAACCATAACAAAAATACCCTAAATACTGTAAGTGTCCTAACTACTTACAGCCGTCTTTAGCCAGAACCCTGGTGGTTCTGGGAACTCCCCTTGGGTCTTGTGGTCAGTGATCTGTTAGAACCAAGGGCCCCCTGCAGTTGAGCTGGCTGTGTGGAACACGTGTGCACAGCTCACAATCATACAGACAGCGGACGGGTCTAAGACTCACTACCTGGAATGCCTGCACAACTGATTCACGCGTGGCCTCTCCTGTCATGAGACCACGTGGGTGGCTGGTCTCACCACTATAGAGTCTGTGGTACTCCAGCTCACCTCTGCATTCAGGCTGGAGTTATTTATCGGGACTGGGGTCTCCTGGTCACAAGCGACCGATGACAAGCGTGTGGTTCCCAATGCATTTTGTTGTGGTTTTAATTTGCAGCTGCCTGTATCCCCTCCCCACTCTCTACTTCTGAAGGAAAAGGTCCCCTTTTCTCAGATTCAGCTGGGGGTCCAGCTGTGAGTGCATGCTCAGTCGTGTCTGACTTTGCAACCCCTTGGATTGCAGCCTGCCAGGCTCCTCTGTCCATGGTATTCTCCAGGCAAGAGTACTGGAGTGGGTTGCCATGCCCTCCTCCAGGGGATCTTCCCCACCCAGGGACCTGAACCCGAGTCACCTGCATTGGCAGGTGGGTTCTTTACCTCTGTGCCACCAGGGAAGCCCTGGGTGCCCAGAGGAGCTGCCAAGCCAAGCAGGTTGGAGATGGTGTTCATGTGCCCTGCCCGCAGCAGAGGAACTTCAGCCTGCCAACTTAGAAATAAGCTCACAATAGGAGAGTTGTGAGTTTAGTTTTATTTGGGGCAAAATGAGAACTACAGCTCAGGAGACAGCATAGCTGTCTCAGATAGCTCTGAGAGACTGCTCCAAAGAGATCGTGGGGGGAAGGTCAGTATATGTGTGATTTTGGTCAGGGAGGAATATGTGCAATCAAGCACTTTTTTTTTTTTTTTGCAGAGATTTCTGCTAGTCTCATGAAAGTTCTGCTAGTCATGAGGAACAGTTGTCACCATGAAGGATGTTAGTGCTTTTCTAGATATGGGGAGATATAAGAATCGGGCTCTTAAAATCGGCTTCTGAAACTATAAAACTATCTGAAGACAAGTCCTGCTGATTTTCCCCTGGAGCACAGAGTGCCTCATGTCTGCTGTCCACTCTGAACTCCTTCAGGGGGTGTTGAAGTCCAGTGGCTGCAGCAGCACGTGATTTAATCCTGGTCGAGGTGGATGGCAGGTGCCCAAGTGCCAATTTGTAGTTGACAAGCCTTTAGCATCCAGACTCCTCCACTTCACAGGATTGGCTGTGGTGTGCTGGGCACTGCTGCTGCCCCTCGAGCTGAATCACATGGGGACAGAGCAGCTCTTGGTCCCTCCCGGGGCTTCCTGCTGCCTGGGCCATCTGGTCACTGCCTTCTCAGCAAAGGTGGACCTGTGGAGGTGGACAGGGCACTGAGGTCACGTGCCTCACAGGTGCTGAGGGTATGTGAGGTTCCTCAAGGCTCTGGAGGACAAGGATGCTCTGAACATGCCCCTGGCATTTGCCTCCCTGCCTTATGCTGCAGGAAGTTTAGGGACACGGTTTTCGGGGCGGGGTGGGGAGGCGGTAAGTGATTGAAGTCAGGTACAACTGATGTATAAGAATCCCCAGGACCCTGATCCACAGACCAGCTGCAAAAGGATGACTCCCATCCATGTTCACCTTGCCGCTGTTGGCACAGATGCTCCGAAATGTAACTGCAGACTGTTGATGCTATGTGTTGTCCCCAAGGCCATGGATACCACATCTTCTTTATCCTTTCACTGTCCATGGATATTTAGGGTGTTTCCATATATTTGTATTTCTAATTTTATCATCATTATTAAAGCTCTTGGTCTCACTAACCCTTGACTCTCTGTTCTATCTCGGGGAGTGGATGGATGGGTCCTCATCTGAACCGGGCTGTCGGTCCCTCACACTTGCACACACCCCCTCATCTGACTCTTCATGTACAGGTAGACATCCTACCTCCCTTTCTTGAATTAGAAGCATCTCGAGGGAGAGTCCCAGTAAAGCACAGTGTCTCCAGGAAGCAGGACAAAGCTGTTCCACTATATCTTCTGGGTTAAAAGTGAAGTCGCTCAGTCCTGTCCGACTCTTTGTGACCCCATGGACTATAGCCTACCAGGCTCCTCTGTCCATGGGATTCTCCAGGCAAGAGTACTGGAGTGGGTTGCCATTTCCTTCTCCAGGGGATCTTCCCAGCCCAGGGATCAAACCTGGGTCTCCCGCATTGCAGGCAGACGCTTTACCGTCTGAGGCATCAGGGAAGCCTCCTGGGTTAAAACTGTAAATAAATAGATGCTAATCTATTTGCTGAAGCAAATTAAGTCTGTTCCCCAACAGACTGGGGGAGAGATGAAGATAAAGAGCCAGGTCTGAAAGGGGAAGCTGGAGTGAAGTGTTGGGGAGGTTTCTCTGGGGTGGGGGTGGGGGTTCAGTGCAGGCCCAGGGGTCGTGGACCATGGCCTATGGGTTGGGTGCAGCCTCAGCTGTTTCTGCAGATGCAGCCCAGGGTGCTCACCGGCCAGCAATGCTACTGCACCAGACAGCCCTGAATTCTGGCTTCAGGGACTGTGTGTGGCCCCCAAACTGGAAAGATTTACCTTCTGACCTTTTATAGACAAAGTTGCCAACTTGTTTTTGGCCCATGCACAGACACCCTAGAACAGTCACAGACAATTGGGTAGCATCAGTGTCGAGTGCTAAGGGGCCCGTAAGAACCGGAGCCCAAGTGTCCTTGTAGCCACGACTCTACGATCCCCTAAAACAACCCCGTGACACACTTACCCTTGTGTGGGTTGGGGGCAAAGCTTCACGACCCGTGGAATGCAGCATCTGCTCTTGACTTCCCAGGCCTGCTCTCTGCTCTCTCGAGTGGGCTGCAATCATTTTTAAACAAAACTTTGGGAACCCTACTTTTGAGGAAAAGGCCAGGATGAGGCCAAACCCTGGATACCGTAGCTAGTTTTTGTCCCAAATCCGGGAATCTCTCCAATACCAGTTGCACTGGTCCGGGGGCAAGAGGTTTTCGTTTTTATTTATTTTTGGCTGCACTGGGTCTTCACTGCCACACACAGGCCTCCTCTAGTTGCAGAAAGTGGGGGCTGCTCTTCGGTTAGACACCCATCTCAGTGACTTTTCTTGTTGAGGAGCGTAGGCCCTAGAGTGCAGGCTCAGTAGCTGTGGCACATGGGCTTTTACTCATGCAGTTTGGGAAGAGTCTAGTTCATTGAAGTGAGTGCACACCCATTTAGAATGTGAAACCTGATTCTCAAAACAGAGACAGGGCTTAGCAAACCAGATTAGAGGCTTTCTCTTCCTCCAGGTCCCGGCTTGGATTTCTTTGTTTTTGCTCTGATCTTTTGTCCTGAGAAAGGACCGACACCATCCATTTCCCATAATGTGGTTGAGGGTCTGCAGCCCGCCCGGAGGCAAAGTGGGGCTCAGCGGGCAGTTTGTGAGTAAGGACCAGGGAGGAAGGAGAAGCAGGATGGAAGGTGCCCATGGACACCCAGTCGGGCGAGCAGTGCATTCTCGTCCTGAGCTGACAGCCAGCGGTGCGGTCACATAAAAACAGACGTCTGTGTGGAAGACCAGCCCCAGAGATGCTGATGGGACTTTGGGATGGAGCCTTAAGACTGTCACTAGCATCCCGAGTGAATGCATGTGGTTCAGACCTTTACCACCTGCTGGGCACCCCAGACACTCACCTCAGCTGCCCGGCCCTCCTGCGTCCTGCGCTTTGGGGAAATACATGCTGTGAAATGGTTCATTTGTTTAAAAATCAGCTTGGTCTTACATTTGAGCATTCTGGCGTGAGGACACAGAGTCAATGTGTAGAACAGAGACTTGTTTTCATTGAGACAGAGTCAGTCTCGGGTATGACCTGGGTTCACTGAAAGCTGTATCGGTTATCAAGTCCGCTCAGGATAATGTCTTAGCTCAGTTTTGTGTACATCGCTAAGGAGAACCGTGGAGACTCTTCCGCAGGAGACCGAGCAGTCCCAGGCTAGTCTCACGGTAGAGTGGATGCAGCTCCTGGGCGCTCATCGTGTGTCTACACCATGACCCCATTGTGATGGTTTCCCCTTTACTGTGACAGCACCGTTGCAGTGAGCTCCTAGTATTTTTAAAGGCAGCACTCTTGCCTGCTCCCTCTGTTTGTCATGGTTGGACATATGGATCCCATGGAGAAGCGCCCCTCCCAGAAGGCCATCCCAGCCTTCAGAGGACAGACAGGGGTCCTGCTGGAAGGGGGACCCCTCCCTCAGCTCCAGAACATTCAAGCCAGGGGTGGGGTCAGGCTTGCCGTGTTTCTTCCCTTCCATGGTTAGGAGAACTCCCAGTTCCTTTTTTTCCTAAATAAATGCCTCAGTTAACAAACACAGGGTATGGAGGGGAGCAGAGGTTAAAAGTCAGGGGTCAAGAAAGGGCCCTGCTGGACTCATCATCATCCTTGCTTTTGGGGGTTGAGACAAATGGCAGCATTTGTCCACCACCATCTTCTTCTCTGGTTCTCCCATTCAGCAAACACTGGGTTTCCAGAATACTCCTGTCTTCCCTGGTCTCACTGTGACTAAATGTTCCTACATTTCAACAAGCATCACAAACATCCAACCAGGACAAAGTGACTTTACTATGTGTTTGCCAACAAGTAGTCCTCACTCTTGTCCACTGTCCCCTCCCCACCCAAGGGACATGGATTCTCCTTGAGGAGCACAGGTATAGACTTAGCCCCCGGCCGATGGCGCCGCATCGCTTTGGAACAACCTGAGCACTTCACATGCTCTCCTGAGCTCCATCCCGAATCTATGACGTTCCTTCCGGCTGAAATCTGCCTAAAGCAAATAATGTTTCCAAGATGCCCTTGAGGGGTAGGTAAACCACGAATTGCTCACGGTGTATTTCTACGGTTGGAAATACTTTTATGGTTTATTCATAATTACAATTTTATACTTTTATAATTTATTCAAACTTTTAACTATTGAAGGAAGTATTTCACTCCCTTTTCTCATTCTTATAAATCCTTGCCCCTGCACATACCTGGCAAACTTTAAGGTAATACATGAGCATATAATAGCACATTGCAAAAAACAGATGTGGGAAATAATTACAATACTCTTTAATGTCAATGCCCACTTTTTCAATTTTTGTTAAGTTTGGCCTAATTATTTTTTTTTTCTTTCAGTGGTGGGCTTTTAAATACTTTCTCTGGAATTGTGTTTTCAAACATTTAGGAATTCATTTTAAAACTTTAAAACTTAAAAATAAGAGAAGCATTAATAGATCATTGCTTTGGGTGGTGTGAACCTGCCACCTGAAAGAGGAGCAGGTAGACAGCAACTGGCAGTTTGTAGCTGGGAAGGCTTCCTGAAGGTGGCTTCCACGGTCTACACTAACAGAAGGACACCTGAGGCTCCCCTCGAGGTTGAGACACAGACGTCCAGATGTCAGGTCATGACTGATGTTGCTACTATATACCGATACACATTTATCTGCAACTTTGCACACCATGAGATATCTGAGCACAGATGGCATCCATCCAGACCCACACTGAACAAAATGGCAGTGGGGAAAATTTGCCCCGACTCCAGTAAGAGCCCAAGACACACAGAAGCCAACTCCAGGCTGGAACTGCTTGTAATTTTCATTCGCCTGAGTTTTCCTTTTGGGACACCTTTTTCCTGATGAAGACATATCCCCCTACCACGTTCATGCTGTTTGGGACCATGTATTAGACTCTCTGGAAATAAAATCCTTGCTTGCCTCTAGAGTCAGATCTGTTTCCTAGGACAGGCAACCGTGTAGCCAGTTCTTGGTATTCCTAACCAGGCAATGGAAATCCATTAGTATTGAAATAGATGCTAATTTTATCAAGGTGTGAAAAGATCTTGCATGTACATGAAAGAACTATATTACTAGTCAACTAGATTTTTTTTCTGCTTTTTTTTTTTTTAATCTGAGAAAATCTTGCTGTGATTTAACAAGAATGGAAGAAAGAAATAATTAAAACACACACAATCTAGAAAAATTTAGAAGGGAGGTTTATTTCATGCTGTAAACACATATGTAATTTACAGGGACTGGTCACTGCACGTGTGTGTGTCCATGGCGCTCACAGCCAGGCACCTCCCCTCTTGGGAGTTTAAGAGCCAGGGCAGAAGCTGGTGCTAGACAAACGCTGCCTTGTGTCTCTACCCCCACGTGCCATACGTGTTTTAAAAAAGGCTGTCTTTTTATGGTTTAGGTCTTTCTAGATGACTGGAGAAGGAAATGGCAACCCACTCCAGTTCTCTTGCTTAGAGAATCCTGTGGACGGAGGAGCCTGGTGGGCTGCTGTCCATGGGGTCACACAGAGTTGGACATGACTGAAGTGACTTGGCATGCATGCATGCATTGGAGAAGGAAATGGCAGCCTACTCCAGTACTCTTGCCTGGAGAATCCCAGGGACAGAGGAGCCTGGTGGGCAGCCGCCTATGGGGTCGCACAGAGTCAGACACGACTGAAGTGACTTAGCAGTAGCGGCAGCAGATGACACGATAAAATGCTACATAGTATCCAGAAGCATCTCCCAACTCAAGTATCTCACTATTTGTGCACTATGGGTTAAAAATAAATAAACCTACAGAGTTGGTCAACGTGTAGACATATCACAATAACATCAGATGGATTTGCAGCACGTGAGTGCTGACTCGGCCTCCGAGAGCCATCGCCCAGGGAGAATTCCCCGCGAGGGAGACGGCGGTGGCTGGCCGGCCCTCCCTCCGGGCAGGCTGCCGGGTCTCGGCCGAGACCCCTTAAATGGCTCTACAAGGCGCGTGACAAAGGCCTCGTCCCGCGCTCCTCACGATCCAGCGCAGTGGTGTCTGAGGCGGCCTGACGGCAGAGTGCCGGCCCACATGGATTTGCTGTCATTCTGCGGAGACCTCGCACGTGACGGGGGCGTCTGCAGGCTGCGGGCGCTGGGGGCTCGCAGGGGTTAAGCGTGCGCCTCTGGGCTCGCACCCCGGGCGGGCGGAGGCGCCGCGTCCCTCGCGGCGCTGATGACATGATGGATTGCCCGTGTCACTGTCGGTACCACTCGGCCACCGATAAGACAGTCGCTCTCCTCCACGTGGAGGAGGCAGCTCTTTTTCTCCCTGATTTTGGGGTGTGTTTGCAGCTGAATTTGAGATGTCTCACTGGGATAGACCCATCTGATCCCTCAAACCGACTCGTTTCACTTCTTTGGCTTGGAACTGTACTCTCTGCCTATTTTTAATGACACATTTTGCCATTTCTAAAAAGTAGCTTTCAAATTTTCTAGGCTGAAAGGAAAACTTTTGGAGGGTAACCTCCTCAAGATTCTTAGGGAATCTTAAACTATGTCTGGATGGTCTCCTGCCTGGGCTTCACGTGTTTTGTCTCGAGAGTAAAGCTGTCACGTGCTCTTTTTGAATGAGCTGAAAAAATAAAGTTTATCTCCTCAGAAACTACTCCTCTTTTATCTTGCAGAAGTTTACGTGCAAATGCTTGGTCTCAACTACGAAACTTTCTGCTCCTGGAAGAAATGGTCATGTTTTTCCCCAGACGTGGGGGGTAATCATGAGAAGATCACCAAGTGTAGCGATGCTGTCTTGCCCATAACAGGAGACGAGGCTTTCTTTCGTTGCCTTGCAGTGGCGGGACTTCCACTGACCAAGCATGAAGGCCCACCTGAGGTTTGCGTGCTGGGCTCAGCGGGCCATCAGAAGTGCCCCCTCCTGCTACAGTGGCCGACATCAGTGCAAGGAATTTTATTCTTGTGCTTTGTCACAAGTGCTATTTAAACAAAAGGGGTGAATTTATCTTCTAGCACTCACTGTGTCTACCTAAGGCTATTCTGCAAATGTTTGTCAACACTGCCTCTAACGTTTCCAACAGTTTTGAGAAGCAGCTGGGACTTGAGTCCCCGCTGCTGGAGGTCTCTGAGAAGGGGCCCCATTAAACTCTCTGGAGTTTAATGATCACCCCCATCACTTAAGGACAACAACAGAAATCTTTCTACTGATGCTTCCAACCAGCTTTGTTTTGAAGTTTTAATCAGGCCTAAATGGGAAGTTATTGAGGAGAATGGTGTGTTCTGCATTTTAATCCCTGGATCCCCCCCTTTCTCCCTCCCTTTCCAACCCCCCCCCCGCCCCCCCGCCCAGTCTCCAGCTTTGTTGCATGCGGTGTGGCCTTGGATTGCCGGGCTTCTAACATACATAATGAGCTCAGTGTCAGACTGCTGGGGCTTTTGTCTTTAACAATAAGCATTTAGCTCAACTAAATGAATAGAAATTGCTTTAGTGAATTACAAAAGCCAAGGTCTTTTCAATGCATGAACACTGACATTCATTATTTTCAACATTGTCTTATTTTTGCAAGCGTAGTAACTTAAAATTGGACTTAAAAATGTAGTAAACTAATTTACTGTTTAACAACAAACAAACAAAAGAATCCTATCATCAGGAAATCAGAAGGTCTGCTGATGGTCATAAAAATCCTTTTCTGATTTAAAAAAAGTCCACAGTCTTACGCCGTGCATTATTTGATTATGAGTGCCTTCCTCTGATTTTGAATCTAAAGTCATGTCACAGAGTCTGCCTCCCTGGGTCAGCCAGCTGAGGTCAGCAGTCCACAGCCTCCCTGACTTGGGACAAGTTCTCCAAGTCAGCAAACAAGAGCTGACTTCCTGCCCGACCCTCTCGGTTCTCGGTCCTCGAGCCAGCCCCCTCTGCCCTCATTCTGCTGTTACCGAGAGAGCTGAACGCTTTTCCTAAATCGCTGTAATCCAATAAGCTTTTGTGTTCAGCAGCTTGTTTTGAAACTTGTAGGCACCCAGCCTGTGTCTCGGCACACCGGCTCGCAGTCAGGTGAGACCCCGAGGGCCCGATCGTTACTCTACGCGAGAGGCCTGCTCGGGCCAACAACCAGAATGTAATTTGCAATTAACTGTTATTTACTTCTGTCTGCATCGACTTGTTCAAAAGACAGCGCAGCAGGTCTGGTCATTCCTCTCTCTGTTGTGGATTCGATCTTGCCCCTATCTGGCAGTTCTCACAGCGTCTGGAGGGCTAGGGCTTACTCTCCTGAAACCAGGAGAGGAGGAGTCCACTGAAATAAATCCAGCACAGATGATTTGCTATGCCCAGGCACATCTGACAGTCTGTTTGATGAAATGGGATAAACCGTCCAACAGGAGAACTGCAGTCTGAGCCAGATAACGTGAATGACCGGAGTGTGTGCTCCCAGCGTATCCTCGAAGATGCCATCCTCAGGAGGTGGGTCTGCTCTGGAGCCTCAGACCCTCGTTTATGCCTGCCTTTCAGTTTGAGTGTTTGCTTGTCACACTTCTCATCGAGAGAAGCAGAAACAGAGTGTGTGCTGAGGCCTCGGATCAGGATTCTGTGTTCCCAAGATTGGCAAGTAATTCCTAGTTTGACTACTTGGAAATTAACACATTTTAAGAGTGCATTCGGACAGAAGAGACTGTGAAGGTACTGCTGCTGCTGCCGCTAAGTCGCTTCAGTCATGTCCGACTCTGTGCGACCCCATAGACGGCAGCCCACCAGGCTCCACCGTCCCTGGGATTCTCCAGGCAAGAACACTGGAGTGGGTTGCCATTTCTGTGAAGGTATTAGGAGGTTCTAAAAGGAAAACATCTGTCCTTTTTTGCAGTCAGATCCCTAACAACTATGCTGTGCTTTCCTTCACACGTTGGGGACTTTCAGTGGCATCGAGAGAGAGTAAATAAGTCAGCTTAAATGTCTGAAAGTTTCACTGAGAACTGTCCCATCTTGCTGCAACCAGTGATGCCTCAGGTCTGACGGGCTCCTCAGCCCTTGCTCTTTTCACCCCGAGTGCGCTGTGCGGCGGTGTCTGCCATCAGGCTGGCTGTGATGAAGGATGTCATTGTGTGTCTGTGAATGGAGCCTGAGCCCTTGTGCCCTGAAAGCCAGGCTCTTGACCTGGGCTGGTTCTCCCATCATCACAGGGCCCATGGCAGAGCATCAGAATTGCCAGCTTATCTTAGAAAGCAGGGACGTGTCTCAAGGCAGGCTTGGGGTCCCTGCTGCATGACTTTCAAATGCATCAAGCAGTTGAGGTTCTGCACAAAGAGGGGGGGTCAAGCTGAGGGGGTGGGCAGGGCAGTCCATAACTGCAGCCTCCAGCCCACAAAGGTGGGTTGCTCACCGCTGGACTTACTGTTCCCCGGTCACTTGGAACCCTTGAGCGCTCCAAGCCTGGCCTGTGTATCTGTAGACACAGAGCATCCCCACGTGGACAGAGATCTTGCCAGAGTATGTACTGTGTGTCCCCGTCTGGACTGGGATAGTGGGCGGGAGACGGAGGGCAGAGGTTTGGTCCAGACCATGAGTAGTGAAGCATCAGACCTCAGGAGCTGCCTGCCCCCACCAGGGCCCACCTGGGACCCCTCCGGGGGAAATGCCCGTGAGCTGGCAGAGCTCAGATGCACCTTACTGGAAGCTCTTTTGCTGTTAATTGGTACAGGGAGCCCTGACACTCCCAGTCAGACTGTGTGCATGCAGACTCGGTCGCTAAGCCCCGTCTGACTCCCACGGACTGCAGCCTGCCAGACTGCTCTGTCCATGGGATTCTCCAGGCAAGAATACTGGAGTGGGTTGCCATTTCCTACTCCAGGGGATCTTTCCAACCCAGGGACCAAACCCACGTCTCCTGCATTGGCAGGCGGATTCTTTACCACTGAGCTGCCCCCACCAGCCTCTTAAATGCCCAGGCAGTTCTGCTAACCTGCCCGTGGACAGCCCAACAGTGGTCCTCTACAGTCAAAGCCCTCTCATTCTCTTGCCTTTTCTCACCCTTAGTTTTCTTGCTTTTGGTTTACATCCAAGTTGCCAGAAATAAGAGCTGACAGTTGTTACAGATATGCTGGTTTAATTACTTGTCAGCTTACGGCTGGTATTTCGGGTTGCCGACACAGATGCTTACCTTTCTTCAAGTCGCTTAAAAGCTGACCAACTGCTATAGCTTACGTATTTAGCCCTGCAACTCCAGATACATTTAAGATAAAAAAGAAAACACATGTGCAGTCTTTCTGAGTTGCTGGCAAAAGCCATCAACCTCCGGGTCCTCTGATTTCACGTAGATGTCAAGTGATGGGAGATTCTGCCACCACACTGACATTTAGAGGAACATGGGTGTGCTTTGGTTTCATTTTAGAGTTTCTCTGAGACGACACTGCCAGGACAGCACCAGGGAGAGGGCACGCATCCTACTCGTGATAAAATGGAATTAGGGTCAGAAGGCTACAAATAGCCTGTAGGGACCTCTCCAGCCCTAATCCCAGCCCTCCCCAAGTCTATAGAAGACTCTGGTCACATGATATCCTTCATTTTTGGAATCTGATTTTAAAGAGTGGCATCTTCCTGCAGTGTAGGAGACCATGCATCCACTCAGTTGTGTCCAACTCTGAGACCCCATCGACTGTAGCCTGCTAGGCTCCTCTGTCCATGGAATTCTCCAGGCAAGAATACTGCAGTGGGTTGTCATTTCATTCTCCCAGGGGATCTTCATGACCCAGGGATCAAACCTGGGTCTCTTGCATTGCAGGGAGTTATGGACTGACTCACAGACGTAGAAACAGACTCACAGACTTAGAAAACAAAATTATGGTTAGCAAAAGAGAAAGGAGGGAGGGACAAATTAATAGACTGGGTTTAACAGAAACACACCCCTATAGGTAAAACAGGTAATCAACACAGATCTACTGCATCACAGGAAACTATACTCAGTCTTCTGTGAAAATCTATATGGGCAAAAGATCTGAAAAAGAATGAATATATGTAATGATATAAGAAGATCAAGCCAGTTAGTCCTAAAGGAAATCAACCCTGAATGTTCATTGGAAGGACTGAGGTTGCAGCTGAAGCTCCAATACTTCGGCCACCTGATATGCAGAACTGACTCATTGGAAAAGTCCCTGATGCTGGGAAAGATGGAAGGCAAGAGAAGAAAGGGGGTAACAGAGGATGAGATGGTTGGATGGCATCACTGACCCAATGGGCAAGTGTTTGAGCAAACTCTGAGAGATGATGAGGGACAGGGAAGCCTGGCGTGCTGCAGTCCATGGGGTCGCAGAGAGTCGGACACGACTGAGCCACTGAACAACGACTGATCCGTGTAACTGAACCACCCTGGTGTGCACATGAATCTAACACAACGTGTAAGTCACCTACGCGTGTGCCAGCCGCTCAGCTGCGTCCAACTCTTTGCGACCCCATGGGGAGCAGCCCACCAGGCTCCTCTGCCCACGGCATTTTCCAGGTCAGAATCCTGGAGTGGGTTACCATTTCCTTCTCCAAAACCAACTCTCCTCTAGTAAAATTTTTACAAAAACAATCAAACATAGCTTGAAGGGGGAAGAAAGGAAAAAGAGAAGCATCTGGATGCATTCAGTGCTGCTGTCTGCCCGGTGCCCCACCGTTTCCTTGTTTATAACTCAGGAGCCCTTCTAGTTCACGTGGGGTCAGTTACACAGGGCCTCTGCTTTAACCCTGCTCCTCAGGCCTGCCTCCCTCGCTCCCCACTTCCGTGTGCAGGGCCCTCGAGGCCCCCAGAGAAAGGTTAGGACTGAGGTCTGTGCTGGTCGGCGTCCTGCCGCAGCTCAGCAGAACCCGGGGCCCCTCGCCAGCCCCGCTATCCTCCAGCAGGTCTGGCCGTTCTTCGTGGGTTGTTCAGTCCAGGCTCTGTTATCCCCCAGGACACACAGTTCCCACTGACCGGGAGTGGATTTCTGCGGACTGACGTCTGCCTACTAGTCTCCCTGAGTGCAGCAGGTTGCCGGGCCCAGTGGGGACACAGCGAAGGGCTGGGTCTCCAGGTCACTTTAAATATTCAGGGAAGGCCTTTCAGATGCACCATCCTCTGGAGGGCTGCGGGTTGAGGGCCCGGGGGTCAAGGCCAGGGGCTCCCCGAGGGAACTCTTGGCCATGACTGTCCTGCCCCTTCCCAAGGCTTTGCAGAGACATCCTCCAGGCTTCTGCACCCTGGCCACGTGGCCCTGCCCTGAATTTTGAAGGGCAGATGGGAAATGCACATCGGGAGAGCTGTGGACGTCCCCTCCACCGGAGAACTTGGAGAGGCAGCCTCCTGTGCTCTCGGGCATCAGGACTGTGTTTCCAGACACGGGCACATGGTGTGGAGAGGCCCAGGGGGCGCGTGGAGCTTAGAGGGAGGCCTTTGTGCGGGTGGAAGCCAAGTTCAGTTTGGCTGAGGCTGACCGGGAGAAACGTTAGTGTGAGGTGATAGCCGAAGAAGGTCACGGTTCCGTCCTGTCCTCCCTACGGATTCCTCTATCTTGACCAGCGCCCCAGCAGCTGAAGGGATGGCTGTCTCCCCTCGGCAGTGGTCCCAGCTGCGGGGGATAGAACCAAACCAGAGCTGCATCCGACCAGCTCCACAGTGACACCTAGGAGCCAGGACCGCAGAGCCCCGCTGCAAGGGGGCAAGAGGGTCCGCTTGCCAGCTCATCTCCGCCTTGGAATGCTTCCTACGGGACCTCGTGTTTACAAACAAGATAAAAGCAACACGAAAACCAACCGAAATAAATCGAGAACGAAAACTCCAGAGAGGTTGATCGATGGTGCCCCTGATAAAAAGCACAACCTTGCTCTCCACTGTTATTTGACATTGCTGAAGGTTCATCTTGATTACTTTCAATAAAATTCAAAGTAAGGATGACTGTCTTGGCTCACTAAGCAACAAGGTTTTATCACTAATTACAATCCTTTATTACCAGTAGTTTAATAGGTTTATGTTAGGTCATAAAACAATTCAGCACGGGAGTACATAAAGGG
Source organism: Cervus canadensis (assembly GCF_019320065.1). Classification (NCBI taxonomy): domain Eukaryota; kingdom Metazoa; phylum Chordata; class Mammalia; order Artiodactyla; family Cervidae; genus Cervus; species Cervus canadensis. The sequence goes on from NC_057401.1 coordinate 58,235,855, forward strand.
GTGGCTTAGGCAGCTGTGACATCTTAATATCTATTCATTGTAATCATTTTATTTTATGATCTTTAATGATGGCGCTTTTTATTAAAATTTGTACATATGCTTTTACATGGGCTGTGTTGCCACCAAAACCGGGAGGCGGAGTGAAAAATCACATAAATATATACTAAAATACTTAATGAGGCATCTTGAAAACTTCTATTGTCGAAAGCATGTCGACTACATCACATGTGTGGAGTCTCATTATGGGTAATTATAATAAAATTATAAGTGCTATAATAATTCTAACCTTGAAGGCACAATAAAGGATGGTTATATTTGCCTTCCTAGCCCACACATCTGAGGCATTTTCTTCATTAATTATATTTCACATAAGAATAATTACGTTGCGTAAGACTGAAATTCCAAGGCATCTGCTAGATTCTGTGAACAACAGCCTTTCTCTGGTGAGCGTTCCTGGGCTTAATTACCTTACCACCTAAAGTTATATGCAGAGCAATGCAATGCATAATTTACATGGCTTGAAGGAGGGTATTTGCTGTTAGTCTTAATTTTATTTTGTAACCCAATTAGCAAACTAAATAAATTGGGAAAAGACAAGCTTCTCATCTGGGTCTGCATCAGGCCTGTGTCTCCCCAGCAAAGCCAGCCCATCCACTGCTCCTCCTTCTTACAACCCGCCTTCCCGCCACCCCCGACACCCTACTGGGGTGGCTGGGGAGGAAGGGCAGACATCCCTTCCTATTGTTCTGTCTCTGTTCGGCTCGTCGGAAAGTCTGTTTTCTTGTGCAGTTATGGCCTACATATTTGATTTCATTTACTTCTGACCCAAGGACCATCATAACTCTGGATGCGAGGCAAAATCCTTGATTTGAATACAGATGTGACTTCAGATGGTAAATGACTGGGGAATGTAAAACTTGCACCAGGATGACAACTTTATTCATTGTACAAAATATACACCAATATTTATCAGGCTTATCAGGCCCACTCAGAGAAGGGCTTCCCAGGTAACGAGGTAAAGAACCTGCCTGCCAATGCAGGAGACATAAGAGACGTGGGTTTTATCCCTGGGTCAGGAAGATCCCTTGGAGAAGGACATGGCAACCCACTCCAGTATTCTTGCCTGGAGAATCCCATGGATAGAGGAGCCTGGTGGGCTATAGTCCAGGGGACAGGGTGATATGGGGTGATCAGTCGCTTCTGAGTGCACACACACCCCACTCTTAACTGCAAAGCTTTCTTGTAAACTCTATTGAATAGTTGCAGTTGCATCACGGTGACTAGATTTCTGGAGCCCAAGCCTCTCCCTTTCCTCTCTCTGCTCGGTCAAGTTAGTTTCACCACTTCTATTGAGACTTTCCTTTTGGGGAGAAGCACTTTCTGAACATCTTAGAATCGAATTAAAATGCAAGAGAAAAAAGCAACAGAAACTGCAGTGAAATTTTACTAATTTAAATTAATTACACAAAGCCCATTTAAATTATAAAGCATGTTGGGACACACACTTTGTAACTTTCAAGCATAATAGTAAACTTAACCCAGGCCAAAAAAAAGAAAATAGAGAAAGAAAGAAAAAGAAAAAGCCCAGCTGAGGTTCTCAAGGGAATTACTTTAGTGAATAGACTGGAATGATTTGTAATTAGCATATAAATTGTATGCATGTAAATGATGCTTCTAAAAGGTATTTGAAAAGTTTATTTTCTTAAGTATTTCAAATCAGACCCCCTGCAACCTTGTTTACAATGCTGATTTGCACTTTCATGAAAAAGATTTGCAGTGGAAAAAAAAAAAACAACTTCAGTCAGGGTTCTCCCTTCCCCCTCCACCACCCTTGCTCATGTTTTATCACAAATTACAAATTAGTGGCATAGAAATTAATGAGGTTTTTACAGTATTCAGTCAAATCATGCAATAAAAAGCTTTAATTCAAACACGGGAGCTTGATTATTATAATGTATTCAAATGCAATGCACTGTTTGCTAAATTTTGTAAGACTGGAATCAATGTGTCATTTAAAGTTAATTTTAATACAGAGAAACAGAAGCTCCAGGCTCTCCAGTTGGGTGGCTGTCTGCTCTTGCCTTCCCGAGGAAACAGCAATTTGGTACTTTACAGAAACGACCTTTAAAGTGATGGAGCCAGCTCTGCGTATAGGCAGCATGGAGGTCAGATCAGATGCACGGGTACCCGAGGTGTAGACTAGGCTTCCCAGGTGGCAGTAGTGAAGAGCCTGCCTCCCAAGCAGGAGAGGTAAGAGACGGAGGTTCGATCCCCGGGTTGGGAAGATCCGCTGGAGAAGGACATGGCAACCCACTTCAGTATTCTTGCCTGGAGAAGCCCATGGATTCTGATGGGCAGTAGTCCATGGGGTCACAAGACTAGCCACTTAGCATGCACGCATGTGCATATGACCAAGAGGGAGCTCCCAGCCTTGCAAAGGCAGCTGTGTAGATGAGCATCACTAAATATCAGCGTCGCCGGCCTGTCTTCTGTACTTACAGAGGATGAGCAGTGACAGCGCCTTCCTGTTAATGACCCGCTGCTCCCTGCCCACGGGGGACACACGCAGGTCGTGAGCTCTCCTTCTGGGCCTGGGGCCTTTGCTCTGTAGGGGAAAGTGACACAGGCCTCTTAGGTACGCCACCCTTTGCCGCAGGGACCTGCCACTCTACGCCGCCTGCCCATCCTGATCCGTGTCAACTTCAAGCTGGCACTTATCAAGAGCATTGCCAATGACTGAACAGCAAAGGCATTTGCCATGTGCCTCTGCAGAGACTGAACCCCAGGCTGCTCTAGCTGGTGACCTTCACCACCCCCTGAGGGAGCTCAGGGCGGGGTGAGGCCCTCTGTGCTCCGGGGAGTCTGGGGGGACAGGTCTTTAGATAGTTGGATGTTTTTAGGAACAGATTTTATGGTCTCAACCCTTGCATCTCCTCATATCTAGGGAAGCGCTAAATCCCTTCATGGTGACATCAGACCCTCATAACTAACAAAAAACCTTTGTAAAATGAGTGCTTCATGGTATTGAACTCCCCCTTCACCAAAACCTTACATATTGACCTTTCCCCACTGCTTCTTTGGAGCCGTCTCTCAGAGCTATCTGAGATGCCTCCAGGGCTGCAGTCTTCATTTTGCCCCAAATAAAACTTAACTCTCAGCTCTCAAGTTGCACATCTTTTTTAGTCAACATCCGAGACAGAAAAGGGCACCACCTTGCTGGTGACATTGGTGTTCCGTGTGGAATCACTTAGGAAATCCTGGTGTGAGTCTGTCTTCATCCACCAGTGAGTCATCTGCCTCCTTCGCTATTCACTTGGTTTGATTTGTCTTTTTTAATTAATTCATTTTAAATGTAAAAGAAATAAATCTACATCGTGTCTGCCTCTTTGCGACCTCATGGACTATACAGTCCAAGGAATTCTCCAGGCCAGAATACTGGAGAGGGTAAGCCTTTCCCTTCTCCAGGGGATCTTCCCAACCCTGGGATCGAACCCAGGTCTCCCACCTTGCAGGCGGATTCTTTACCAGCTGAGCCACCAGGGAAGCCCAAATAATTCATTTTAAATGTAAAAGAGATAAATCTATGTGATCAAAGGAAAATAGTCCAGGAAGTCTCCTCTGACTCCAGGGGTGATCACTCTTTTTTAATATAATTTAAAAAATGATTTGTTTTATTTTTGGCTGTTGTGGGTCTTTGCTGCTGCGTGAGCCCTTTCTCTGGTTGCGGTGCTCGGGCTTCTGGTTGCCGTGGCTTCTTGCCTTGTGGCTCACCGGCTCCCAAGGGCATGGGCTTCACTAGTTGGGACTCACAGGCTTAGCTGTTCTGCTGCATGGGATCTTCCTGGATCAGGGGTCAGACCCAGCTCTCCTGCACTGGCAGGCATACTCTTAACAGCTGGACTACCAGGGAAACCCAGGATAATCATTCTTGAACAGTTACACTCCAGAGAAAGAGTGTATCTGTGCCTGGTACCTCCTTCTGCTGCTGCCTGAGTGGAGACGTGGATACATCCTTCCTGTTTAATAATATTTAAGTTCTGCTCCATGACCGGGCACTTGCCCTCCCAGCTTACACTCTCCTGGGGTCCTTATCTTCCCAGCAGCCCTCTGCTGTCCTGCCCACACCTCAATTTATTCAGCTGTTCCCACGATACTAAACATTTTTCATAGTTTTTGCTTTGTTTTTGAAAGCTGTGGTGACTCTCCATAGACTTACAGTTTTTTGTATGACTTCAGGGTAAATTTCTCATAGTGGATTATCCTGCTAGCAAATTGATAGAATTCAAACCTGTTGCATGTTAAGTCACTTCAGCCATGTCCGACTCTGTGCGACCCCATGGTCAGCAGCCCACCAGGCTCCTCTGTCCCTGGGATTCTCCAGGCAAGAATACTGGGGGGTGCCATGTCCTTCTCCACCAAATTCTCCCGGGAAACACTGTATCAAATGTAGTTGTCCCAACCACAATGGAGAGAGAGTGCCTCCTTTATACACTCATTGACAATGGGGGCTCTTGAAACTCTTCATTACTTTCTCCAAGTGGATAATGGATAGCTAAATGTTATTTTGATTTGCGTTTTTAAATTACGAGTAACACTGAGGATTTTGTTTAGATGTTTATTGGCTTTAAAGAACTCTTAAGTTTTGAAACATATACATTACCATATGTGAACTAGATCACCAGTCCAGGTTCGATGCTTGAGACAGGGCACTCAGGGCTGGTGCACTGGGAAGACCCTGAGGGATGGGATGGGGAGGGAGGTGGGGGGGGGTTCAGGATGGGGGACACATGTACACCCATGGCTGATTCGTGTCAATGTATGGCAAAAACCACCACGATATTGTAAAGTAATTAGCCTCCAATTAAAATAAATAAATTAATTTTTAAAAAGGAACTCTAAGTTTTTGCCTCTGATTCTTTCTTTTCCTGGTTAATTGTGTATTTGTAAAATTTGATTTCTAAAGGCTCTTTCTCAAGCTGGAAATACCCCTTGTTCCATGCTACTGGTTAATTTGTGAAAAGAATAAAGACATGGAGCTTTGGGGGAGGTCAAATGGCCTGGGACAGAGCCGAGCTCAGCAGAGGTGGACAACTGTGATCACTCTGATTTGAAAATGTCCTTGAGTATCTTACCCTCTATGAGACAATATAGAAATAAATTCAGTTATGTCCACTTACAGTTCACTTAGAGTTCACAGGAAACTGTTGTTGTTTTTTTTTTTTCCAGATCTATGGTTGCCTTGAAATACATTTAGTATTTTGCGACAATTAGTATAAAAATTGAGTAAGTTTACCATTTCCTGGTAAGAAAAGTATAAGAAAGCCGTGATTAGACAAATGCCTGTCTTCCACCTCAATGCAAGAAGCCAATGATTCTATTTTCCTTTCAACCAGAAATCAGAAATGCAGGGTGTTGCTGCTTCTTTTTGTTTAGAGCTGTTGCTGGGCCACTTGGAGAAGTTTGGCTGCTTCTGAGGTCCTCCAGGATGAGACACACTCTATCATCTTACCAAATGGCCAGGCAAGTGATAAAGACAAAGTGCTGGTTCCCGTGTCTTTCTGGATCCGTGGTCCCAACTGGGAGCACCTCGGCTCCACGGGACCATCGGCAAAGTCTGCAGACACTTTTGATTACTACACGTGGGGAGGGGGCTGCTCCTGGCATCTCAGGGCGGGGGCCAGCGATGCTGCTCAACAGCCTTCAAGGCAAAGGACAGGTCCCACCGCACAGATGTTCTGCCTGGAACGTCAGCAGTGCGGAGGCTGAGAAATGCTGTCCTGGACAAGAGGCAGTGCCCCTCCTGCCCCGGACTCCTCCTGGGCCCTGCCGGCTGCCCGCAGGATTCAGACTTCTGCCCTGGTGCTTCCTGAAGCTCTCTCCTGCGCTTTACATCATCTCCTCATTGGGTGTCTGCAAGAACCAAATGATGTGTCTCAAGATTATCCCTAATATTAATGAATTTTACCCCCACCCCATTCTCTAAAGAGCTTGGATGACTCAGATGGGCATTACTGTTTGACTCCCTTTAGTATTAAAATGGGTTTAAATATTTTAATTACATTTTAAATATTAATATTTTAAATATATGTGTAAATACACATTAAGACTCTCAAACAGAAAACTTTTGGAAGCACAGGGCCATGCCTGCTGTCCTGATTCATCACATGACATCTTTTTTTTTTCCTCCCTGAAATTTTAAGGTATCGTGAAAGTTTTCCAAAACTTTTCCAGGCCAAAGTTTTCCTCTCAGCAGTGAGTTCAATTGTCCCCTGATTTCTGAGCCCTGAAGAAAAAAAGCTGACAGAGCCACCGAGGTCCTGGCGGTGAGAAGGTCTGACAGTTTTAGTAAAACTGCAAGTTTGATAAAACCATTAGACAGGTTTCTAGGCATCCACGGTCCTATTTCTCTGGACCCTCTGGATTCTCTGTAGAGTGGACAACACACTAAAAACAGAAGAGGAAGAGGTCACAAGGAGAGCATGCATGAGTCAGAGAGAGGAAATGAGATGGTGAAAAACAGACAAGAGGCATCGGTTCATAAAACTCACGTGATCTTGACATCCTCAGGCATTCATGGCACATGGGCAAAGTACGGGAACTGCGCCCCCGTGACCCCTGCGTCCCTGCAAAGATGGCAAGTAGCCCTTGGTTTACTGACGGACACCAGAAGGGTGTCAAAGCTTTTAGAAACAGTTTCACTGACACAGTTAAAGAAAACCTATGACCAACCTAGACAGCATATTAAAAAGGATACACTTGCCAACAAAGGCCCGTCTAGTCAAAGCTATGGTTTTTCCAGTCATCATGTATGGATGTGAGAGTTGGACTATAAAGAAAGCTGAGCACAGAAGAATTGATGTTTTTGAACTGTGGTGTTGGAGAAGACTCTTGAGAGTCCCTTGACCAGCAAGGAGATCCAACCTGTCAATCCTAAAGGACATCAGTCCTGAATATTCATTGGAAGGACTGAAGCTGAAGCTGAAACTCCAGTACTTTGACCACCTGATGCAGAGAACTGACTCATGGGAAAAGTCCTTGATGCTGGGAAAGACTGAGGGCAGAAGGGGACGACAGAGGATAAGATGGTGGGATGGCATCACCCACTCAATGGACATGCGTTTGAGTGAGCTTTGCGAGTTGGTGATGGACAGGCAAACCTGGCGTGCTGTAGTCCATGGAGTCATAAATAGTCGACACAACTAAGGGACTGAACTGAACTCCACACCCTTAAATGGAAAGAAAAATTGTTTCTGGAAAGAATAAATGGCACAGATCTAGATAATTCACTGTATTCATCAGTCAGAGTGAACAAACAAAGAGATACATGGGGAAGTGGTGGGAAACCGTTCCGGCTCAGGGCAGGTAGCAGTGGCTGTGCTCGCCCCCAGTGGATGCCCCGGGTCACAGGGGCAGGTCATTTCCACAGGCCTGCGTGCACCTGGGCTGAAGGCTGGCCTCCCCTCGCCTTGGCAGGAGGTGGACACAGAAAGCCACTGGGTGAAACTTGGCTGCAGAAAAGAAGACCCCACAGTCCAGAGGAAGTCCACACGTGCTCCTTGGTACAGCTCCCTCCCACACACACACACCAGTGTCCAAAAGATGGAGGGAATATCTTTGTGCAAACCTTTTCTCTGGGCTTCCCTGATGGCTCAGCTGGTAAAGAATCCACCTGCAATGCAGGAGACCTGAGTTCGATCCCTGGGTTGGGAAGATCCCCCAGAGAAGGGAACGGCTACCCACTCCAGTATTTTGGTCTGGAGGATGCCACGGACTATACAGTCCATGGGTGGCAAAGAGTTGGACACGACTAAGTGACTTTCACTTCTCTAGACTATGTCAACTTAATTCCCATTTCATGCATGAGCATCTGTGTCACACTGAATGAGTGACCTGGGAGAGCGAGGGAGAAAATGGGAGAACGCCCTGAAAGAACCCAGGCCACAGCATGCCCTGGGGATGGAGGAGGCAGGCGTGTGGTTTTGGAAGGACTGGTTACATTCTAGGCACCTGGCTAAACATTCCCAGCAGATGCACTTTTAACGGATCTTGTTTAGGTGTTTCTGTTTCTCAAAAAGGTTTCTTAAGAAGATGGTCTTAAAAACTAGAAGATAAAGGGAAGTCAGACATCATTGCAGCTTTATGGTTGGAGAAGCACAGGGCGGGTTGGCCGGGGTGGACCTTAGGAGGTAGACTTGGCCGAAGGAAAGGTAGTGAAGTCTTGGTGACTTGATAGGGTCGGATTGTGTGCTTAGAGAGAAAGGGAGACACAGGGCGGGGTGGGACGTGACTGGATGTGATGCTGAGCCTGGGGCTCCGGCTACGGTGGAGGAGGGCCAGGAGGCCAGAGAGGTGGGAGACAGAGGCAAGTAGGAGTCTGGTGACAGGGACCAAGATGACGGGGATGGACACCTTGACGGGGCAGGGTCCGTGGGCTGGACAGCAATGGACATCTTGGGGACACACTGCCTGTGGAGCTGCAGGGATGTGAGGGGGTGCTGTGGAAGAGAGAGCTGTGATTTGAAGGATCAGTTAAGAAAAGGAAGAGAACCCTCACATGGGCAGCAGTGGGGGGGGGTGTGTGGGCTGTGAGTCAGGCTTTGCACTCTGACTCTGTGATGCCCTTGTGGGACATCTAAGAAGGGATGGCTGGAGACGACTGGATCTGTGGGTCTGGAGCTCAAGGAGAGCCTGCGCTGGTAGCGGAGGCCCTGGGCCCTTGGGGTATGGTTGGAGTCAGGTCCACAAAGCACGGAGCAAGACACAGAGAGTCCGGGGTGCTGAGGGCTGGACAGACTGTCCGACTCACACCCCCCACTCCCAACATCGGGAAGCTCCCCCTCCACACAATGGGACCCTCTCTTCCTTCTCGTGCCTTTTAACCTGCGATGAGCTTGGAATGGTCCTGCGAGCTCGTGAGGCTTGTGCCCAGAGCAGGCGTCCTTCAAGGGCAGCCTGAGGGCTTCCCGTCACACATGACCTCTGTGGGTCTGCCCAGAAAGCGTTCACACTGCTTTCTGACTCCTGCTCAAACTCTCCACAGGTGAGTGTGTTGGTGCTAGGTGTTTCCAGGCAAGTGAAGTTGTGTTGTGATATTTCTGTCTTAGAGGAGAAGCGAGCAGAGTGAGCATATTCTCGCCGTGTTTGCATGATGGATGGAGGAAGATCACTAGCAGGGAGATTCTCATGTCTAAAGTGATCTGAATTCATTCTTTCTCTGGCAAATGGCAATCGACTCGAACCAACACCATAACTATTTATTGAACAGCTTCTGTCTCCATCTCTGTGGCTGATGCTGCGGAGGCTGGAGCCACATGTCCGGCGACATCTATAAAAGATAAGAAATCTATCCATCACCTCGTCTGTAATCCTCAGTATATATTGAGTGAAAGTAAGGTTGTGTTCCATAAGATAAATCTCAAAAACTAAAAAAAAAAAAAAAAAAAAAAAAAATTTTTTTCATCAAAAGCTTAGCTTCTGAAAGCCTGGCTCTTGAAAATATGGTTCTATCCACACTGCATTAATATAATCATTCTATGTGTAGAAGGTACACACATAGACATACAGACACACACACACATAAATGCATGAACATACACAAACACACAAACACATACACAGATACACAAAACACACACAACCACACACACACACACACACACACACACACCGTATGAAGCAGCTTATTTATTACAAATATTGTGTCTTTTTAATTTTAACATTTATATCTTTATCACAGCTAATATTTCTCAAGTTCTGACTTTGTGTCAGACTGAGAAATGCTTCTGGACTCTGGTGCATTTGATGGTCATAAATACTTTTTGATGTGGGTGTTTCCAGTGAGGAGGAGCTAAGAAACTTGCCCAGAGTCCCATCAATGATCTCAGCATGGAATAGCCAGCGTTTCACCTTAGGAACGCCCCAAGCTGCTCAGACTCAGACCGTCTAACACCAGCGGCCTCCCTTCTGTGCATGGGAGGAGAGGTCCAGACTGCAGTTTCCCTACTCGGATGATGCTTCCCCACTCCAACCAGAGAGAGGAGAAAGCCCTGGCACCAGCGAGCATGTGCACACCTCTCTGAGCCCAGAAGGTCCCAAGCCTGGTCCGGGGGACAGTCTGCAGTCATCCCCAAATTCCACGACTCCATCAAGAGTGATGGACAGGAACCCGCCGTGCTTCCAGAGACAGGAAGGCTACAGGGAAAACAGGGAGCCCGTCAACTCCGTATCACACCTGTTCACCTCCTGTGGGCAGGACAGCACCTGCCTGAGCATCGCCAATGGAAAGAGGAGCAAAGCGGAATTCTGAACCTGGATGCAGACAGAAACCTCCTCCTCATCTCCTCTCCCTCTTACTTTCACTGAAAAAATGTCTGATAAGTCAGTGGCTGTTTATTACGGGACAGCTGGGTTCCAGGTCCCCTGGACAGAGCTTCCCACTGATCTGCAGGGGGCTGAGTGCCCTTAGTTGCTGGTTAAGGCAACAAAGACTGCAGGTCAGCAGGTGCAGGCTGGGTCAGCTTGCCTGCCAAGTGTGCTGGGCCTGAGGACAGACAGCTCTGCCCTCCCAAGGAGAGCAGTGAGGTGGGTCCCAGTGCTGCACTCTCCCCAGTCCACCCCCCTGGCTGCCTTTATCCTTCTGCAGCTGCTATGAGCACCACGCTGCCTGCCATCGACCAGGGCCCAGGTGAGCTGTCCACACTGGCTGCCTCCCTGCCTGCAGTGCACACCACTGCCAAGAGTGGCCAGCAGACTCTGCAGTGAAGGACGGTCACGTTAGACTTCAGCTCAGTCGCTCAGTCGTGTCCGACTCTTTGTGACCTCATGAACCCCAGCACGCCAGGCCTCCCTGTCCATCAGCAACTCCCGGAGTCCACCCAAACCCATGTCCATTGTGTCAGTGATGCCATCCAACCGTCTCATCCTCTGTCGTCCCCTTCTCCTCCTGCCCTCAATCTTTCTCAGCATCAGGGTCTTTTCAAATGAGTCAGCTCTCCACATCAGGTGGCCAAAGTATTGGAGTTTCAGCTTCACCATCAGTCCCTCCAATGAACACCCAGGACTGATCTCCTTTAGGATGGACTGGTTGGATCTCCTTGCAGTCCAAGGGACTCTCAAGAGTCTCCTCCAACACCACAGTTCAAAAGCATCAGTTCTTCTGCGGATATCATGAGGACTGATGTCCTTGATGGATGAAGCAAGGAGAAGGGTCTCTCCAAGTCTTTCCATCTCCTTACTGAGGACAAATCACGTGATCCTAAGAAGAGAAACAACTCTAGATGATGTAGATGTCTCAGTCCATACTTCAGTCCTCATTTTAAAAAGCTCTTGTGTGTTAGTGTAATTGCATGCATGTGTGCTCAGCCCCATCCAGCTCTTTGTGATCCCACGGACTATAGGCCGCCAGGCGCCTCTGTCCATGGGATTCCCCAGGCAAGAGTACTGGAGTGGGTTGCCATTTCCTCCTCCAGGGGATCTTCCTGATTCAGGGATTGAACCAGAGTCTCCTGAATTTCCTGCATTGCAGGATTCTTTACCTCTGAGCCAGTGGGGAAGTCTGTTAGTATAATTAACTATATCTATATTAACTCCAACTAAACACACACACACAATTTCTAAATTACGTTTGCCTATGTTTGCATTCTTTTCTTCAAGCCAACTCAAATAAAGAAGCAAACTTCTTAAAAGGAATGTGCTAATATGAACACAGTTTTATGACTAATCCCCCCATAATTCTTCTGAGCAAATTGTGATCATGAAATCGTGTCTACATAGAATTTCTGGAACTTGCTGTTCCCTAAACCCCTACCGTCCTACACATAACATGCATGTGACCTCCATGCCAAACTAATGTGACAAATACTGAAGTTCCAGTCACGTGCCAGCCATGAGAACAGTGAAAGTCAGGATGAAGGATCTCACCCTGAGGATGTGGGGTCCACTATGGGGTCACTGTGGGCTCGCAGAGCGTGCTGTGGGCTGTGGACTGTGGGTATGAGACACCTTCAAGCATTAGATGCTGGAGACGTGGAGGGGATGCAGGACACGCTAGGCTCAGCTCTGCTCAGGCCGCCGTGGTTATCGTGTTGTCACCCTAGCAGAAGTGAGATGTGGGTACAGAGGAGGCAGTGGGGACAGGGATGGGGATCCCACCAAGGGGGTGGGGCTCGATCCTGAAGACCCAGGTGGAAAGTGGAACTGGCGAAGAGTGTGATGGCCTCCTAGCCCTACCAGTGTCTGGGGGATCCCATGTGCTTGATGGTCAGGAGCCTGAGGCAAGTTCCACACCCCAGAGAACACAGAACTGGAGTCCAGTTGCCAAAGACCGCCCCCTGGTCAGCGGGACTCCTCAGTTTCAGCTTGACCGTGTCCCTCCAGGGGGAGCAGCTGCTGACCCCCGAGAAGACTCTGAGAGGCACCCCATGCAGCCCCAAGTCACCATTTTCATGAAGTAGTCCCTGGAAGTTCATGGACTAAAGTGTCACCACGGTACTTAGGCTCTGCGATGGCACATGCCAACTGAAAACGAACCAGAGCACTGTTACCGAAATGTGCTCACAAACATAAGCATGAAAGCAAGGAAAGAAAGAAGAGAAAGAAAGTGAAGCCGCTCAGCTGTGTCAGACTCTCGGCGACCCCATGGACTGTGACCTACCAGGCTCCTCTGTCCATGGCATTTTGCAGGCAAGAGTCCTGGAGTGGGGTGCCATTTCCTTAAGGCAATAAAGACATTTATCAGTGATGGTGGAGGCTGCCCACGGTATGGCTGAGTCAAGCCATTTCCTCCGGGTAGACTCACTCTGAATATACTGAAGTTAAAACATGTGTAGCTTTGCCAAACTACCCCCCCCCCCGCCCGGCCCCGAAGAAGGATAAGACCCCAGCTGACAGCCCGGGGCTCATGACTGTGCGTCTTGGCCTTTGAAGGCGCCTGTGGCCACAGGGAGAGGGTGTGACCTAGGCTCTGGCATGGACATGACCCCACCCGCGGCTCTTCCTGGTCAAGAGCCCACTGTCCCTGGCTCTCAGAATCTCAGACTCCTGGCTGGACATGGGCCCTGGGAACACAGTAGCAAACAGGACATCATTTGAAGCTGGACCACAGACAAAGAATGGTCAGTAAATATTACCAGGAGCCCCAAAGAACAAAGTCTCTGCACTGATTTGCTCCAGTAAAAAGACACAATTTGACTTTCTAGCAAAACCAAAGAATTCCAAGGCATAATATGATAGAACATACTAAAAAGAAACAAATGGATTTACTCTGAAATTTTACTTGACAAGAATAGACTCGCCAGGGAGAGAGGGACATCCTGGGTGTTACCAAATTTAAATAAAGGAATATTGGTAATAAAAGAAAAAGATATTCGTATGTGAAAGTAGACAAGAAATGAAAATAAGGCCCCACAACAATACTGTTGACATTATTTAATAGGGCAAGAAACTATTTAATTTAAAAATTCATGCACCATGTAATCCCACATAATCAGACCGATTTGTTCCGCCGCCAAGCTCGAGATCTGATCTATATTCAATTTTGGTCCAACTTGCCATGGAAGCTAAATTGGAGTTGCTCCACATTGTCGAACCAAGATAAATACCACTAACAAAAATTATATAGGCTTTTGAGGCTCAGTTTTTTAAAAATTAGATGGTTACTTTCTCCCATTTTATGATGTTACAGTGAAACTGCCTAAGCGTGCCATTGTTGTTATGAACAGAAATCATGAACAAGACTGATGCTTGAGGATTACATTATTTTCAAAGAGATCAAAGTAATTTCTGAGCTACTAAAATGATATAAAGCCATTCAAGGTAAGTCATCGCAGACTGGGGGTGGTTACCAGGAAAAGATGAATAACAGCTGGATGAATGCATGTGTGTGCACTGATCCTATTTACCAACACAGAAGCACATGAAATCTTGGTTTTGATGATGCTCGACTAATTGAAAAAGGACTTCATCTCCTAATCTTATCAAAAAATCTTAGATCAACAATTATGCTACATCTTGTTTCCAGGTTTGACTTCACCTGTGTCTTTCCCACTTTGGGTTTTCTAGAGAAAACAGGGCCAACGTGTGAGCTCCATTCAGGAGACCGAGAGCATGGGCCCAATGAGCCCACTGAATTGAATCCAAAGAAGAACCACTGACCAGAAAAATCTCTCCTGATTGCCAGCGGGCCTTGCCAGCTGCCAGCTCCACTGACAAATGCAACAGAAAGAACACAAACCCCCATGAGAAGGCGCCATGACAGGCATCTTTGAGTAGAGAAGCCCCTGATTAGAGACTGAAAGTACCCCCAGCCCTCCCCCCAACAGGAGGTCTTCACCCGTGAGCAACCGGAAGGAGGCCACACCCACAAAAGCGTCTCAGCAAAACGCAGCAAGCAGAGGGGAGGCTGTGGACCCCTGCCCACCTGGCCCGTGGGCGGTTGGTGCTGTCACTTCTGGCTTGGTTGCTCCATCAGGCGGATGGAGACACTCTTTCACAGGCGCCAGCTCACGTATCGTCTCTGGGCTGAGCCCAGGCCCTCGCTGAGCTCCATCGGAGCAGCTCAACTTCTGTCAACAACCGGAAGTGCGCATGTAAATATGGCCCCAGACAGGAAGTGGGGGCCGCCGGATCACGGCTGTCCTACTGGACTAGTGAAGATATTACCATACAATTCCAAGACAGAGACAGGCGAGGGGTGGCCAGCTAACGACTTTTTTCATGAACTTGTTACAACGCAAAAGACCAGGGGACCCTCCACCGAGCCCGTCCTTAGGGCCTGCTGCTAGGACTGCTCGCTGAGGAGGAATAAAATGAATTTTCCAAAGCCAAGACCTTATCCCTTGGTCCAAAGAGTTCTCCAAGAGGAGAAGAGGTCTTTCAGTTCAGTTCAGTTCTGTTGCTCAGTCGTGTCCGACTCTTTGCCACCCCATGGACTGCAGCACGCCAGGCCTCCCTGTTCATCACCAACTCCCGGGAATTTACTCAAACTCATGTCCATTTAGTTGGTGATGCCATCCAACCATCTCATCATGTCGTCCCCTTCTCCTCCCACCTTCAGTCTTTCCCAGCATCAGGGTCCTTTCAAATAAGTCAGTTCTTTGTGTCAGGTGGCCAAAGGATTGGAGTTTCAGCCTCAATAGCAGTCCTTCCAATGAATATTCAGGACTGATTTCCTTTAGGATGGACTGGTTGGATCGCTTTGCTGGTTAAGGGACTCTCAAGAGTCTGCTCCAGCACCACAATTCAAAAGCATCCATTCTTCCACACTCAGCCTTGTTTATAGTCCAACGCTTGCATCCATACATGATTGCTGGAAAAACTATACCTTTGACTATATGGACCTTTACCGGCAAAGCGATGTCTTTGCTTTCTAATATGCTGTCTAGGTTTGTCATAGCTTTTCTTCTAAGGAGCAAGCATCTTTCAATTTTGTGACTTCAGTCACCATCCTCAGTGATTTTGAAGCCCAAGAAAATAAAATCTGCCAGTGCTTCTATTTTCCCCCCTTCTGTTTGCCATCAAGTGATGGGGCCAGATGCCATGGGACCAGATGGTTTTAATGGAGGCCCACAAATATTCACGGACTGCTTCCCGTGAGCTTCTCTGAGGATCCAGAGCTTGGCACAGCAGTGCCCCACTGTCAGAGTTGTGCGTTATAGGCACACCAGTCATCCTAACATGGGACACAGGACAGACATGCAGCTTCCATTTTCCTCTCTCTACAGGGTCATTCCATCAGCCTGCACACACCCTGCCTTCCTCATCCTGAAATAAAACAGCAAGTGTGAAAAGAATCTCCCTGGATTTCACTTGGCCCACCAGCCTCCACCCCATTTTTCTGCTTCATCCTGCAGCCAGACTTCTCCAGGGGTGGTCTATACTGCCCCCAAGTTCTCTCTCCCCCTGTATCCTGAAACTTTGCTCCTTCCCCCACCCAAAATCTTAAATCTTCTGTCCTCCATCCTGGAAATAGTATCCCTCATGCTTGTCCTGCCTTGGCCTCACCCACACTGTCTTGTTGACTGCAAGGACTCTGCTCTCATGGTTTTGTTTTTAGTTTTGTTTTTTTTTCCAATCATGTGAAACATTCCTTCACAATCTATCACATTCCTGCTTGATCTTCTCCTGAGCTCAGAAGGTCAAAGGGTCCTCGTCTCTTCTCTGTCTACACATTAGCCTAGACCAGAGCAGGGAGCTTGTTAACATGTGAGTTCTAATCTGGTGGGGGTGATGCTGGTGTCCTGTATTTCTTTTTATGCAAACTTTAAAAAAAACGTTTTATTATTTTGGGATATAGTTGATTTATGATGAGGCTGTGTTCATTTCAGGTGTAGAGCAAAGAGATTCCTTTATACACAGATTGTTGTTCAGTCACTAAGTCATGTCTGACTCTGTGTGACCCATGGACTGCAGCACACCAGGCTTCTCCATCTTTCACTATCTTTCAGAGTTTGCTCAAACTCACGTCTATTGAGTTGATGATGCCATTCAATTATCTCATCCTCTGTCACCCTTTTCTCTGCCTGTCCTCTAACTTTTCCAGCATCAGAGTCTTTTCCAGTGAGTCTGCTCTTCGTATCAGGTGGCCAAAGGAGTTGAGCTTCAGCTTCAGCATCAGGCCTTCCAGTGAATATTCAGGGTTGATTTCCTTTAGGATGGACTGGTTTGATCCCACTCTCCAAGGGGCTCTCAAGAGTCTTCTCCAGCACCACAATTCAAAAGTGTTGATTCTTCCATGCTCAGCCTTCTTTAGAGTTCAGCGCTTACATCTATACATGACTGCTGGAAAATGCCATTCAACTATCTCGTCCTCTGTCACCCTCTTCTCCACCTGCCCTCAATCTCTTGCTGAGCTTCAGCATCAGTCCTTTCAATGAATATTCAGGGTTGATTTCCTTTAGGATAGACTGGTTTGATCTCCTTGCTGCCCAGGGACTCTCAAGAGTCTTCCCCAGCACCGCAATTAGAAAGTATCAATTCTTCAGCACTCAGTCTTCTTTATGGTCCAACTGTCACATCCATACATGACTACTGGAAAAACTATAGTTTTTACTATATGGACCTTTGACAGCAGCATACTTTTTAATACACTGTCTAGGTTTGTCATGGCTTTTTTTCCAAGGAGCTAGTGTCTTTTAGTTTTATGGATGCACTGACCAGCTGCAATGATTTGCAGTCAGTTTGGTTCAGTCGCTCAGTTGTGTGTGACTATTTGCGACCCCATGGACTGCAGCACGACAGGCCTCCCTGTCCATCACCAGCTCCCAGAGCTTGCTCAAACTCATGTCCATTGAGTCAGTGATGCCATCCAACCATCTCATCCTCTATCATCCCCTTCTCCTCCTGCCTTCAATCTTTCCCAGCCTCAGGGTCTCTTCAAATGAGTCACTTCTTCACATCAGGTGGCCAAAGTATTGGAGTTTCAGCTTCAGAATCAATCTTTCCACTGAATATTCTGGACTGATTTCCTTTAGGATGGACTGGTTGGATCTCCTTGCAGTCCAAGGGGTTTTCAAGAGTCTTCTCCAACATCACAGTTCAAAAGCATCAATTCTTTGGCACTTAGGTTTTTTTATGGTGCTCAGCAGTGATTTTGGAGTCCCCCAAAATAAAATCTGTCACTCCATTTTTCAACATCTATTTGCCATAAAGTGATGGGACCAGATGCCATGATCTTAGGGTATCACAGAATATTACAGTAGATCCTTATTTGTTATCTTATATATAGTACTACTACACATTACTATATATATCTTATATGTAGTAGTGTGTATCTGTTCATTCCAGACTTCTAACAGGCTCCCAGGTGAGGCTGTTCCGCTGTACACACCTGTTAGCTGGGACAAAAGTCCCACCCCAGTCTCACAGTCATAAGTGCCTTCCACATGCTGGTGACTCTCGAATGTATCTGTTTCACCCAGACCTCCCTTCTCAAGCTCAACTGCCCACGTGGATGTCTAACTGACCCCTTGGGACCCTGCCTGGACCAGTTCAGGCCTCCATCTCAGAGGTGAAGATCATACCCTCTTTGTGGCTCATGTTAAATTCCAAAACCCCACATAATTACTGAACAAATTCTCTCAGTTTTATGTCCAAGATGTTCCAGACGCCAAGTACTGCTCTCCACCCTCCACTCTTGCCATCTGGGTTGATGATTTCTCTGCCCTAACCACTGGCCTGGCCTCCCTATCTGAGCTAGGTCCCCTCATGATCTCCTGTCTCCCAGTGATCCACCAGCTGTGACCTTCTACACATAAGCCAGCCTGCCCTGCCCTGCCGGAGGTTCCCACAGCCCCCAGGTGGCCGTCTGCTCCCAGGGGGACTGCTGGTCTGACTTCCTCCCTGACCTCATCTTCCCACCTCACTCCCCTCCAGTCCCTCTGGCTCTGTAGTTTTTCCAACATCCCAGGCATGTTCCACCTCAGAGTCTTTGCCCTGGCCATTCCCTCTGCCAGGAATACTCCACACAGAGAAGACTGGTGAGCCTGACTCACCCCCTCTCCTGCTTCAACCTTGCTCTCACACGCCATCATGTCCAGAAACTCTTCCCTGCCCAGCCAGTTAAAATTGCAATCAAATTCCCCCACCCCTCCTTACCACCTCAGTCCTGCTCTGGTTTTCTCCAAAGCATTTGCAATGTTCTTCTTTGGAGATCGTTTATTGATCTTATTTGTTTCTTGTTGGCATTACATCTCCTCTTGCAGACTATTAACTCACTGAGGGCAGGGCTTGGTCAGTTCTTCTGGCTGGTGCACCCTGGGCACCAGACACAGATCAGGTGTTCAGTGACAGTGGAAAAACGATTTTTTAAAACCTGAGACAAATTCAAGTTGATAGCTGGATTTGAGGCCCAGCAAGACGAATTAATTAGTGGAAAATGTTACCATGCTAGTTCTGCTTGAAAATGCTTAATGATTTCAGAAAGAAAAGATAAAGAGTTCTGATGCCCTGCCAGACTTTGTAGGGAATCCTCCATCCCCTAGACAGGTCTTCCGTATCCTCCTCAGACCTCCTGACTTGCTCCTCTCCCTAGTGATCACCTTGCTTATTGTGTTTCTAAGAAAATCTGAGCAGAAAGAAGAGTGACTGTGCCCTCGCACCACCAAACTCTCCAGGCTGTAAGCATCACATCTCCTTCTCCACTCTTCTTCTTGGCCCAGGATGGACTCTGTCCTCCTAGCTAAAGCTGTTCCCTCCTGGGCCCTGAATCAGGGGGCACTTGACATCTGAGTTTGCCTTGATGATTCTTGTTTATGACTTGCTTGTACCCCCTTTCACTCTCAAGAATACTTGTTCTTTAAAAAAAAATAATAAATTTTTAAAAGCTATAAAGGACATAATTGAGACAATGAAATTTTAATATAAGTTAAGATTAAATTCTAGCATCATATCCATGTTAATTTTTTTGTTTTGAAAAATATCCTGTAGTTTTTGCAACAGAATAGGAAATAGACATTGAAGTATTTTGAGTAAAAGATCAAAATATTTCCAACTTACTGGTGCATAGTTCAGGAAAAGAAATGCATATCTGCAAATAGAGAAGATAAAACAAATGAGGCAAAATGTGGACACCCAGTGAATCTGCAGAAAGCATAGGAAGGGCTTAGAAAAAATGGACATTATGAAACAAACATAAAATCTCTGTTTTGCTTCCAGAATCATGGAAAAAATACACTTCTTCCTAGTCCCCAAAACACAACTGAAAACCCTGTACATCACGTATAAGACTAACAGGAAGATTCTGGAAGACACAATCCACAGTAGATTGCAATCCAGCTTGAGTCCTGGGGATGAAAGATGGACCCAGGGGTCAGCTCTCCAGGTATCTTCTGGCCTCAGACACCCCAGGCGTGGGGATAGAGGTGCTCAGGATGGAAATCCCAGGGGCAGCAGACAAAGAAAACTCAGCAAAAGCCTGCTCTCCCTGGTCATGGATCCGGGAGAGGAGCGTTTCAGCTAGAGAGACCACATGAAGACATAATCACTCGAGCCAGCCAGACAGGGTACAGCAACAAACCTGTAGCCCCATCGCACCCCTGTGGGCAGAGGTCAGAGCCTGGGGTTCTGTGAGGAGGCGGTGGTGGCCGAGCCCAGACTGTCCCCACCCAGGGGTGGTGACCCTGCCCCACACGTTGGTGGAGGCCGGGTGAGGGCAGCAGTGAAGCACTGCTAGCCTTCCTCCACGAGGAGGCATCGGGGGAGCTCTGGGGGCACCCAGGACTCCTACGCGGAGCCCCCACCCCACGTGCCCTCGGAGATCAAGTGCAGAAGCTGGATGGCCCCCACCAGGCAGAACCAACGCGGAGCCCGCCCTGTGCGGTGTCAGAAAACCCACCTCCCACCTCGAGGGCTCAGCTAAAATTCAGCCTCCTAACAAAACACCCAAATGCTCAGGCTTCAATCAATACTCGCCGATCAAGAACCAGGAGAACCCCTAAGTGAATGAAAACCATAACCAACAAATCCCAGTATCAAGATAAATGATAGAGATGCTAGAATTATCTGATGAACATTTTATAGCCATCATCATAACATTGCTTCAGCAATTAAAAACGTCTTTGAAACAAGTTGGGGAGAAATAGAAAATCTCGACAGTGGGGCAGAGTTTCAATTGTGCAAAATAAAGTGAGTTCTGGAGATGGAGTGACGGCTGTCCAGCAATGTGAATACACCAAATACTCCTGATGTGTACACGGATCAATGGTTTTAAAGGAGTGCATTTTATGTCATGTGCATTTTACCAGTGTTAATAATAATAAAGATGTCAAAGTCATAAAAAATCATAAGAGGTGGCAATGGTGTTGAAAGTGATGGGAAATTGAATACTGATACATTCATATATAATCTAGTTACAATCCAAACACAGGATGTTCACACAGTAAAATTTGCTAAAATCCATGAAGGTCCAACGTGTTGTTTATCCACACAATCTTCGATCTTCTGATTGGCATCTCATGCAGTAGTTTAACATTAATTTTCCTAGTTGCTTTTGTTTAAGATATAATATAAATTAATGAAGTATCATTAGTGATGGACTTCCCAGGTGGCCCTACAAGTAAAGAACCCACTTACCAATGCAGGAAACTTAAGAGATGCGAGTTTGATCCCTGGGTTGGGAAGATCCCCTGGAAGAGGGCATGGCAACCCACTCCAGTCTTCTTGCCTGGAGAATCCCATGGACAGAGGTGCCTGGCGGGCTACAGGCCCTGAGGTGGCAGAGTCGGATACAAGTGAAGCGGCTTAGCATGCACGCATAGCACCTTTAGTGACATTTGCAGTGTTCCTTCTCCTAAGAAGTAGAAGGTGCACTTTAAGACCATGAGCAGACCATCTGGGGCTTGGGGAGCTGGTGTGATCTGAACACCTAAAGGCCAGCTGTGAGCAAGGTCGTGGTCATTCCTGGAGTCGGGAAAATGGAGTTCCAATATTGCCACATGCAGACAATAAATGAGCAGGCACAGAGGTGTGCCCGGCGTTTCAGACCCACAGGGGCAGGTTGGTAAGGTCTGGGCACCTTCCCAGGGTTTCAGGAGGAGAAAGAAGGACCGAGGTACAGGCTGAGGGCTCCGGGTGGAGGTGCCCGCCTGGTGATCGGGCCAGGCCCTGCGGACAGATGGGAAGCTGCCTGCTCCCCACTAACTTCCTGCAGTCTCCCCGGGCTCTGCTCGGCGGCCCCTCTCAGGAAGGTTCCGGTTCCAGGCCTGGAGGAACAGCGAGGCTCTCCCTGGGCCGGGCCCCGTGGGCTGACCGTGGCTGGGCTGTGCTGTGTTTGCAGGGCAGACACGTCAATGCCGGGTTTGTGTGCAGTTGAAGCAGAACAAGAGCCCTAAACAAACAGCTCGCCCCCCCCAGCCCCCCATTTATCAAACCGCCTGACAGGCCCCTCCCCTGGGCCCACCTGCGTCTCTCACCACCCCCCCTCCTTTATTAACTCAAGGGGGTTATCTCCTTAAACCCCTTCCTTTGCAAACAAGTGTAGTACTCCACCAGGTTCAAGGAGTCATTTTGGATAATCAGGGAGGTGAAAACAGCACTGATAGAGAAGTTTCAAAATTCTCGGGCCATGGGGGAAACAGGGAAACCGCGTCTGTGTAGACACAACACCAGTCACCTCAGGGGAAGGACTTAACTGCTCCTTCAGGATATGAGTTTCCAAGCTGTGTAAATTTGGAAGCATTCAAATACCCCAGCAAGAAAAACATATAAGGTATAACCCCTAGTATTTAGCAGGAGTACAGAAAGTCCAAGAGGGTGATGGTTAAAACGTGTGTGTCTGAGCGTGCAGTGCAGAAGGGTAGTCAATCCTGGGCAGGCGGAAGAGGTGCAGGGCTTGGTACGCGAGGCAGAACTGTCAGGATGGAATTCTACGCCGGTGGTTCTTCCCAAGGCAGCTCTGCCCCCGCCCTGGGGAGCCTGGGCCCTGCCTAGATGGAGATATCTTGCTGGTGACCACTGACATCAGACTTCCCTGGTAAAGAATCTGCCTGCAGTTTCAGGAGACACGGTTTGATCCCTGGGTCGGAAAGATCCCCTGCAGAAGGAAATGGCAACTCCTGTGTTCTTGGCTGGGAAATCCCATGGACAGAGGAGCCTGGGGGACCCCATGGAATCCATGGAGTAACTGACACTTTCACACTTCCACTGGCATCGATTGGGTGGAAATCAGGGCTGTGACGAGGTGTCCTCTTGCAGCAGAGCAGCCCCCGGGACAAGTGACCCAGCCCCAAATGACAATGGTGGGCAGGTGGAAAGTCTGTCCCCAGTGAATTCCAAGAGATTCCAGTTTTGAGCAGCAACCAGCCTGACTGTGAGGTCTTTTTTCTCTTTTGCATTCAGCCACCAAATGGAATAAAGCATCAAGTATTTCTGTATCAGGAAAGTAATAAAACTCTGCAAAAGTGGCAAAAGGCTCATGCTGTTGTTCAACCGCTATTGTGTCGGACTTTATGCAACCCCATGGACTGCCGCACGCCAGGCTTCCCTGCCCTTCACCATCTCCCGGAGCTGGCTCAAACTCATAGCCATTGAGTCAGTGATGCCATCCAACCACTTCATCCTCTGTTGCCCCCTTCTCCTCCTGCCCTCAATCTTTCCCACATCACGGCTCACTAAAACTGACAAAAGCGTTCAAGAGACTAGCCAAATTTCATGTATTGTTGCAAAAGAAATGGCGTACTCTACCCATTCAACAGATTCTAAGAAGTAGCCCACTCGGCCTCTGGACGTCAGGGGAAGGACTCCTGTGGAGGCACTTACCCCGAGACAGACAGATGGGGAGACCACAGTCACCCACAGGGTGAACGAGGTTCCGCTGTGCACGGCGCCCCAGTGAAGGCCGCGAGGAAGGCAGCCTGGGACCTGGTTCCTGGCTGGGAGCTGAGAAGGTTCCCTGAGGACATGATAGTCAAACTGAGACCCGGAGGATGAGAAACCAACTCTTTTTTAAAAAAAAATAATTAATTTATTTTTTAATTGAAGGATACTTGCTTTACAGAATTTTGCTGTTTTCTGTATCTGAGGATGGTGACGGCCACCCAGGAAGCTGGGAAAGCACATGCAAAGGCCCTGAGGCCAAGGGACCTTGCCCAGGTACAGGCCAGGAAAGGGGTCAGGAAGCTGAGCCATCAGCTAAGGCGGGGACTGACTTGAGATGAGATGAGAGAGCTGAGAAGGAGATCTCCCGAGGCCAGCTGATGGTCAGCCCGGCAGTTTAGCTTTTCCCCAGGGCAGTGGAGGCCTGCGGAAGAATTTTAAGCAAGAGAAAGGAATGCTCAGACACCCATTCTGAAGATACCTCTCTGGCTGGGGCTTGGAGAAGGGAAGTAGTGTTGGCAAAGCAGAGAAAACAGCTTAGAAGGCTGTTCATCCAAGCCAAGGGAAGTGGTGACTCAGGCCGGCGTGAGGGCAGGGGTTCAGCCTGACGTGCCGAATAATAGGGGAGACGGGCACTGTCTCCCTGCCCCTACAGCCGGATAAGCTTGACAGGCAATGCCTTGGCTTCCCTGTGCCTGGTCCTTCCAGCACATGGGTCAGGACAAACCCCTGGACACCTTTCAGCATCTCAGCTGTCAGGTGGCATGTGACAGCCAGACATCAGGCCGAGATGGCCTTGGGTTACATGAGGCCAGGATTAGGAGAAGTAGGTGGTTGGGGATCAGTCAAGGTCAAGCAGGACTTGAGCCAGAGGGTGCTTGGTGGACAGGTCAGAAAAGCATCTTTGAAGCAGAAGGCCAGGCCCGAGGATGGGGGCCCTGCTTCCCTGGGCTGGGGAGGTAGTCAGGGGGCGAGGGGTGCAGAGGCACGGGGTAGAGGCGGTGTCCGGACCCTGAGTCCAAGAGACCAGCGCCCAGTGGGACCAGCCTGCCGCTGCCACCCCTCCCCCACGGTCCAGTGCTCCCGCCTCACCCAGTGATAGAGGCTGTGCTGTGACTCACCCTTCAGAGCATCCTTCCCTGCCTCTGATGGGAAAGCCAGATTTTCTGACCTCTACGGGGCCGTGGAAGGCAGGCATTTGCAGACCAAACAGGAGGTATTCTCATCAGAGGTGATTCTCTGCAGCCCTTCTCCCCCTCTTCAGGGCATGGAGCCAGCGTAGGAAATGCCAAATGCTGTTGATATAAATGATTCCATCTCATGAGTGGACTTTAAAACTCTAAGTAAAGTTTTCTTTAGAAAAAAGCAAACAAACAGAGTTTGGCTATATTTTGGAGTCTTTTCTAAAATTACTTTTGGTAAGTTTCAACAATCAACTAGATAGCTATTGAGATTTTTAAAAATCAACATCTTGAGCTATGAAAACTGAAAGTAGAAGTGAAAGTCACTCAGTCGTGTCTGATTCTTTGTGATCCCATGGACTGTCCATGGAATTCTTCAGGCCAGAATAATGAAGTGGGTAGCCTTTTCCTTCTCCAGGGAATCTTCCTGACTCAGGGATCTAGCCCAGGTCTCCTGCATTACAGGTGGATTGCTTACCAGTTGAGCCACAAGGGAAGCCCAAGAATACTGGAGTGGGTAGCCTATCCCTTCTCCAGGGGATCTTTCCAACCCCGTAATCAAACTGGAGTCTCCTGCAGTGCAGGTGGATTCTTTGCCAACTGAGCTATCAGGGAAGCCCTCTTGAGCTGTAATTTGTACACAATAAAATGTACTCATTTTAAGTGTACAATTAGATGAGTTTTGACAAATGTTTAAACCCAGATAATTACTATAAAAAAGACTTATAACATTGCCATCCCCCCAAATTTCCTTGTGGTCCATTTCAATCAACCCATGTTCCTACCCCTAGGTCATTTTAAATACACAAAAATGTATAAACATAGGACACTCATGTGACATAAATAAATAAATACACACACAGATATATATATATATATATATATAAACCATAAAGTCTTACATTTATAGGTTCTATTTTCTACCTTTTTTACACAACTTGAAGTTGCATTTTAAATGTTTGGTCATAATGCAAAAAGGCAACAAATCAGACAATTTTGTGAAATCCACATGAATTTGGAGAGGAGTAAAGGAGTCCTGGGATTTTGAGCCAACACCACTGAGTGAAAATTTAAAGGGTGTCTTGTGTCCCCAGCTTGTCATGTCTGCACCTTGTTACTATTCCAGTTGTCCTGGGTTACTTATAGGATTGACTTTCCTGGGCCCTAAATCAGGCCAAAGTGATGACTTTGTAGATTTATTAATATCCTAATGCTAGACACTTCACCATCTAAAAAATGAAAACATTTCTAAACATTAGAGAAGCACCCTTCTAAAATCCCTGAAGAACATTGAGTAGAAGTTTAAAATCTGATGGAGAATTGGCATATTTTGAATGAAAGATCAAGTAGAAAAGTCAAAATACAAGAAACTGGATTTAATAAGAAAGGAAACATTGATCATCTTCTAATAGATCCTACTGGCCATTTTCCATTTTGTCTCTGAAGTAGCCCATGTATAATAAACATATAATTTTATTCCTAAGGGTCCTATTATTTGCATATCATTGGATAAGTTGGTACAGCTTATCCCATGATATGCAAATAAGATGACCCTTGGAAGCAAAAGTGCATGTTTATTATACATAAAATGCATGATATGTATTATACATAAAACAGAGCAAACAGAAGTTATTTACATACATTGGTTGCATAATTGGAGGGACGTTACAGTCTGATGGTGAAAACTGAGCTCTGTCCCCCATGGAGTGGCCAGAACGGACTCAGTCTATCTACTGCAAGTCCAGCTCCTGGAGCCAAATCAGTAGAGAAACTGCTAGCATCCACCACCATTTCCAACATGCCTGAGTCCTTCTGGACCAACAACCAGGGTGCAAGTCCTGCTCAACTGGCAGCTGTTGGGATTACCTTGCAGTCTGGGTGGTGTGGTCTCATTAAGCACTATTGGTGCTCAGTAATCTTTCAACTGTATAATCGTACGGGATTTGATTTAGGTCATGGCAAATAGATGGGGAGACAGTGGAAACAGTGGCTGACTTTATTTTTCTGGGTTTCAAAATTACTGCAGATGGTGATTGCAGCCATGAAATTAGAAGACGCTTACTCCTTGGAAGGAAAGTTATGACCAACCTAGATAGCGTATTAAAAAGCAGAGACATTATTTTGTCAAAAAAGGTGCATGTAGTCAAGGCTATGGTTTTTCCAGTGGTCATGTATGGATGTGAGAGTTGAACTATAAAGAAAGCTGAGTGCCGAAGAATTGATGCTTTTGAACCGTGGTGTTGGAGAAGATTCTTGAGAGTCCCTTGGACTGCAAGGAGATCCAACCAGTCCATCTTAAAGGAGATCAGTCCTGGGTCTTCATTGGTAGGACTGATGTTGAAGCTGAAATTCCAATACTTTGGCCACCTGACGTGGAGAGCTGACTCACTGGAAAAACCCTGAGGCTGGGAAAGATTGAGGGCAGGAGGAGAAGGGGATGGCAGAGGATGAGACAGTTGGATGACATCACAGACTCAATGGACATGGGTTTGGGTGGACTCTGGGAGTTGGTGATGGACAGGGAGGCCTGGCATGCTGCGGTTCATGGGGTCACAAAGAGTCAGACACGACTGAGTGACGGAACTGGACTGAATGGTCTAGTGATTTTCACTACTTTCATCAATTTAAGTCTGAATTTGGCAATAAGGAGTTCATGATCTGAGCCACAGTCAGCTCCCAGTCTTGTTTTTGCTGACTATATAGAGCTTCTCCATCTTTGGCTGCAAAGGATATAATCAATCTGATTTTGGTGTTGACCATCTGGTGATGTTCATGTGTAGAGTCATTTCTTGTGTGGTTGGAAGACTGTGTTTGCTATGACAAGTGCATTCTCTTGACAAAACTGTTAACTTTTGCCCCACTTCATTCTGTACTCCAAGGCCAAATTTGCTTGTTACTCCAGGTATTTCTTGACTTTCTACTTTTGCATTCCTGTCCCCTATAATGAAAAAGACATCTCTTTCGGGTGTTAGTTCTAGAAGGTCTTGTAGGTCTTCACAGAACCGTTCAACTTAAGCTTCTTCAGCATTACTGGCCAGAGCATAGACATGGATTACTGTAATATTGAATAGTTTGTCTTGGAAATGAACAATGATCATTCTGTCATTTTTGAGATTGCACCCATGTACTGCATTTCAGACTCTTTTGTTGACTATGATGGCTATTCCATTTCTTCTAAGAGATTCTTGCCCACAACAGTAAATATAATGGTCATTTGAGTTAAATTCACCCATTCCAGTCTATCTTAGTTTGCTGATTCCTAAAATATTGATGTTCACTCTTGCCATCTCCTGTTTGACCACTTTCAATTTGCTTGATTCATGGGCCTAACTTTCCAGGTTCCTATGCCATACTGCTCTTTACAGCATCAGACCTTGCTTCCATCACCAGTCACATCCACAACTGGGTGATGTTTTTTGCTTTGGCTCCATTTCTTCATTCTTTCTGGAGTTATTTCTCCATTATTCTCCAGTAGCATATTGGGCACCCACTGACCTGGGGAGTTCATCTTTCAGTATCCTATCTTCTTGCCTTTTCATACTGTTCAGACTTAAATTGAAGAAAGTACAGAAAACCACTAGAGCATTCAGATATGACATAAATCAAATCCCTTATGATTATACAGTGGGAATGAGAAATAGATTCAAGGGATTAGATCTGATAGACAGAGTGTCTGAAGATCTATGGATGGAAGTTCGTGACATTGTACAGGAGGCAGTGATCAAGACCATCCCCAAGAAAAAGAAATGCAAAAAGGCAAAATGGTTGTCCCAGGAGGCCTTACAAATAGCTATGAAAAGAAGAGAAGTGAAAGGCAAAGGAGAAAAGGAAAGATATACCCATTTGATGGAGAGTTCCAAGGAATAGCAAGGAGAGATAAGAAAGCATTCCTCAGTGATCAATGCAAAGAAATAGAAGAAAACAGTAGAATGGAAAAGACTGGAGATCTCTTTAAGAAAATTAGAGATACCCAGGGAACATTTCATGCAAAGATGGGCACAATAAAGGACAGAAATGGTATGAACCTAACAGAAGCAAAAGATAGTAAGAAGAGGTGGCAAGAAGACACAGAAGAGCTATACAAAAGAGATTTTCATGACCCAGATAATCATGATGGTGTGATCACTCACCTAGAGCCAGACATCCTGGAATGCAAAGTCAAGTGGGCCTCAGGAAGCATCACTATGAACAAAGCTAGTGGAGGTGATGAAATTCCTGTTGAGCTATTTCAAATCCTAAAAGATGATGCTATGAAAGTGCTGCACTCAATAGGCTAGAAAATTTGGAAAACTCAGTACTGGCCACAGGACTGGGAAAGGTCAGTTTTCATTCTAATCCCAAAGAAAGGCAATGCCAAGGAATGCTCAAACTACTGCACAGTTGCACTCATCTCACAGGCTAGCAAAGTAATGCTCAAAATTTTCCAAGCCACGCTTCAACAGTATGTGAACCACTCACTTCCAGATGTTCAAGCTGGATTTAGAAAAGGCAGAGGAACCAGAGATCAAATTGCCAACCTCCATTGGATCATTGAAAAAGAGAGAGAGTTCCAGAAAAGCATCTACTTTTGCTTTATTGACTATGCCAAAGCCTTTGTGTGGATCACAACAAACTGTGGAAAATTCTTAAAGAGATGGGAATACCAGACCACCTGACCTGCCTCCTGAGACATATGTATGCAGGTCAAGAAACAACATTTAGAACTGGACATGGAACAACAGAGTGTTTCCAAATTGGGAAGAGTGCATCAAGGCTATATATTGCCACCCTGCTTATTTAACTTGTATGTAGAGTGCATGATGCAAAATGTTGGACTGGATGAACCACAAACTGGAATCAAGATTGTCAGGAGAAATATCAATAATCTCAGGTATGCAGATGACACCACCCTTATGGCAGAAAGCGAAGAAGAGCTAAAGAACCTCTTGATGAAAGTGAAAGAGAAGAGTGAAAAACTTGGCTTAAAACTCAACATTCAGAAAACTAAGATCATGGGATCTGGTCCCATCACCTCAAAGCAAACAGATAGGAAACAGTGGAAACAGTGACAGATTTTATTTTGGGGGGTTCCAAAATCACTGCAGATGGTTATTGCAGCCATGAAATTAAAAGACACTTGCTCCCTGGAAGAAAAGTTATGACCAACCTAGACTGCATATTAAAAAACAGACATTACTTTGCCAACAAAGCTCCATCTAGTCAAAGCTATGGTTTTTCCAGTAGTCATGCATGGATGAGAGAGTTGAACTATATAGAAAGCTGAGCACTGAAGAACTGATGCTTTTGAACTGTGGTGTTGGAGAAGACTCTTGAGAGTCCCTTGGGCTGCAAGGAGATCCAACCAGTCCATCCTAAAGGAAATTGGTCTTGAATATTCATTGGAAGGACTGATACTGAAGCTGAAGCTACAATACTTTGGTCACCTGATGTCAGTGAAGAACTGACTCATTTGAAAGGACCCCATGCTGGGAAACATTGAAGGTAGGAGGAGAAGGGGATGACAGAGGATGAAATGGTTGGATGGCATCACCGACTCAATGGACATGAGTTTGAGTAAACTCTGGGGGTTGGTGATGAACAGGGAGGCCTGGAGTGCTACAGTCCATGGGGTCGCAAAGAGTCGGACATGACTGAGTGACTGAACTGAACTGAATCTTCCAAATTCTGTCTTGTACCTTGGGGCAGCTGGGAGTTAGATGGAGAAAAAAACATTGTTTCAGCGAAACTCGATTGCTTACATGACAGAATTATTTAATGTAATTGGTAAAGTGCAAACCTACAATAAGTTTTTGTTGTTCAGTTGTGACTCTTTGAGAGCCCACAAACTGCAACATGTCAGGATTCCCCATCCTTCATGATCTCCCACAGTTTGATGAAACTCCTGTCCATTGAATCAGTGATGCCATCCAACCATCCCATCCTCTGTCGCCCTTTTCTCCTTCTGTCCTCAGTCTTTCCCAGTGTCAGGGTCTTTTCCAATGAGTCAGCTGTTCACATCAGGTGGCCAAAGCATTGGAGCTTCAGCTTCAGCATCAATGCTTCCAGTGAATATTCAGGGGTGATTTCCTTCAGGATGGACTGGTTGGATCTCCTTGCTGCATTTACTGTCCTTGCAGACTCCACCCAGGACTCAGGTCCCTGCAGGAGAGCAGCGGGGACTTGCTTTGTGTGCGCTCACAGAGTGACCGATGAGACTGTGCATACTGGGCAAGGGGGTGTCCCGGTCATCTCTGCACGGTGTGCTGCATGGAGTCACCCCCAGGCCCTCGGGGCAGACAGGCAAACCGTAACTCGGTCCTGAGTCCTGAGTCCAGCCAGACTCATGCTGCTGCTGCTAAGTCACTTCAGTCTTGTCCGACTCTGTGCGACCCCGTAGACGGCAGCCCGCCAAGCTCCCCGTCCCTGGGATTCTCAAGCTAGGGAGCGCCAGTCTTGCTGGCATGAGTGTCTGTGGTCAGGGTCACGTGGTTAAGTGGTGTTGCCCTTCTGGACTGGGCTTGCCCAGCAGTAGGCTGATCTAGGGTGGCCTGGCTGGGGCAGGGGTGACTTGGCTCTGCTGCCCGTGTGCCATCCTTGGTTGGCCCTCCCGGGTGTGTTCTTGCTGCAGGAGCAGACAGGAAGCCTGCGCTGTTCCCCCAGCACCTCCCACCACCCGCGCTTTTCAGAAGCCTGCATCCGTCGCCTCACATACCATCAGCCGAGTAACTCAGACGCTGAACTGGGAGTAGGGAAAGAGGTCCCTCTCCACTTTAAATTAATTTTTATTGGAGTATTGATTTACTGTGTTAGTTTCTGTGTACAACAAAGTGACTCAGTGATGCATACACTCATATCCCCTCTTTTTTAGATTCTTTTCCCATATAGGTCATCACAAAGTATCAAGTAGAGTCCCCTGTGCTTATAAAGTAGGTCCTTATTAGTTACCCATTCTATGTGTAATAATGTATACATGTCAACCCCAGTCTGCTGATTTATTCCTACCCCCTCTCCCCAGTAACCATGTTTGTTTTCTACATCTGTGACTCTATTTTTGTCTTATAGATAAATTCATTTGTACCCTTTTTAAAGATTCCACATATAAGCAATATTCATTGATATTTGTCCTTCTCTGACTTAACTTCACTTCGTGTGATATCTCTAGGTACATCTATGTTGCTGCAATTGACAATATTTCATTCTTTTTTTTACTGCTGAGTTGGAGAAGGCAATGGCAGCCCACTCCAGTACTCTTGCCTGGAAAATCCCATGGACAGAGGAGCCTGGTAGGCTGCAGTCCATGGGGTCGCTAGGAGTTGGACACGCCTGAGTGACTTCACTTTCACTTTTCACTTTCATGCATTGGAGAAGGAAATGGCATCCCACTCCAGTGTTCTTGCCTGGAGAATCCTAGGGACAGGGGAGCCTGGTGGGCTACCATCTATGGGGTCACAGAGAGTCGGACACGACTGAAGCGACTTAGCAGCAATATTCCATTGTATATACTTACCACATCTTCTCTATCCATTCCTCTGTTAATGGACATTTAGGTTGCTTCCAAGTCGTGGATATTCTAAACAGTGCTGCTATGAATCTACTTTTCCATGGATGATTTATAAGGCACGTACACAGGGGTGAACAAAGGCTGAAGTCACCCACATAGATGATCTAACTCAAAGAGATTCCTCCTCAAATGGATGTCTCTTTAGGAAAGAAAGGCCCGAGACTCAAGTTATAAAACAGCCACACATGCTCGTTCTTGGCATTTGTCCCAACATGGTGACCACAGGAGACACAGGTACCCAGCAATGCTGGGAATGTGGAGTTTGGCACTTGTTGCCTCATTAGTGGCAGAGCAGTCTGGTCATTTTGGGGAAACACCTAGAATTATAATAAATTACAAAAAAAAATAGTTTCTTTCAAAAGCTGTTATGATGTTTGACTTGGCTAAATAAATCACTGATAATGAAGCCCTACTCACATTATCTCAATATGTAGATGAATATAATTTATAAGTATTATATATTGAGGGGGTAAATTTTCACTTGTTGATTTCTATAGAATGCACTTCACTGAACATACATATTTTGAGAATCATATTTTTAAAGTAAACCTTTGATTTACAGTGATTAATTTAGAAGAAGGATTTTAATAGTAGTCCCTTAAATATATTCATATAGAACTATGACTTAACTTATGCACTTAGATATTACATAAACTAAAGTCATATATGCAATTTTATGACATATTGTTCACTCTGCATATATGTATATGCATTTGTTTTTACAGTTGGAATTACATCTTATTCCATTTCTAATAGCCAAACACCCCACCATTGAGGCTTCCATGAGATGTATTTTTACATAGGATGGCTCTGGATTTCCAAGAGAAAGTTAAGCAAAGGAGACTAAAATAATGGGTCAATAATTTTAGGGGGAAAATTAAAATTTCAGAAGCTGCTGGTTGGAGACCAGCTGTTGGGGCATATACTCAGCTTTATCCTCAGGACTCCAGATGAGCTGGGGGCTTCAGTGGGAGCGGTTCTCGTTTGTACCAACACAAAGGCCGGGATGGTCAGAAACCCAGCACATTTGCATACTTGGATGTAATGCACGGACTTACAAAACAAACAAAACAATATGCGTGATCTGGCATCATGAACCTGTTTCTGATTCTTAGGACGCTGAAACCAGACAACAGGGACCCCGCCAGGCTGATGTTGGTGGATTGCGTCTGGGAGAGACCAAGGGTCTTAGCAGTGGCCTTGCTGCTGCACCGCCAAGGAAGGGGGCGGTCTGAAAGCGCAGGTGCTGGGAGTGAGTGACTGATGGAGGCGGGCGGGGTGCCGCACCCAGGAGGTGAACGGTGAGAAGCAGTTCTCCGAAGTTGCAGCACCCTTGCTTAGCAAATGCATTTCCACTTTTGTGCCTCTGAAATAATGATTTCACATTTCTGTTGGTGTTTTATTTGTAAGAAATAAAGTCAGTACAGTAACCTGTGAAATGATGGGGTGATCTATTCAAACACACAGAGGCTCCTCCAAAAGAACTTCTGTTGCTGTTAGGAAAAGTAAAAATAATAAGAAAGAAGTTGAATAAATTTGGCATTTAACTATCAGAGCCTGATATTTTCTTTTCTAAAATGCTACCGAAATCATCAAGATGATATACAAAGAGGCAGTTAAAATGAAGGGAGACCGCAAACCCACTCTGCAGAGGTTTCCAGAGCTGTGTCATTGGCTACACGGCCTGGTGACAACCTGCTCTGAACACAGATCCAAACTTCTTGCCCAGAGCAACCTGAAGGGATGCACTAATCCAAACACCTCCTCTGAGCCCTGGTTCCTGGACGTGGCCCTGCTCAGAAGACAGGGGGCTGTCCAGCCCTCCCTTCTCCCAGGACTGTGCCCTGGGGCAGGCAGGGTCCTGCCCTCCCCGCCCCGACACCCCAAGACCGGCAGGTAATCTGGGTATACAGGACGAGATCAGCCTTGCCATGAGTGATGCGGGTGGGGGTCGGGCAGAGGGAGGCGTGGTTCGTGCACCACGCGTACAGGCACATGGTTCTCCAGAGTCAGAAGAGAAATGCGTGCGGGTAGGAATAGATTTCACTTCCGGCCACTAAGGCCCCCGTGGGAGAGAGCCCGTTTAATGCACTGAGTATGCTTAGCTGCCTCCCTTCTGGATTGAGTGTGAAGGGTGCTCAAGACAGAAGGGGCGGAGTTATACCATGGCCCCTGCGGCTGCAGACAACCGTCTTCAATCCACCCGCCCGCGTTCAAGGGTGAATAAACCCAACAAGAGGTCAACATGTGCTCCCAATAGTGGGCAGACTCTATGCTCACAAAAATGCTCCATTTTTTAGAGGAAGAGCCACCTCTAAAAAAAATTTTTTTTTTTTTTTTTTGCAGAGTGAAAGACAAATTAGGAAGTGTCCTTCCCCCTGATTTGTCCCTTTCCTTTGGGAGTGGGCAAAGACTGCTGTTGCTGAGGAAGGGAGTAGGCTGCCACAGGAGGAGAGGAGCCAGGTGGACACGTTTGTATGAAAGAAATTAAATTGAAGGAGAAAAAGTAAAAGAATTCCCAAACTAATCATGCAATTAAATTCCTATTCAACACATAAAAAAGTAATCTCCTAGGGCAGAATGCTGAATCAGTGATCTGAAGGAGGGACTTACAATTCTTTCAGGATGTCCAGGAAAAAAGTCCAAAGACATGAGAAGCAATTGATGGCAAGGACAGAGCAAGCATTTCTACCACGCAAGTCTACCATTAGAAGTCACACCTAACAGAACAGAGTAAATTACCAACATATCTGTATTCATAGAGCTTCCGCTGGCTCAGCATTAAAGGATCCACCTGCAATGCAGAAGATCCAGGTTGGATCCCCGGGTCAGGAAGATTCCCTGGGTAGAAAGTGGCAACCGGCTCAAGTAGTCTTGCCTGGAGAATCCCATGGATGGAGGAGCCTGGCGAGCCACAGTCCATGGGGTTGCATAGAGTCAGGCACAACAGAAGCAACTAAGCATGCAGACTGCTGATAACACTGACATCAACTGTCAATAAATTATCTAGAAAACTTCCCTGGACTGAAAAAAAAAAATGTTTCTCTCTATTGTTGAAACAGTCTGAGTGTGAATTGGAAAAGATTTTCTGGACAAAGAGCATTTCAGAAAGGAGTGAGTTTATGAAGAACAAAGACCAGAGATAATGTGAGCCTTGCAAGCACATTGGGCTGACCTCCTGACAGGCCAGGGACAGCTGACACTTTCATGGTTTAGTAGCCAGTTTATATAGCTTCAAGACAAAGAAAATTCTTGCAGGAAGGGTGGCATTAGGTGACCGGTTAGGGTACTATAGAGTGAGCACAGGGCTGGGTATTTTTGCCTAATATGGGGTCAGGAAGCTGGCAGGTAAGGAGCAGGGAAGCTCTTGGCAACCTTTACAGTGGGTCTGGGTCAGTTCCAGAGGTGACTTTGGTTCCGAGCTCCGCGTCTGTGGCCTTGCTGAGAGGTCTCCACTCCAGATCTCTCCTCAGGATAATTGTGTCAAAGGAAAAAGTATTATGTTTAGGTCTCATCATTTTCTTCCCATTTTATTTTCAAGGATACAGAGAAAAATCCTATGAACTTTCAGAGAAAATTAAAAATAAAGCCTAAACCAGTCTGCTCTCAGAATTCTCCCCAGATCATGTCAGAAGACAGGGGTGCTATGAAGCCAGGGCCTTGGGAAGGAGGAGGAAAACAGTCTAAAACAACAAGAGTGAACAAGGACAGGGAGTTTTTTCTTAAGAATTTTGTACTCACTGGAGTCATCACTCAAATACAGAAGTAATACATTGTCAAGTAATTAAAGAATTAGAAAATGCTATGTAATTATTGCAAGAATGTTTTGAAAGAATACTCCAATTATAAAATTCAAAATCACAAACTTAAGAACATAATAATAATAAATTTATATAATTATGAATAAATTGTTGGCACAGTGATATGATCACTATGGTTTCAAAATTAATGCAAATGTAAACAATAATTTTTGAAAAAAATTGTGTATCAAAAGGTTGAGTATAAAATACGATTAAACTAATATAGACTAGGAAGCAGAGAAGAGAGTCATAGAATAAATGAGATTAAAAACATGAAACTTGTGACATGATTTGAACCGTAAAAGCCCTATTTAAATTTTGACAATTAATTGAAAAGATGTTTTAATTTTTAATTTCTATTTATTTTTAAATAAAGGATAATTACTTTACAATATTGTTTTGATTTCTGCCACATTTCAACATACAAGGGAGAGTTCTGACAAAACGTGGTCCACTGGAGAAGGGAATGGCAAACCACTTCACTATTCTTGCTTTGAGAACCTGGTGAACAGTATGGAAAGACAAAAAGATAAGACACTGAAAGATGAACTCCCCAGGTTGATAGGTGCCCAATATGCTACTGGAGAAAAGTGGAGAAATATCTCCAGAAAGAATGAAGAGATGGAGCCAAAGCAAAAGCAATGCCCAGTTGTGGATGTGACTGGTGATGGAAGTAAAGTCTGATGCTGTAAAGAACAATATTGCATAAGAAGTTTAGGTCCATGAATCAAGGAAAACTGGAAGTAGTCAAACAGGAGATGGAAAGACGGAACATTGACATTTTAGCAATCAGTGAACTAAAATAGGCCGGAATGGATGATTTTAATTCAGATGACCATTATATCTACTACTGTGGGCAAGAATCCCTTAGAAGAAATGGAGTAGCCATCATAGTCAACAAGAGTCCAAAATGCAGTACATGGGTGCAATCTCAAGAACGACAGAACAATCTCTGTTCATTTCCAAGGCAAACCATTCAATATCACAGTAATCCAAGTCTATGCCCCAACCAATAATGCTGAGGAAGCTGAAGTTGAAAGGTTCTATGATGACCTACAAGACCTTCTAGAACTAGCACCAAAAAAGATGTCCTTTTCATCATAAGCAACTGGAAGGCAAAAGTAGGAAGTCAAGAGATCCCTGGATTAAATGGCAAATTTGGCCATGGAGTACAAAATGAAGTAGGGAAAAGGCTAACAGTTTTGCCAAGAGAGCACCCTGGTCATAGCAAACACCCTCTTCCAACAACACAAGAGATGACTCTACACATGAACATCACCAGATGGTCAATACCTAAATCAGATTGATTATATTCTTTGCAGCCAAAGATGTAGAAGCTCTATACAGTCAGCAAAAACAAGACTGGAAGCTGACTGTGTCTCAGATCATGAACACCTTATTATAAAATTCAGACTTAAATTGAAGGAAATAGGGAAAACCACTAGACCATTCATGTATGACCTAAATCAAATCCCTTATGATTATACAGTGGAAGTGACAAATACATTCATGGGATTAGATCTGATAGACAGAGTGCCTGAAGAATTATGGACAGAGGTTTGTGACATTGTATAGGAGGCAGAGATCAAGATCATGCCCAAGAAAAAGAAATGCAAAAAGACAAAATGGTTTTCTGAGGAGGCCTTACAAATAGCTGTGAAAAGACAGGAAGCGAAAGGCAAAGGAGAAAAGGAAAGATATACCCATTTGAATGCAGAGTTCTAAAGAATAGCAAGGAGAGATGAGAAAGCCTTCCTCAGCTATCAATGCAAAGAAATAGAGAAAACAATAGAATGGGAAAGACTAGAGATCTCTTCAAGAAAATTAGAGATACCACAGGAATATTTCATGCAAAGATGGGCACAATAAAGGACAGAAATGGTAGGGACCTAACAGAAGCAGAAGACATTAAAGAGAGGGGGCAAGAATATACAGAAGAACTGTACAAAAAAGATCTTCATGACCCAGATAACCACGATGTTGTGATCACTCACCTAGAGCCAGATATCTTGAAGTGCAAAGTCTAGTGGGCCTCAGGAAACATCACTATGATCAAAGCTAGTGGAGGTGATGAAATTCCAGCTTAACTATTTCAAATCCTAAAAGATTTTTGGTCATAAAATATATTATATTAGTATAAAGCTTCCCAGGAGGTGCAGTGGTAAAGAACCTGTCTGCAGACACAAGAGATATGGGCTCAATTACTGGGTTGGGAAGATCCCTGGAGGAGGAAATGGAAACCCACTCTACTATTCTTGCCTGGAAAATTTCATGGACAGAGGAACCTGGCGGGTTAGTGTTCATGGGGTCGCAAAGAGCTGGACAGAACTGAGCACACACACACACTCAGCTTATATT
Source organism: Cervus canadensis (assembly GCF_019320065.1). NCBI lineage: Eukaryota > Metazoa > Chordata > Mammalia > Artiodactyla > Cervidae > Cervus > Cervus canadensis. The sequence goes on from NC_057401.1 coordinate 58,274,041, forward strand.
TTACTTTTATTATGTTCTTTTTTGTCATGAAAAGTTGCAAATGATAATGAAGCCAGATTAATTAATAATAGTCTCTATGATTCACATATATATATATGTTTTTCTCATTCAAGAAATTCTTATGAGTACCTTATATCTTGTTAGAGTTTATTTGCAGACATTTTATTTAGGAATATGTACATATATAATACCAATATCAATTGATAATATCAATATCAATCAAGGATTATAAAATATTAACATACTATAATATTGGGTAACATATTGTAAAATAGTGCATACAAGACTATATATTACAAGAGTGATTAGCCTATGCAATTTCTTTCCACACCTTTCCAAGTATAAGACCATGGGTAAGTTATTCCAACACTCTGCTTCAGTTGACTCATATGTAAGGTAGAGATTATAGTATTTATCCCTGTGTAGATGTCAGTATCAAATGAAATTATAAAAGTAAGGTGGTTAGAACAGAATGGTATGTAGTACAAAGCTATTAAATTAAATAACTTTAAGATCATTACTTTTTTTTTTTTTTACTGTTTTTGGCTTTGGTATGAAGGTTATTGTGACATTATAAAGTTGCATAAATTTTATTTTTTGTGATTTAAAAAAATTTTTCTAGTTATATTTCATCTTGAGATTTTAAAAAAATCACACAAAAGATGTACTAAAGATGATGCTGTTAAAGTGCTATACTCAATAGGCCAACAAATTTGGAAAACTCAGCAGTGGTCACAGGACTGGAAAAGGTCAGTTTTCATTCCAATCCCAAAGAAAGGCAATGCCAAAGAATGTTCAGTTCAGTTCAGTCACTCAGTCGTGTCTGACCTCTTTGTGACCCCATGAACCACAGCACGCCAGGCCTCCCTGTCCATCACCAACTTCCAGAGTCCACCCAAACCCATGTCCATCGAGTCAATGATGCCATCCAACCATCTCATCCTCTGTTGTCCCCTTCTCCTCCTGCCCTCAATCTTTCCCAGCATCAGGGTCTTTTCCAATGAGTCAGCTCTTCGCATTAGGTGGCCAAAGTATTGGAGTTTCATCTTCAACATCAGTCCTTCCAATGAACACCTAGGACTGATCTCTTTTAGGATGAACTGGTTTTATCTCTTTGCAGTCCAAGGGACTCTCAAGAGTCTTCTCCAACACCACAGTTCAAAAGCATCACTTTCTTTATAGTCCAGCTCTCACATCCATACATGACTACTGGAAAAACTGTAGCCTTGACTAAACGGAACTTTGTTGGCAAAGTAATGTCAAAGAATATTCAAACTACTGCAAAATTGCACTCATTTCACATGTTAGCAAAATAATGCTCAAAATTCTCCAAACTAGGCTTCAACTGTATGTGAACTGAGAACTTCCAGATATTTAAGCTGGATTTAGAAAAGGCAGAGGAACTGGAGATGAAATTGCCAATATCAGTTGGATCATCAAAAAAGAGAGCTCCAGAAAAGCATCTACTTCTGCTTCATTGACTATGCTAAAGTCTTTGACTATGTGGATCACAACAAACTGTGGAAAATTTTTAAAGAGATGGGGATACCAGATCACCTTACCTGCCTCTGGCAAAATCTGTATGCAGGTCAAGAAGCAATGGTTAGAAATGGACATGGAACAATGGGCTGGTTCCAGATCCGGGAAGGAGTACTTCAAAGCTCCATATTGTCACCCTGCTTATTTAACTTCTATGAGGAGCACATCATGCAAAATGCTGGGCTGGATGAAGCACAAGGTGGAATCAAGATTGCCAAAAGAAATGTCAATAACTTCAGACATGTAGAGGACACCACCCTTACGGCAGAAAATGAAGAGGAACTAAAGAGCCTATTGATGAAAGTGAAGGAGGAGAGTGAAAAAGCAGACTTAAAACTCGACATTCAAATAACAAAGATCACGCATCCAGTCCCATCACTTCAGGGTAAATAGAGGGGAAAACAATGGAAACAGTGACAGATTTTATTTTCTTGGGCTCCAAAATCACTGCAGATGGTGATTGCAGCCATGAAATTAAAAGACGCTTGCTCCTTGGAAGAAAAGCTATGACAAATCTAGACAGTGTATTAAAAGCAGAGGCGTTACTTTGCCAACAAAGGTCAGTCTAGTCAAAGCAATGGTTTTTCCAGTAGTCATGTATGGATGTGAGAGTTGGACCATAAAGAAAGCTGAGTGCCAAAGAATTGATGCTTTTGAACTGTGATGTTGGAGAAGACTCTTGAGAGTCCTTGGATTGCCAGGCGATCCAACCAGTCAATCCCAAAGGAAATCAATCCTGAATATTCATTGAAAGGACTGATTCTGAAGCTGAAGCTCCAAAACTTTGGCCATCTGATGCCAGGAGCTGACTCACTGGAAAAGACCCTGATGCTGGGAAAGATTGAAGGCAGGAGAAGAAGGGGACGACAGAGGACAGTGTGGTTGTATGGCTTCACTGACTCAATGGACATGAGTTTGTGCAAGCTCTGGCAGATGGTGAAGGACGGGAAACCTGGCATGCTGCAGTCCATGGGGCTGCAAACAGTCAGTCATGACTGAATGACTGAACAACAGTATTTCATTTTACAATCAAAATGTTATTTAAATATGCATTTTTTATCAGACTTTTAAATGGTTGTGTATTGTTATCAATCTTTTAGTGAAAAACAGACTTCATTCATAAGGGTTTTCTTAATTTTGTAAAATTTAATTTATATTTATAAGCATTTTTCAAATCACTTTTTTTGAACTTTGTAATTACCCATTTTTTTAGCTATTTGAGTTGATTAATGCTTACTCGTTATCCTTTGGTAGTACTTGAATATTAGTAACAACTTCCCCTCTCAATATTGTGTTCATGTGACTTAAAGTGTTTTCACTATTATTTTTTGAAATATTTCAATTTATATTATAATTTCTCTTCAAAACATAAGTTATTATGACCAGATTTTAATTTCTAAGTGCTTTGGTTGATTATTATTTTGTGTTCCTTTCTAATGGTATTTTTTTTTTGTCAGTAGAAAATAGCCTGATGTAAAAATGCTTGACCTTTAGTTTTTTTTTTAAATTTCATTGCATATTAAATTTTCAGTAGTTAAATGTATTTAAAGGATGAATGAGAAATTTCTGATTATTGGGTGCAGAGTTCTATGGATTTCTTTGATAAAGGTTTATGGTTCATATATTCAAATTTTCAAAAATGATAACTACTTTTATTTGCTTGCTTCATTTTCAGGATATCTTAGTAAATTTACCAATTATGATGATGGACTTGTTAATTATATCCTTGCATTTATTTTGTCAACATATATTCTGAATCTATGTTATTATGTGCATTTAAGATAAGCACTTTTACAGGTTTTTGGTGAATTATTCTCTTTATAATTAAGAAATGACCTTATTTTTATTTTTTATTATTATTATTTTCATTAGTTGGTATTAGTGCTGTTATGTTTTATTGGCTAGTATTTTCTCTGTGTACATCTTTTAGTATTTCCTTATCTTTAAATAGGACACGGAATTATTTTCATTTGTTTCTCCTGATAATATCTATCTCAAATAAGGCAATTTATTATTTTGTATCAATTTTAGTTGTTACCATATTTGGGATAATTTCTGCCAAATAATGCTAATTTTTCATTTACTGTAGTGTAATTTTTCTTCTTTTTTGAGTTCTACTTTGCACATTGTGTTAAATTAGATTTATTTATTCATTTTCTCCATTTTGTTAATTTGGAAGTTTTGAGTTCCATTTATATAAAAAATGAAAATATTTTCTTAGTATATACAATTGATCAATAGTTTTATGTTAATTTTATGATTAACTTCATTTCTTTCATGAACAAATGTTTAATATTTAACTGATCATTTCTTTTATCTTCAAAGATGTTTTGTTGTTATGCTATTTCCATATTGTTTTTTAACTCACACATGACTAATTCTATAAATAATAATTGAATTAAAAATGATTTTTAATAATTTATCTATTCAGTAATGTGTTTGCTTAACATTTTTTTTCCCATCACACTTCTTGTTTCTATATTCAGGTTTACTACATTGAAGTAATAAATATTAATTTCCTCCTAGCCTTGGTGAGACAATATGAAGATTCCTCAGTCTGATTTTTAATTATATTATTTAATCTCTCAATGTCTATTTTATACTATCTATTTATTTTTCTGGGATACCTTCTCTGTAATTTCCTTCTGTCCTCCAGTGCAGTAATTCTCACTTATTCATACATAACCACTTATTTAATTACTGATTATACTTAAAAAAAACTATGCCTATTACCATATATACAATATAATCATCAATATCTTTTAGTGTATCAGTGATACTAATTTATATTTATCCCATTTATAAACTTTTTGACATTATTCCTTTTTGGCATTCTCCCATTTTAGATTGTATTTCTTTTACCAAAAAGAACCTCCTCTTAGTATTTTTTTTGCATATATCTATTGGTGGTAAATTTCCTATGTTCTTTATATTTATCTGTGCATATATTTATTTTAATTTGTGCAGGTCATTTTGGTTGGTTGTAGAATTCTAATTTTGTGATTATTTTCTTCCAGCAATTTAGATGGACAGTTTAGATGCACAATTCCATAGCCCTCTACCTTCCATCATTTCTGTGAGGAGTCAGCCACAGGTGCTGTAGGAAGACTTTTCTCTGAATCTTTGTGGCAGTGCACCTATGGTGTTCCCATGTATGGATGCCTTGGTATTTATCCTGCCTGTTGTCTTTAGATATTTTGAATATGTGGGCTCATGTTTGTTATGTGGGTTCATGTTTGTCATAAGTTTGAAAAAAATTGCTAGTCATTATCTCTGCAAATATATATATATTTTGCCTCTTTTTTCTTTTCTAAGTCTCTAATTACATGTATGTTAGTCTTTGTCACTGTGTCTTATTTGTAGTTTTATCATTTTTCTCTATTTTTTTAGATCCCTCTTTCTCTGAGTTTTAGTGCAGGTATTTCCACTGACCCATGTTTTACTTATTTAACTCTCTTCTCTCCATTTAGTCTGCTTTAAACCCATCAATTCAGTAATAACATTTAATATTATGCTTTTAGTTATACAATTTCTTCTTCTTTCTTTTTATGAGTTTACTTTCTAGTAAAATTTTCCATTTATTGATCATATTTTTGTCCATTAAAATTTTCTTGAAGATGTTACTTATATTTATTTTAGAGTCCCTAAATTACAGCTTCAAGGTCTTGATTACTTTTGAGTCTTATAATCTTTTTTCTCATAAGTTTTTTTTTTTTTTTCATAATATTCATTTCCTGCATTCTTGGTACTTTCTGAGTGAATACCAGATCCTGTTCATTAACCGTTGTGGAGACTCTGAATGATTTGCATTTTTCTTTAGATTATTTCTTCTTTACTTTGATAGGGAGAGACCAAGGCCTAGTCACTTTTATTCATTCAGGAGCTAATTTAAAGTTGTCCTTATTATGTTTTCATTATCAAATATTATATTTCTCATTTCTAGAAGTTTTGTTTTTTAAAACTATTTCCTTCTCTTTAGTGTCCTTTTTAAAAAGACTGTTCCATCCCTTCTTATACCTATCATAACTTTGAGTGTATATGTTTTATGTGTATATGTATCTGTTTCAGACTGCTTATTTATTGACACTTTTAATTACTTTGGAGTACCATTTGACTTTCAGCCATTATGTTTGTTTGCTTTGTAATTTTTACTGTGAGTTTATCTTCCTTTTCCTCACTGACAGCGTGGATTGTGGAAATATCCTTACAGGACAATGATGTGTTCACCAGAGGCTCTGGGAGTTGCAGCAGTGTGTAAACATGTTTTCACTTGATCAGTTTGGGAATCTTGCACAAAATGAGTTTTACAACGTTTAACCCTCCACCCACTCAGTCATGGTGACAACATGGGATTTTCTTTTTTTTTTCCTTGGGAAGGAAGTGATTCTAAGTAGTTCCAGGGGCAGTGACAAGCTTCCTTGCTGCTTTCCTGAAACAGTGAACTGGAGGTTCTGTCCCCTCCTCGCTCCCCAGCCTGGTCATCTAATGAATGGTCCTGTCAGGGTCCGGGTTGAGTGACAGGTTGTCCAGTCCGCTCTCTGTTTTGAGTGGTCTTTCCTCCTGTGCCAGTGGCAGAGGAGGGGGCTGTGAAGTCCATGCTCTGGGCTCTGAACTGTATCAGAGTCTAATGCCTTCCCAGGTCACTTCCACAAAAGTGCCCCCACTTGTAACTTTGGCTTTGCATTTTAATTTACTTTGTATTGCCTGGAGATCTCACTTTTTTTCTATTTTGAGGTCTGCCATATTGGTCTATCCAGTTGTATTTCATCCACGCTTCATGTTTAAAATGAGAAGATACCAATTCATTTTCGACTACATTTTTTGTCAAAATCCCCAGTCTATTGTCTGTTTCATAAAATTTGTGCATTTATCCTTTGAAACTTAATCTTAAATTCTCAAAATCCAATTTTGACTTTTAGGACAACATTCTCGACAATAACTCAAAAGTCTTAAAATCTAAAACATGGGAATTTTCTTATTTATAAATGAAAATCTTAACTCTATGTCTAGAACAGATAACAGTATCCAGCGAACTGGAGGAGCATGTTTATGCAACATTAACTAATACTTCAATTTATCATTGTTCTAAATGTGCTTTATCTATTTATCATGAGATTGCTATCAAATCAACAGTAATTCACATATTTATTTTCATCTTGAAAGAGACAAACTAATACTCATCAGCTATCAAGTAATCAGTCTAATTTGCTTTATGCTGAAGCTTTTAGATTATGAGTATGTTTAAATAAAGTAACAACTAGCCTTGAGTGAAAATGATTACTTTTTAAGGCTATTCAACTCATGTTCATGTGTTAAATCCCCTTCATGAAAATTAGAAAAGTTAGGGAAAAAAGTTAGAAAAAAATGTTCATTAAAATTAGAAAAAAATTATCTAAGAATGAAAGTGTGAACCCAGGTACAAGTTAATATCATTTATCCATATATTTTATTAGATATGAAATATCACTACTCAATTTCTTAGTGTAAAGAGGTCTTGTTTGTCTTATAAAATTGAATTAATCACTTGGGACAGCAGAGTAACTCAGGCCAACTGTAGTTGTATGCTACTTCTTGAAGCTTTCTGAGAAATGTGGTCACAAATGTGGAAGGTATTCCATTAAATCAAAATTAAACTAGAAATCTACATTACTGGAAAAAAAAACTTCATGTGGGTGATAAATTGATGATAATATATCCAATAAACCACAGATACATCTACTATATGATAAATATGTGTGCATAATATGTGCGTTAAAAAATATACACATTTTAAACAGAAGTGATCAAGCTATAGACTTTCGCTAACTGGCCTTTTCCTTTTTAAAGTCCAAGTACTTTTAAAGGTTCCTCAAAGTCTAACTCAAAAAGTAATTGAATAAAACCCAAACAAGTAAAGATATGTGAGCCCTATTCAACAAATATGCTTTGAGGAATAAAGAACCTGCCAATATTTCTATGTATTAATTTAAAAATAAAATAAATTAAAACTCCACTTGATTTTTAGTACAAATATACTTGACTTTTCTCTGCTGCATTTTACTTGAGGCAAATTTAAACTTGACAGAGCTTCGTAAAAGGTTTCATGCTTTTAAAATACAGTTTCATTTAAGAAACTTGAAGTCCCTTAGAAATAAAACCTGGAAGTCCTTAAGAAATAAATGCCAAAATTTCCCTGCTCTTGAACTTGCCAAACTACTGAGTCTTGGCTGTTACGGGCAGACTCTTGAGGATGAGTAGATGTTTGTACAAGACCCAAATTCTTTCTTTGATGAGGAAAAGAATGATCACTATTAAATGATCAACACTGAATCCCACCTGGGGATTGGGAAGTTAGGGGACCGCCTGCCCTGACAGAGAGTGAGAACCAGACAGAATGGCAACAGAATGGGAAGCAGATGAGAAGATTCTAGGTGTGGGGGGCCGTATGAGGGCATATGGGCAGCTAGGCTTTGGGAGGAACACGGTGGGTCGGCGGGGGGAACTGAGTCTGGAGGTGAACTGGGAGGTTTTGCCCTGAGAAGTTGGGCAATGGTGCCCCATCCACACAGTCACTGGACCACATTGGGAAGCAGCAGGAAGGGTCATGTACGGTCCAACCACGTGGCCCACACTCTCTGTCCATCACCCCTACCCCTCCTCAGCAGTCCTTAAAGCTAAGCCCCACTTTCCTCCTTTTAAAGACATGGAAACAGTTTCCTAGGAGGCAAAGCAGCAAGATCTCAGCTCAGATTACTCGGACCCAAGTCCTGGGCTGGGCTCACCACCAGGCTCTTCCCACAGGGACTGGGAGTGGGGAAGGGAGGCAGGAAGGACTGGGGATGTGAGGAGGGCGGGTGAGCAGGGTGGCAAGGCCCCTGCTTACTGCCTGAGACGCGGAAGAGCCATCACCTCCCACAGCAAACCCCTATGAGTCACGAAGTCCACGGACAACTTGGTCTCCCGGACATGAGAGGCACATTTCCTCCGTCCAAGGCAGCGCTCACCATCCAGCCCCTGCTTGGCACTCCATAACAGGTGGCATGGGTAGGTGGGGAATCACAGGTGCATGCCCCCGCAAAAGACCCCAGGTAATGCAGACGGGGTTCCCCAAGACGCCTGTGTGACTGTTTAATAACTATGCAGTTGTGAAGCAGACAAGTGATGGCTGTCCTGATTTAATTAGAAACCCCTCTAACCAGCCTCTTTCCTCCAAGAGCGGATTTGTCAGTTTCTCCTGCATCGGTCGCGCTGGCGAGGGAATCTTTCCCATATTCGCTGGCAAGCCCGCTGCGGCCGACACGTCGGGGGGTGTCAGCTTTTAATTGTAACTGTCTTGCAGAGCGGTGTTGTTTTAATATCCTGTATAGATTTTTATGTAATACACTCACTTGCAGGCAGCCCGAAGCAAGAATCAATTCTGTGAAGGGTTCTTCTTTTGTTAAAAGCCAATCTTGTTTTAATGATGCATGAAGAAATATTCGAGCATTGACATTTTTCTGTCAGGTTTCTTTTGAAAAATCAATTAAGATAATACTGCTTTGACCTAGTTATCTAGTTAATGCTTATTAGGAATGTAATATGATTTACTGTCAGCATAATAATTTTTGTATCTTATCCCATTAGCTTGTGCATATTTCAAAGTGTATTACACAATGGTCACTTCTTAAAATGTGATGTAGCAGAATACATTAATTAGACTGACTGGGATCATTAGACAGAAACTATCTCATTGGTGGCTTGTATCAAATTTGTATACAGTCTCTATCAAGATACGACTTTATTTGCATGGCTGAAAACCCACCACGTAATCAGGGGGTGGATGACTATGTCCACCGTCTTGATGTCCATCCCCAACAACTCTTCCACAAATGACAGATGGTAGATAGCTTTGCTTAAAATGGATGGGTTTGGGATTGCTCATTATGCGTGGGATTTAAGAAAAATAAATTTCAGACACGTTGAAGCCCACCCTCCGGGGCTCAGGGCTCCGTGACCTGGGGTTAGGAAGGCAGGCTGCTGCTCTGCGGTCCTCCGACCTGTCCACAGAAAGATGCAGAATCGGATGCTCTTGCAGAACAGACCTTGCGGTTCTTTGTTGCCTTTGTACTAAGCGCTGTGGATGGCTCTGTCGGGAGGGAGTGCTTGCAAAGACCCTTCCGGGGAAATTATTGATTTCTGCCCATTCGGGATTCACTGCTGGCTTCACCTTCCTAAGTAGAGCCTGATCAAACCTCTCCCCTCTCCCCTTAGGAGAGACGACCCTGAACGTCAGGCTGCCCCCCAGTTAACAGAAATGCCCTGAGTGCTGCCGGCCTGCCCGACATGTCAGAGGTGGCCAGGCAACGTGGCATCCTGCAGAAAGGGTCTTAGAGAGCTGAGAACGGACGATGCGTTCTGAGGGCCGGAGCTGGCATGCGGTTTGTTTCTTTGGTCCTGATGGGCACAGCCTCTCGAGTGTCTCCCACTTCCTCCGCTTCCTTCTTCACCACTGGCACTTACATTAGCACGGTCCTTACCCTCTGCTGTCCATCTCTCCCCACCTGTATCATTAACATTCCACCCGATAACACGCAAGTAAACGCATCCTAATGACCGCCACCCCACTGCATTACAGGACATTCAAAATAAGCCCACACCATTGGAGAACTTAAGGGTGTTGCTTAACAAAAGAGCGGGGTGTCTAAAGAACTTGATTTGTCTCTTTCTGTCTGTTAACTTCTGGCTTCTTTAACCTTCTCACTGAATCCCAGGGGCCCAGCGATGTCATTTTGAGCTGTATGTCTGCCATGCATCATTTCAAGTTTACCAGTGAGAGATTCGCACTTAACAGAAGTGACCTTGTTTTCCAGACAAACATGATGAATTTATGTGGGTAGCTTAGTGGAGCTGTTCACTTTCAGCCTGGCAACATTTTAATTAATTAAATTTTTTAAAAAATCAGTGGCAGTAGATTCAGATTTTACAATTCCCTCTTTAAAATTTCAAGGGTTTTAGAAAATTATTTCATTTTTTTTTGTTGGTTACATAATAGCTCGTGCGTGCTTGAGTGTGTGTGTGTGTGTGTGTGTGTGTGTGTCTTAAAATGTCTTTCTCCAGGGGCATTTAGGGTCCAAAAGGCTGCTGACTGTTCTCAGACAGTATCTGAATCCTGTAGGGTCTTGATTTGAATAAAGCCAGGAGTTGTTGCACTAATGTGATGGCATCTTGAATTGCTAAGTGGGGAGGAAGCTGAAAGCCCAGTATGGCCGCGGAGGGGCACAGGAACCCGCACAAAGAAAAGCAGAAGGAAGCAGGGAGACATCCAGATGCAGACTCTGTGGAAACCCCTTGTCGACCGGAAGGAGGAGTGCGATGCTCCCTCGTGTGTGCCCGTGTGCACACGGCTCCCGCCTGGGACGTGGGTCCCCCGGCACCTTGCGCGCGCAATTAATCGACTCGAGTTCAGGGAGATCCCTCCTTTCAGAGAGTTGCTCCGGCAGACTGCGGTTTTAATTACCGAAAATGCAAATCGCGGATTAAAATGGGAAACCTGGAATTATTGTTTCATCACCATTGATCAAACACGTAATCCGGATAAAGAAAATTAGGATGGTGGGCAGGAACGTGAGGGCTCAGGTTTTACATTATCTCCTGCCTCACTAGGCACTTTTCCTGGGTATCTGAACTCTTTCGCCTTTTAACTGTGCTTGCAGTTGCTATAGTGATGGCATAATTTTGTAATGGTCTAAAAATGACACCGGCATAGATACTGACAGATAGGAATTAATTCACTAACAAGTAATTATGTCGCGAAATGTTGACTGCCATACAGAGGGTGCACGTTGACACATTTTCTGTTTTTCTGGGATGGCAGTAACATTAGCGTTGGTCATTAGTGGTAGACATCTCAGTAGTGTTGGATACAGACTTATATGCAGACCTATTTAGTTACCTGTGTGACAGCCTTGTTCAGGACACCAGAAACAGCTGTCCCAGCCTGTATGAGCCAAAATAATTAGGCCTGTCATCTCCCCGCTCTGATTTCCCCTTCAACCTGCTCCACAAAATGCAAATATTTTGCTTTCATTGTCACATTCACCTTGACATGGATATAGCTTTGGCGCGTAACTGGATAAGATGACTCAGAATTTGCATTGTTCATTCTAATAAATTTGCTTCCCCACCACCGCATGGCAGGACCCATCAGATAAAGTCTCCCGGAGTGTCATCAATCACGCGTCCTGACACACGCTTTTGCCTTCATTTGTTACATACGAGAACATGCTTAATTATTTGTCCTGTAATTAGTTGGGAAAATGTCAGGAAATGTCAACTCTCTGTTCGCCGTGGAAGGACTCGGCTTGAAAGCCGGGATGACTGAAGTGTCATTAATGCTGCCTAACTAGAGGAGGATCAGCTGGAAAGTGAGCGCTGCTAAAAAAGTAATCACGGTGAGTTACGGAAAATGGGAAATCAGGCCCCAGAACGGGATGAGAGTCCTATTAGCAAACAGTTGTATTTTTCACCCGCGAGTCTCCACAATAAAATATGGGCGAGCAAACCTCAGAGCAGGCATATGGGGTTGATATCATTTCTGTCACATCCTTGTCGGCACCCCCTAAGCCAATCACGCTTAATGTATTACTAGAGGGGGCATCTAATATTTAATTTGCAGATTTAAGGCTCATCTTACCATCCCAACCACACGGCGCAAAAATTCAGTGAATATGCAAAGGTGAATGGTTTTTGCATTTCATCTGGCACAGTGATGGATGGAATATGTAAAATTAAAACTGTCATTCTGCTTTTAGAAGCCTTTGCTAATAAGGGCAAATTGCCATTAATCATCACTTGGCAACCCTAAACCTCAAGCAACAACAACAAAAAATGTGTAAAAAGAGGCAGGCAGGACAAAAACAGGCAGGCACACAACAAGTTCGCTAGATAGATGTCTCGCCCACACCCAGAAAGCCAGAAAGAGCTCTTTGTTGATTCCAGCAGTGGGGCAGAAGGCCTTCACGCTATTTCCCAGCTAAATCAGAGAGAAACAGATGCATCGGGAAGAAAGGACAATTTTGTCACATGACAGGCGATCTCATTTTGAAATGGATGCGCCTGGGTTTTTAATTGTGCCCTGACGCCCTGGTACCTAACTGGCGTGCACGCTTGGCGCACTCTGCGAAGGGCCTGGCTGCCTCCCCATTGTGTGCGGGACTCCCGCGTTTGTTCCGAAAATGCCCCCAGCAAACTCCACATCACAGGCACCCGCTCTTCTCTGTATTGTTGTCAAAATAACACACTCACGTGCGAGCTTCCTTGACTTAATTACTGACATCATTTTGGGTCTCCAGAACAAGTGAATTAGTGTTAGGCCTCTCAGGAAAGAAGAATTAAGATGGCATTCTGTAGTTGAACAGTTCACAACTTGTCACAGGTGGGGCTGAGCTAATTATCAAACGGTTAAACGTTGATTCTGGGGCGGGGGGCAGGGTGGGGGGTGTGCAGATGTGTGCGCAGTGCCAGGCGAGCCAACTGTGCTTCAAACAAGGCCACCCCAGCCCACAGAAGCTTCGGAAAGCATGCAAAGTTTGACCTGCCGCACTGCAGAGCAGGCTTCAGGAAAGCAGATCTATTATTTCATCTCTCCAAATCCAACAACCGAATGAAGCCAGCCATCGGAAGCTGGCGAAAGTTACAGACACAGAAGGACCGTTCATTCTTGATATTCTGATTTTTGAGAAAGATGAAAATGTAGCCACAGTTATTTTGAGTAGGCAGGATTTCAAAGCTTACTCTAATTTAATCTTTGTCCCTAAAATTCATCCATGTAAGGGACTATTACTAATTGTCCTGGGGGAAGGCCTTCATATGGGCAGCGGGAGGACACTTCCATTCCCCCTTTTTTAAAGAAAAGGCTCGGCTAGGCTTTCAAAGGCTCAGCCATTGTGGGACTGATTTTGAAATTTCTAGCAATTAACCACACAGAAGAATAACATTTTCTTTCTAATATCCTGGGCTTTTCTTTCAGGTGTTTTTTTTTTTTTTTTTTTTAACAGGTGGAACCATCTTTAATGAATGTCAAGGGGACAGTTTTTCTTTTTTTTAAAGCCTTCTTTTTCAGTTAAGTCTTTGGATATTCCTGTCTGGGAGGGTGGGGATGGAGCGAGTGACAGAAACAGCCTAAAAATCACCTTCTTGGTAACACTGGGAATGGGAAGGGAAAAGCCTCCTGGTTAAAAACTGGGAGGAGGTGAAAAGTGGAGAGGTGAGTTCCGCTCTGTCCACGTTTCCCCTGGACCTTTGGACTGGCTGGCTCAAACACAGACGCCTTCTCTGAGGGTGGAGGGAGCTTCGCACTGACCCGGAGCAGCTTCCAAAGCCGCTTTATCTTCCGGGAGGTTGAAACCGCTCCGACTTGGCTGGTCGGGGTTGGGAGGCAAGGGGAGCCTGTCGTCTGATGCCCTTCTCCGGCCGCCACCAGGAGCTTCGGTCCCCATCCATCCCTGGATGAGCTTACAGACTCGTGCCGTCCGCCACCACCCGCCAACCTTGATGACCGCCGCAGATAAAAGACACTCGCTCTTCCGGGGGAAGAGAAGACCCTGGGGATGGAGACCCCCCCCCCAGGGACCTCCGCACCTTCATCCCTGCTGCCTGTTGCGGGGAGAGGTGCCCCTGTGGGTGCCTCGGCCCTGAGCTCGGGGGGTGGGGGGACCCCGCCACACTGCCAAGCTCCCCCGGGGCGGCCCTGGCTTGTCTTGGGGACCCAGGCCGTCCACTCGGGCAGCTGCTGGGCAGTGGAGAGGGGCCCGGAAACGTTTCGCTGACTTTTCCTCCAGCGGCCGCCTGTGTGCGGAAGCGACTGTTGCCGGCAGGTCCCAAAAAGACGAATGTCTTTTTTCAGGGGAGGTTTTGATCAAATCACTTGTTCTAGTTGGGACAAGGCACATTTTATTAGTGGCAAAAACTCACGGGTGAATTTGCTTTCCCTTTTTCTTAAATGCACTGTCGCGATGCAGGTTGTCACATGTAAAGTCTGAAAATGGGATTTGCAGCCCCCTGTATTTACCTACATAAGTATGTGCTGGTTTTACTTCCACCTCTAAAGCGAGTCTCTGCGAGGGGGAGTGAAGATAAGTGACTCCTTTTCTTTAGGGAGATGGCAAGGCCTTTTCTTTTTCTGGAGAAAGAGAAAAAAGGCGAGAATCGGTCAAGAGCCTTTGGTGCTTCAGAAGCAGGGGGGAAAAAAACGACGATTCTTTCTCTGGAGTGAAGGTATTCTGAATGTGCACGAAGCAAGATTCTTGCAGGGGGTGCAGGCACGAGTCTCCGGGCGGAGATGCGTCCGCGCCTCCAGGTGCCCGGGACAGAGCGTATATTTCACGAGATGATGAATGCGCAAGGAGCTCACATTTTTACATTAACATATTTAAGCCTACATAATAAATTGGGCATCCTTACAAACAGATAAGACGGGTTTCATGGCATTCTGGACGAATCACCAGGCCGTAAGCTTGAAACAATACGTTTAAGAGGAAGAAAAAAAAAATTGTAAGGTCAGACAGTATCTCCCGTAACATTTGGAAAAGGCTGCCAATTGTTTGGATAACGGTACAATGGCAAAGCCTCTTAGAACGTTGTTAAGTCTTTATTCAGTAATACATTATCATGCATATTTCATAGCAGGGATTACTAAGACAGAATTGTGTGTCATTTTTGTTGTATGTCTTTATAATTACACCTTGAAGCCACAACTCGATTTTTTTTTTTTTTTAGACTACATATTCATGAAAAGCGGACTTGTAATTTGATAAAGGGGAGCTTGTGTTCCCGGCTCCATTCAAACGGCATCGCGAGGCAGAATTAAAGCAGGCGTCTGTGTTCCCCCGCATTAATCTCCTCAAGCACATTCCAGCTGCTCTGATGTGCAGCGGGGAGATAAGTCCTGCGCGCACGGGCGCGGCGCGGGCCAGACAACTCTATTATTGGCTTCATAATTGCTTAATTAAACTTTTGTCACTAATCATTATGAGGGCAATAGAGCTGTTATACTGGCTTCTGTTAAGCAAAAATCAATAAACTGTTGGAGTTAATTTCGCCGTATTTTTTGTCCTGCAAATGAAATTCATTGCTGCCGGTTACTGATCTGTGTGGCTGGCGCTCAGCTGATAGCAGCAGCCATCACCATTTGAATTGAGGTATTCAGTAGCACATGAATATGAACAAATGGCAAACATAAATCTCTTGCATGAAGTACACCTTCTATCCCTTTATTATGGAACAATTGACCCATCCAAAATGAATTCTAATGCCAGGAAAGCGTTTAGATTTAAATTACACCATGGTCTTCTGGATCTGAAAGATGGCGGCATAAAAAAGATTAATATGCTAATTATTTTTCTCCTTATTTTTTTTTTGCTTCCCTTCGACATCCATGGTGGGGTATTGTGAAGCGTGTAAATAAGATGACTGTTTTGTCAAGAAATGGCTCGAAGGCACACTATATTCCATTGCAATTTAATTTGTTTATTCAAAACCTCACTCCAGATTTTAACTGTGTTTGCAATAACACTTTATTTTTCACATAATGTTTTCCTTTCACCAAGAATTCCTGGAATAAGGAAAGCATGTTTTTGTTTATTGAAATAGATTTAATGGTATTATGAGTGATGATCTACTTAACCAAGGCTGTATTTATAAATTCCTGTCAAACTTTTATTTTCTTCCCTCTTCTCCAGCTCACAGAATTGATCTGAGACTGTGCTGTCTCTTTCCTGTTCCTTGCACTGGGCTGGGATGGGAGGAGGCAATCAGAGGCTTTGTTATTTATTCACTGTCCTTTAGCCAAGTTACCCAGGGCCCACCCCCCACACCTCTAGCCCCCGATGTTCTTAAAACGAAAGATAAATGAACAAAACCCAAGCTTAACCTCACTAGAAGCATCAGCCTGGTGTGTAGCTAACACTGAAAATCTTACACGCCTGCATCACCGTATGCTCTGAACTGTTTGCTCTGTTTTTTTTTTTTTTCTTTTTCTACAAAATGGCCTTGATGTTGCCAATAAGCACTGCAAGAATGAGAGGAGGGAGGGGGCGCCTCCCTGAACCTGGTGCCCTTGGCTGGCATCTTTGCCAGCGCCCTCTGTGTGGGGCCCTGCATGGACATGTAGAGGATGAGGATAAAGCGTGGACATCCCTCTGTTCATCTGGGAGCATCATTCAGAACAACTCTGATTCCCCTCTGGGACTGGAAAGTCCAGTCTGATTGTGGAAAGGAAATTATTTATTCTCTGAAGCTGAAGAAAAGAGAGAAGTCGTGTTCTGAATGGGTGGATGCTATGTGTACCTAAAAGAGAAGAAAAATAAAAACAGTAAAAGAGAAAAACTCCATCATTTTATTTCTCAAAATTGTCAGACCATAGATTTATGACTCAGTTTTCCTCTGTGCCTGAAAAATACCGAAAGCTGTGTAACTCGATTGTTGACCACATGATTCAAGTTCATTCTTTGGCACAAGCAGCTTATTTTATGCTCATGAAAAAGGTGTGGCCTCAATCTTCCATAATGTATATTAAAATGATTTGAACGTAATAGGTGTTCAGTTAATGGTTTACAATTAAGAGATGATAAATACGGCCTTGAATGGCTCCACTTCTAAAGAGGTGTGGATGGGCTGGTCACTCCTGTCCCCAAAAGCTTACTGCTGTTGATTTTTTAATGCTGAAATTTGTAATTCTTGGTTTTCCAGCAGGAATGTGGCTAAAATAGTGATAACATGAAACCAAATATGCAGGGCAAGATACATGATCTCAACATAAACTGCCAGGAGTTTATTTCCTTGTTACTTTGGTCTGAATCCATTGCTTTGTCAGAATTATTTTTAGTTATTCTTTGTTATTCTCGGCCTGACTCCAAGAATCAGGTTTTTATCTGAAAGGAGAAATGTAGCAAAACTTATTAGCACGATCTCTGCCCTTTAAAAATTATTACTATTTATATAGTCTGTGAGAATGGGGGGAGGTGATAAGTCCTCTTCTAACAAGGCAAACATCTGACATCATGAAACCAAATACTTAGTTTTGAGCCCTCAAACAAGTTTCACCAAATGAAAGGATAGATTCCTAGGAAATACTATTTAAAATCACGTGTGGATTAAAATCACATGCATAGTCGTGCAAACTGGGATTTTAATTTTCATTATTGCATTCATTATATGATTTAAATGAGATTACAGCATAAAATACACCATACTTTGTGATTAAACAACAATATTTAAATACCCCATACGTCTTTTAGGTTATTCTTTTGTAAAATTGCAACTTATTCATTTCAACATGCATTATGCATTGAGTTTTAAAGCTATATAAAGCTTGTATAAATATGTGATTTTCCTCTAAGAACATCTAGAAGTAAAAGGGATTAGAAACCTTTTGACTGGATTGAAAGTAATGTAGGTGGCAAGGCAGAGGAAGGCCACCAGGGGCAACCACACGGAGGGAGCTTGTGCTTTGGAATTTTCCTGACAGCCTGGCCCCGGAGGGCAGGTCCCCAGGGAGATTTTTACAGATATCTCAAAGGTACCTTGCATTTCTACTTTGAAACAATAATTTTCGCTCTCTGTACCTGGGGCCTACATCAAGCTGTCCGTGAATGTCAGCATGTATACCTGCTTAAAATTAAGTGTATTTTCTTGGAATTAAAATGTTTAAGCAAACTCAGTGTTTGAAAGCCTTTGCTACCACAGCAGTTCTGCTTTTCATGTACTTTCTTCTTAAAGTGCACTTTTTCCCCCATGTGCTGCTCATCCTCTGACTGATGCAACTGACTTCTGTTTGTCCTAACTTGCTTGTAGGATTATATGAAATTCAGTCATCAGGCTGGCCTTGGAAGAAAGAAGGCTAATTTGCCTTGTTTTAAGTGTAGGTCCATTCTGTGTTGGGCTGGGTTATGATGGGTTCGACTGTAACTGCTGGGCAACATTTATTAACAGTTCCTGGTGTTGGTGAACAATTAAAATATACGGTCTTTCACTCCAAACAGTTTATTTTTTTTCCCTCCAGAATCCAAGTAGATAGAGGAATAAAAAGAGAAGAGAAAAGAGAGAACACACTTAAATGTAAGAAAGAAAATGAGGAACATATTTAAGCATAAGTGTATGAAGCTCGTGCATTAAGAATATTCTTAAATATGAGAAAGGAGAATCAGCTTATTCAGGTCACTTTTGATGACTGATCACTTTAATTTGGTTTTGGAATTTCAGTTATTTTGTTCTGAAGTTGGCGAGCATTGCTCTTTCTAAGGACTTAATACTTATGGAAAATTTGAAAATTAAAAACTTAATACTTAAGGAACATTTGAAAGTTAAATTGGAAAATAAAAAGTCATCAATAGGCTTGGAGATAATGGAGGAAGAAGATGGTTTTAAGAAGAAATTGCATATGTATGTGACGGCCATCACTAGCTTGGCGACCTCCCCAAGGTCACCTCACGCGGAACCCCTTGGCTCCGCACCCAGGCCCTCCGCACCCAGGCCCTCCGTTCACCAGGCCCTCCGCACCCAGGCCCTCCATTCACCAGGTCCTCCGCACCCAGGCCCAGTTTTCACCAGGTCCTCCGCACCCAGGCCCAGTTTCCAGTATCCCGCTGCCTGGTGCCGCTTTCCAATGGGAACTGGGCCCGTGATGCGCTCTCTGGGCGGCACCAGATGGCCTCGGGTCACACTGCCCCTTTGCCTCCATCTCCAGCCTCCCACTCTCACTGGCACAGAACCACACGCCTAAGGTATTGTGCTGTTTCCCTCTTTACTCTCCTCTTAAAATGTGCTTTTCTTCCCACCCATATCCTGCTCATCCCTTGACGGATATAATTGATTTCAATTTATCCTAATATTTTTTAGGACTACACTGAAATTCAGTTATCCGGCTGGCATTCAAAGAAAGAGGTCTCCTAGGTTAAGTACGTCAGTGCAGTTTATGTGTGTTTCCAAGATAATTATCTGCCTTGTTTTATGTGTAGATCCATTCCGTGCTGGGCTGGGTTATGACAGGATCGATTGTAACTACTGGGCAATGTTTATTAACGGTTCCTAGTGCCAGTGAACACTAGGTCTTTCACGTCAAATAACTTATTAACTATTCTTCATGGAAAGTAATAAGACAAGGAAAGAGAAAACAAAGAAAATGAAGATCACCCGTAATTCCAAACTCAGAAATAACCTCTGCTGGCACTTATATGTACAGACTCGTATGATCTACATACATGGTTCCATAAGCACGTGTGTGTGATGTTTGTATGATTTTAATTCTGATGGAGGAAAACACAGCTTGTCCAAGTTTGTGTCTCAGCTAACACTCAACACAGCAGCATGGCCTTCTGGAATCTTCTCCATAGATAGCTGTTCAGTTCAGTCGCTCAGTCGTGTCCGACCCTTTGTGACCCCACGAATCGCAGCACGCCAGGCCTCCCTGTCCATCACCAAGTCCTGGAGTTTACTCAAACTCATGTCCATCGAGTCGGTGATGCCATCCAGCCATCTCATCCTCTGTCATCCCCTTCTCCTCCTGCCCCCAATCCTTCCCAGCATCAGGGTCTTTTCCAATGAGTCAACTCTTCGCATGAGGTGGCCAAAGTACTGGAATTTCAGCCTCAGCATCAGTCCTTCCAATGAACACCCAGGACTGATCTCCTTTAGGATGGACTGGTTGGATCTCCTTGCAGTCCAAGGGACTCTCAAGAGTCTTCTCCAGCACCACAGTTCAAAAGCACCAACTTTTTGGCGCTCAGCTTTCGTCACAGTCCAACTCTCACATCCATACATGACCACTGGAAAAACCATAGCCTTGACTAGATGGACGTTTGTTGGCAAAGTAATGTCTCTGCTTTCTAATATGCTATCTAGGTTGGTCATAACTTTCCACCCTGCTTATTTAACTTATATGCAGAGTACATCATGAGAAACGCTGGGCTGGAAGAAGCACAAGCTGGAATCAAGATTGCCGGGAGAAATATCAATAACCTCAGATATGCAGATGACACCACCCTTATGGCTGAAAGTGAAGAGAACTAAAAAGCCTCTTGATGAAAGTGAAAGAAGAGAGTAAAAAAGTTGGCTTAAAGCTCAACATTCAGAAAACTAAGATCATAGCATCTGGTCCCATCACTTCATGGGAAATAGATGGGGAAACAGTGGCAGACTTTATTTTTGGGGGCTCCAAAATGGTGATTGCAGCCATGAAATTAAGAGACACTTACTCCTTGGAAGGAAAGTTATGACCAACCTAGATAGATAGCTGTTACATAAATGTAAAAAAAGGCAGATTTAAAGTTTTCTAAATTTTTTTTTAGCACAGTGTCTTTTTAATTGTCTGGAAATAGAAAGTACAGTTATTTTGTGCATGCCATGTAAAGTCATTGGATAGACCAGCATTCTCAGGAAATATGTGCACTTTTTGACTAAATAAGGGGCTTCCCTCAATGACTCAAGCAGTAAAGAATCTCTTGTAATAGAGGAGACACAAGAGACGAGGATTCAATTTCTGGGTCAGGAAGATCCCCTGGAAGAGGAAATGGCAATCCACTCCAGTATTCTTGCTTCTTGCCATGGGACGTTCCATGGAGAGAGGAGCCCTGTGGGCTACAGTCTATGGGGTTGCAGAGTCAGATGCGACTGAGCACGCAAGCTTATCACATGTCTAAATAAACTCACCTGCCTTTGCAATCATCCCCTCATGGCTGGGTTAGCTTTGCATCTCTGCCTGGGACGAAGATATGCCTTTTATCTGCATGAAGAATTGAAAGTTTCATTTCTTAAAATACTTATCACAAGTGAACCGTCTAGCATATTTTTGCACATGCTGCTATGACTGAGAACAACAGTTTAGAACATTATCTTTGTATTCATTTCCTAACCTGCTCTCGACCCCGATCAGTAACAGTTCACTCAGCAACTGGAGGAAGACGAGAAGGTGCCTTTGCTATGAAAACATGCACACAGGGTGTTGTCGGGCCTCATGAGGGCCCTGGCGATGCTTTTATAACTTACCATGAAGGAAGACTCATCTTTAGCAAAACCATCACCGACACAGCTGTCCCACGTGTCCCTTCTGACTTTTCTTGCTGGTGTCGTGGCCAAGGCAGCTCAGGACACACAGGAGGGACTTGGTCCGTCCCCACCAGAGCGCGGAGGGAGAGTGGTCTGCACGGCTGTCTTACAGACGGACGGGATGCTCGAAACAGGTTTGAGATAATTGGAGGTGAGCTTTCTGGTTTTCTCAAGCCGGGAGTGAACTTCGAGGGAAGCTGGGTGTGTGAGGCTGGCTTGAGCACGGCCGGGGCCTCCGGGCAAGAGGCTCCTGGCTCCCAAAAATGAGAGCGTGCTTCCTGCTCATTAGGGAGAAAGGCACCCACACCACCTGCCCGGGCTCAGCCTTGCGCTTCCAGACCACTGTCCCTGTGCCCAGCTCCCTCTCGGCCTCCCATGGGAGCTCTTGCCTGGAAAATGAAACCACAAAATCTCAAGTCTTGTCTGAGTTTATGTGGCCGGGCAGTTCTATTTCCTTCAACCACATACATATTTTATGTAGACTCGAAGAGGAAGAAAATGGTTTTAAAGTTGGTTTGGTTTACTCACACAATTCCAAGAATGATAGCTTTTCCACCGCAAGGTGGGGGCCCTGGGAGGCGGCCGTGTGACTTTACGCAGATGTCAAAGCAAGAGTGTCTGTTTAGTGGGGACTCAGATGCCAAGGGGGGAAGGAAATGGCAACCCCCTCCAGGAGTCTTGCCTGGAGAATCCCGTGGACAGAGGAGCCCGGTGGGCTGCTGTCCATAGGGTCGCACAGAGTCGGACATGACTGAAGCGACTTGGCATGCATTGGAGACGGAAATAGCAGCCTAGTCCGGTGTTCTTGCCTGGAGAATCCCAGGGACGGAGGAGCCTGGCGGGCTGCTGTCTACCGGACGCACAGAGTCGGACACGACTGAAGCGCCTTAGCAGCAGCACCAGCAGAGGCCAAGGAGGAAACGTGCCTTTTCCAGAATCGGTCGTGGATTTACAGGGTAATGTTGGTGCTTCTGGGTTAGAGCTTTTCTTCAGTGAAAGTGGGGCTATTAAGGGACTGAAAATATACTTCATTAATTTTCACTGAAAATCGCAGGAGGAGCAGAGTCTGGGAGGAGCGGGCGTCGGGGTTGCCACAGATGACTGTGCCCCCGCTGCTCTGGGTTTGCCTCGGGAGGCAGTGGGGCTGCCAGGGGCCATCTCGAGGCCCGGCCGCCTCGCCTCCAGTCTCCAGGGACGGGCCGCAAGAGGACCTTCGTCAACAAACCCCGTGCCCCCGAAGGTAGCCCTTCCTGGAGGCCCATTGATACCGCTGTTTATTCACCGAAGCTCCTGAGGCGTGGCGAGCATGAGAACACAGTATTCAACGTGGAAACTTTCATTTTCATCTCATTAGGAGGGCATGGGTGGAATACTAAGGAGAAAACGGAAGTAAGATAAAAATGGCTTCTCCTGGTGGTCCAAGGAAGCCGGTTCCTCTCTGGCCGCCTCCCTCACAAAAGCAGGGGTTTCAGGACGTGGGCTTAGTCAGCACCCTGCGTTAGTGGCTGGGTTAAACGACTCCGTGCGAGGATGGGCACTGTGCCTTGCCCCGAGACCGCACTTAGGAGACCTCGCGGCTGTGAAGAGTTTCAGCAGTGTCTTGTGCCCGTCGTGAAGCCGGCCATCTAAATCCCCAAACGATTGCGCGCGGTTCTGCAAATAGATTGCCGTTCTCTCCAAAGTGGAATCAAATCGTTTCAGAGGTCGTTGGAAGTCAGCGCAGTGATAAGTCCCGTGTCTGAGCGTGTGTTCGCCGGCCCCAGACGGGCATCCCGGGGCGTCCGGGGTGCGTCCGACGGCCGGCTGGGTGCTGCGTGGTCCCTGAGGCTGCCGGCGGGAAGGCGCCCCCGCCCGAGCCCCGGTGAGCTCAGAGGTCACACTCGGCAGGGCAGCGGCCGGAGCGGGCAGAGGGGCCCTCCCAGCGGACCAGGCGCGGTGCCCTCTGCCGGGCCTTCCCGGGGGGCCGCCTCCGTCCCCCTGCCAGGGTCGTGTGGGGCTTAAGAGACAACAAGATCAAACGCTCCCCTCCCCGTTAGTGAACAGGAGTTTAGAGCTTTTTTTAGAGTTTACTATTTCAGGTGAAGGAGCTAATTTCTGGGCGGCCGGTCGGCGGGGGCGCCTGCTCGCTTACCCGGGTCGAGCCCTGCGGCTTTGCGGGACAGGCCGGACCGGAGCGCCGCGCACGCAGCCACGTCGATGGACCCGGAGCGCCGCTCACACAGCCACGTCGATGTCTTCGTAAAGGTGATACATGCGGCCTGTCTGTCAGACATACACCCAACAAGGACCAGTGTTTATTCAAGTGCCTGCAGACGCGCGGCTCTGAGGCCCTTTCAGGCCGACGTGGGAAGGCCCGCTCGCCTTCTTCACACAGAAATCGCTTAATGACAGTTAATATCGCCCTGTAATCTTGGCAGCTCCCACTTAATTGCAACGTTTTGAAGTCTGTCTGCACCCCTTGGAGGACGGCGGATCCCTGGTCTTAGGCGCCGTTCAGGTGGTCCCGGCTCCCAGGGAGACAGGGGTCGCCTGCCCAGAGCTCCCGGTCCCGGGCACCGCCTGGCACTCAGGGCAGCTGCTCCTTCGCTCCCCCCTGGGGAAGACCACCTCTGGGGAGGGCCTGGGCATGGACGTGGGCTGCGTCAGAAAGGAAAAGACTTTTTTTTTTTTTTTTTTTTTAACTCAAAACCTCAGCTTTTAAAAAAAATACACAGTTCAGTATGGACTTGTCTGGAAATGCCAATAAAAGAGTTGAAACACTTTTTCGTGTGAGAGAGAGCCGTGTGGTAAGCAGCGGGCTGGCCTGTGTGGGGGTGGGGGGGACTTCGTGCATTTTCTTTAACCAGAGAAGTTTGTCTCAGAGAGGTCCTTCTCTGGGCTGGCCTCACCTCTGACCCCAGGAGGGAGATGCCCTGTTCTGTGCCTCCCAGCTCATCCAGACTGGATTTCCCTACTGGGCTCCTTAAATAAACCCCTGAACAAACACTGCTGGTGTCGTCATCTCTGCTTTGATGACACAGAAGCAGACTTTATGGCCCATAATTGCAAAAAACACACGCATAAGTGTCGAACTGAGCTTTTCCAACCCAATCTGTAAAACCACCCACAGATGAAGAGAGCCGCCAGTCACTGAGCTTTTCTCAAAATCTCATAGGCCGGTTTCATGTTTATAGGTGTCTGTTAAGTGGCTTAAGTCCTGTCTGACTCTTCGCGACCCCGTGGTCTGTAGCCCACCGGGCTCCTCTGTCCGTGGGATTCTCCAGGCACTACTGCTGTGGTTGCCATGCCCTCCTCCAGGGGATATTCCCGACCCAGGGATCCAACCTGCGTCTCTTACGTCTCCTACATTAGCAGGTGGATTTTTTACCATTAGCGCCACCGGGGAAGCCCTGATATGTATATGCAATAATTCATTTCTCAATGTGATGAAAATACACTGCAGTGTGGGCCTACAAATCCTTGTTTAGAATATCAAAGTATTTGGGTGAATTTAGTGAGATTTGGCCTGTGAGAGTCACTGGACACTGTAAATCAGATGACCAGCAAGTATAGATTTTGAGTACAAGCATGAAGGCTTGATGTCTAGGGTTATGACAGAAGCCTTAAAGTGTTAAATATTTTATTTGCTCTTTGAAGCAAAACAGTATGTAATTTTTTTTAAAAGTGTGAATGTATTTTTCTCAGAAGACATATGGCTTAGGGGGTCCGTTGGTTTGGGAATTGTCTTAATTAAAATTATTTATATGAGCTGCCATAAATTTCCAATTCTTTGGCTTTGTTTACTTTCGTTGGGTTTCTGGATGAATCGTTTCTGTTCAAGTCTTTCCCTGGATTGAGCATGGCTTTCACACACATAAAGTGACATTTACCCTCATCCACACTCACTAGGTGTTTGCCTTATGTAACCTGCCTTTCCGCAGGAACCACCTTTCCATTCTGCTGTGTTAGAAACCACGCAGGTGAGGTCAGGAGGGGCCGGCGGGCTGTCTTTAACTCTTGGACAACATCTCGAGTCAAGACTGTCTCTTTCAGCAGTGTTTCCCCCAGCATCCTCTGTGTTAGGTGGCAAGTGGTACAGAGTTGAGAGCGTCTCTCAACGTTCCCATTTTTTTTCCTCCATTTTTTATTGCAAAATTGATACCAGACCCAAGTGGTATCACACCCCCAAAATTCTTAAGGTAGGTGAGCAGCTGTCTATCAGTTATCTCAAAGGATGAATACACAAGTAGTTGATTAAATGCACTACTATCTACTCTACCTCTCAGGGCCCGCAGAGGAACAAAGGGTCTACCTGTGAAGCCTGTCCGGGGGTGGAGGTGGGGCACTAATTACCGCTGTGCTACGGGCTTGTTTATGTATTTTTTCTTTTTGTCTTAGAGTCGACTGCCTGGACTTCAAAGGATGCTTTAAAACTGAATCGCTTCTCCATAGCAAAAGCCAGTGTTAAAAGACTGGGATTACAATAAAAGTTCTACAGCTAAACACCCAAGCTATTCTTTGCACAAACTTCGCAACAGTTAATGACGTATGTAAAGCTATCAACGTTTTCAAGACAGCCTTCTTTCAGAGTTTAGCATAAGAAGTCCACACACATTATTTGAAGACTATTACGACACTCTTTTTATTTCCTCACCCTAAAAGCCTCCAGAGGCCCAGGTTTCACCATCCCAACAGTGTTGCTTCTGAAACTCAGTGTCATGTTGACTAAAGTCCACCATCCACATGGAGCTGTGTGGTTATTGATTGGCCTTTTGTCAAAACCCACACATTGGCTCCATACGCAGCCCCTGAATCAGATGAAACTGTTTTATCAGTTTCTAGAGGCATCTTTTAGGAGTGACGCTTTTAAACTCTCTGGTTCATACGTGGGTACATAGATTAAAATGAAGGATGAAGATGTTTGGTGATTTATTTATAACTTGTCTGGCCAGACACTAACTAGTGGTCTTGTCACCATTCCTGATGGCTCCTAAGTGTAAGCACCTTCATTCTAACTAGTCTGGTGCCCTTGCCTCCATCTTTATGCTTCTTAAGAACCACTTTCTATTTTTTATGGCTCCTCATTGTTTTCTAGGGTTTCCAGGCAGTGCTAGTGGCAAAGAATCCCCCTGCCATTGCAGGAAGCATAATGAGACGCAGGTTTGATCCCTGGGTGGAAAAGATCCCCTAGAGGAGGGCATGGCAGCCCACTCTAGTACTGTTGCCTGGAGAATCCCATGGAGGAGGAGCCTCCCAGGCTACGGTCCCCAGGTCGCAAAGAGTCGGACACGACCGAGACGACTTAGTACACACACACACACACGCCTTGTTATCTAAGACACTCCTTTGGCTGGTTTTGCTAATCGGGTCCTGTCTCTTGTACAATATTGCATAGCTGTCCTCTGCGATTATCTTGTACATCAGCTGGTGCATATTTTACCCGACATAAGGGCTTTAGAGCTTTATTTTTTGTTTTGTTTTGTTCTGCTCTGTGTGTGTGTGTGTGTGTGTGTGTGCGCGCATGCATACATCACCAAGGCTCTGCCTCTCATGTTCTCAATGGCTTTTGTTCATTATTTGGTGTTGGGTCCACTTGATTTCCTTAAGGATGAATCTGAAGAATACCCTGTTCTGAAAGGTGATTTCCTCCCCAACACTTATTTTCTTAAGAAAGTAGGGGGACAGTCAGGAAGTTGAGAGGCAAATGTTGTCCCGGCCATTGTCTCTCTGGAGAGCGGATCATTTGCGATTCTGCCTTGCTCAGCTCATCTCACTGGGCTTTCACTCCATCCGGCCACACAAAAGGCTGCTTTGCTCAATCTTGAGCTTGGGTGCTCGCGGAGACGACCACTCTCAGCTGCTCCTCGTCCCCAGTAATTAGCCTGTGATGGCTGCTGCCTCTTGTGGCTCTGCCTGTGAGAGACATTTGACACAACAGACATCAGAGGGATTTTTCAGGAGGCTCTCGTGGCGTCCGAATGGCTCTTAATTAACCACTTAGGTCCCCTCCTTCACTCCCCTGCGTGGCACTTTCCAAATGGTAGGGGTTGCACTGCGGATCTAAACTCCGGGGGAAGCGTGCTATCAAAAGATCTTGTAAATGAAGGCTTGTGTAAATTATTTTTAATGATTCCCTCCTGGCACATCATTATGTTTGTAGCTACACACAGGCACTTCAGAGACGGCTCGTCTTCCGAGAGGTCAGCTGCAGGACCACCGTAACTAGCTGCAGTCAGGAAATGGCTTATTAATTAGCGCCGTGGTTTTACATTGCTAAGAGCTCTGATGTATGGAGCTAGAATTGTAATTGTGTAGGCTCGAAATAATAAGCCATCTCCGGGCTCCTTATGCAAATTGGCATATTATAAAATCATTACCTATCTAAACACCGAGTTTTAATAAGAATTACAATGATGAATTTTATGATAATTGACACTCAAATTTTAATCTCTTGGATTTTTATCATTTTGGTGGTTAAAGTGTGTTTTTAATTAAATGTAGCTTAAAATGCAAAGGATTGTGTAACGATTCTGTTCCGTTCTTCTAGTTCAAATTAGGTTATTCTCTTTGGTCATAGGAAGGAGCCCTTCTTAGTAATAGGTATGTGACATTATGTAATATTTGTACAGAAAGATGTTTAATCATCACTTTATGAGTTTGATTTTGATGACCATATAGTGTCAATCATGAGAAACGAAACCCTAAATGGGGTTGGAAGAGGTTCTCATCATAGGAATAACGTACAATGAACAAGTAAAACTGGGGAAGAATATTACACGAGAGCTCATAGATTTGGGATGGAGATTGAATTTTCAAATAACTACACTTTCAGAAGCAAAATATTTCCTAAAACCTACACAATGCAATTTAGTTTTAATATATTGATTTAAAATCACCAATATTATGATTTCTGAATGACATCATATAATAAACTATTGTATATACAATGTAATAAAATATTGCTGTTGTTTGCAAATTAAACCCGAATGGCAAAAGGAGAAAAGTTTTTCTTTTATTTGATGAGGAATAAGCCATTGCTTGTTATCAGTGTTACCTGTGAAGTACACCTCATTGAAATAATTAGACACCAGAATTCCCATCCATGATCTGACTAGAATTCACATGCTGTCTTCTTGAAGAATACACTGTGAGCACGGAAGAAGTATTTTTTGTCTTTACGACACTGATCTCACAGAAAACCTGGCATGTGAACTAACATAAGTTTGAGTGACTTGAAAATTACTGGATTCAGAAAACAAAATCAAGTAAACCAGTTTTTAGAAAAACAATGTTACATCATTTTGGAAATAAGAGACACACAGCCGGATCCTAATGACTTAATGGATCCATTGCAGATTAAGTAAAAATATTTAAGTGGCTGCTTTCCTATTAATCCAGTGGGGAGATCTGAAAGATCTGTGTGGAAGTGGGAAGTGTTCCAGTCCCGCCTCCAGCCACCTGGAAGCCAGGCAGTGTGGGAGGTCCTTGAACCCAGGCCAGGTGAGGTTGGGGGGCCCTGGAACCCCTCTTGGTGAATGAGGGCATCACCCACAGAGGCTCAGCTGGTGGCCGGAATGAAGGACAGGCATTTCCCCAGCCGGGGTCCAGCACAGCATAGGCTGGGCTTTCTCCTTTGCTTCCCCTAAGACCTGGTCTCCTTGGTATCCCTTCTTCATGCAGACGCTTCTCGGGGTAGGTCCACACCCAGAAATGCCTCAGGCCCCTCTCCACGGGCCACCTTGGAGCCTGACCAGCTCACCTGCTCACTGGCTGGGGCTACACTGTCACCAACCCAGGCAAGACATCTATGATTAAGCTTCAAGTCAGAAATTTTAAATAACAGATGCTTGGTCCTTGGAAGGAAAGCTACGGCAAACTGAAAGTGAAAGTCAAAGTGTTAGTCGCTCAGTCCTGTCTGACTCGTCACCACTCCATGGACCGTAGCCCGCCAGGCTCCTCAGTCTACGGAATTCTCCAGGCAAGAATGCTGGAGTGTGTTGACAGTCTCTTCTCCAGGGGATCTTCCCAACACCAGGATCCAAACAGGGTCTCTTGCATTGCATGCAGGCTCTTTTCCATCTGAGCCACCAGTGAAGCCCTATGACAAACCTAGACAGCATATTAAAAAGCAGAGACATCACTTTGCCAACAAAGTTTCATATAGTCAAAGTTATGGCTTTTCAGTAGTCATGTACAGATGTAAGAGTTGGACCATATACAAGGCTGAGTACCAAAGAATTGATGCTTTCAAAGTGTAGTTCTGGACAAGACTCTTGGGAGTCCCTTGGACTGCAAGAAGATCAAACCAATCAATCCTAAAGGCAATCAACCCTGAATACTCATTGG
The DNA here is from genome assembly GCF_019320065.1 of Cervus canadensis. NCBI lineage: Eukaryota > Metazoa > Chordata > Mammalia > Artiodactyla > Cervidae > Cervus > Cervus canadensis. Next base: position 58,303,963 of record NC_057401.1, read on the forward strand.
AAGGACTGATGCTGAAGCTGAAGCTCCAATCCTTTGGCCACCTGATGGGAAGAGCTGACTCACTGGAAAAGATCCTGATGCTGGGAAAGATTGATGGCAAGAGGAGAAGGGGGCAGCAAAGGATGAGATGCTTAGATGGCATCACTGACTCAATGGACATGAGTTTGAGCAAATGCCAGGAGATAGTGAAGGTCGGGGAAGCCTGAGGTGCTGCAGTCCACGGGGTTGCAAAGAGTCAGGCACAACTTAGGAACTGAACAGCAACAAGAGAAATTTTAATTGCAAACAGAAGAACCGCAGCCCTCCCCACCTTCTCCCCTCAGCCCCTTTGGTCCGTATGGCATGTGCCCATCTCAGGATGGTGGTTTGGGGCGTGCGTTTCGGCAGATGAGTTTCCCAACTCCTCCTCCAGACCTGCACCAGGTGTAGAGACCCCCTGACCCAGGCATCAGACGATGACTCCGCTCTCTCATGCGTCCTGACCTGATCACTCCCTTCCCTGTCATTCCCCTGCCCTGCGCTTCGCAGTTCATCTCCTAGAGGCGTCCACAGCAGAGGGCTTCGCACAAGCCCGTCACTTCCACCTGCACAGCTTTAACTTCTTCATTGACTAAAACTGGTTTATGGCATGAGGTGCTTTCTGTACTGTGTATCCCCAGACACCAGAGACCGACAGTGTCTATGATGGCTAGGATGGTCCTAAGCAACAGACTCAATAGGAGAAAAGTGTACACAAATCTATGTATATATAATAAAAGATTTATTTATATGTATATCATATAAGCTTACTAATATGAGAAATAATAAATAATAGTACTAATGAGAAATGTGTACACAAATAGATACAGATATATAGATAGATATATAGGTATAGATATAGATAGGCTTCCCAGGTGGTGTTAGTGATCAAGAACCCATCTGCCAGTGTAGGAGACATAAGAGACGTGGGTTTGATCCTGGGGTTGGTAAGATCTCCTGGAGGAGGGCATGGCAACACACTCCAGTATTCTCATCTGGAGAAGCCCACGGACAGAGGAGCCTGGCAGGTTGCAGTCCATAGAATCACAAAGAGTTGGACATGACTGAAATGACTTAGCAAAAAGCGTATAGAAATAGATGTGGATACAGATTTATAGATCTTGTATGCCATGTTACCTCACTTATTATGAGGAGTTGGCACACACAGTTACAAACAGTCCCCCAATCTGACACTCAGGTGGAGACCCAGGATCACTGGCGCCGTTGTCCTCCGAGTCTAGGCTGGGAGACAGAAGTCCTGATGTCCCAGCTCTGAGTCAGCAGAAGAGAGGAGTGAGCTCCTGCTTCCTCTGTCTTTTGTTCTCTTTGGCCCCAGTGGATGGGAAGGCGCTGTGCACATTTCAAAGGCCACCAGCTTTACTGGGTCCATTTATTCAAACGCCAATCTTATATGGAAACAGCCCCAGACACCCCAGAATAACTCTCAGCCAGATACCTAGGGCCCCGGAGGCTCACCCGTGGGCTTATCTTATCCTGGACATCTCCCCGGCCCTCACCTTCATCCACACTCACCTGGGTGACGGCTCAGGCCTCCTGACCCATGACCTCCTGGGGTGTGTCTCCTGCAGGCAGGTGACCAACATGTTGAGTGCAGTCACCTGCTGAAACAGTTTCCATGAAGCCTGGCTGCCGTGATGGGTGGCCTCCTGGAGCCACCCCCCCCTCCCTGCCCCGAGTCCTGTGGTCCCCAACCTGGCTCACAGCGTTCCAGTGATGCCGCTTGCTGCTTCCGTTTCCTCTGCTGGGAGGCTGGGTCCTCACGCCCACCTCCTCCGTCCTCAGCGGCAGCTCCGATGCTCAGAGAGGCAGAAGCCACTGACACGGTCATCACCGTGGCCGCGCTTCTCAGCTCAGCAGGTGGGTTAGGGTTTATCATGTGATAACAAATGACTGAGCGATTTGTGAGTTTGTTATTTTTAGTCCCAGAGTTGATTTTTTAAAAGAAGGCCCTAAAACAGATAGCTCCAGCTGGCTGGCGTGGTGAGGAGGACAGGGAGAAAGCACTCGGTCTGCTCAGCTCGGGGTCTCGTGGCCAGCATCTCAGATGCCCCAGGCGGAGCCCTATCCCCTCTGAGCCCCCAGGGGTGAGGCAGGGGCCACAGGAGGGTCCGTCCAGGCAGCGCTCCTGTGGTGACAGGCACATGCCTTGTGACCCTGGGCTCACCTGGCAGGAGCTCGGGGCTTCCCCGGTGTCTGTGGGCCCAGAACCGAGGTGAGGCTCTCCTGGAGCTGCACCTGTGTGCTTGTCAGGGTCACAGCGGGCCTGTCCCCCACGGGGTCTCCTCCTCCCGACCACAGCTCAGGACTGTACAAGGTGGCTGACGGATCCCCGGAAAGCCAGTCCACTGCCTTTCCACGCCTGCTCCATCTGACCTGTCGCCTGGCCCCAACCCGCTGACCCAGGAGGTGGTCTCTGGGGGTAAGGGAGCCTGATGTTGGTTTGCTGCCTCCCAGGGGCACGTGCGCCTAGAAGGATCTCTTCTGAGAGGCCTGGGGCCCAGGGGCCCAGCTGGCCTCCAAAGTCTCCTTGGTCTCCATGACTGGGGATCCCGAGGCCATGTGAAGACAGCTCCCCATGTTCTGCCTCTTGCGTCACAGGGGTCCCCGTCCGCTGAGGGGCAGGCTTCTCGGCACCCCGTCCACCGGTGACCCCTCCTGCAGAATCCACGGCGGTCCACCCGGGTGTCCACTCTCCCGAAACCGGAGACACCACGTCCTCCCCAGCCGGCGCCTCTGTCACCTGGGAGCCAAAGCAGTGTCCCCTCGACCCCTGCCTCTTGGCCTGCCTGCCTCTGAGGACAGCCCCCTTCCCTCCCCGTGATGCTCAGACGGAGTGGCAAACTGGGCCGTGGGCTGAAGGCCGAGGGCAGAGGCCCCCAGCCCTGCTGTGGGGTCCCTGCAGACGCCGGTCCACTGAGCCCCGCTAGCTCGGCAGCAGAGGAAGAGATACGGGTCCCGGAAACGGCTCTGGGAACCAGGGGTGAGGTCTCACGTCTGCCGCCATCCAGTACCGGGGTCCTGCCCAGTTCAGGAGGGGTCGGCATGGAGAGGATTGCCCCCCAAGGAGCCGCGCATCATGAACCCCATCCTCTCCCTCATCTGAGCAGGTTCCGCTCTGAGCAGGAGAGGGGAAAGTCCTGCGGGTCAAGCACCGCGCCTTCACAAGAGCAGAGCAGGTGACCGAAGGGGTCCCTTTTCACTTTCTCACCAACAGAGCAGACGGTCCTGGGAACGTGTGTGGAGCTTCCTAGAGCCAAACTTCTCAGGTGTGAGGATGCTCCACTTGCTCACCGTGCCGCCCTCCCAAACACTCCTTTCCAGGCTCCCTGGGTTCTGGGGCCAGGGTGGTGGTGGTGGTTTAGTCGCTAAGTTGTGTCCGACTCTTGCAATCCAATGGACTGTAGCCCACCAGGCTCCTCTGTCCATGGGATTCTTCAGGCAAGAATACTGGAGTGGGTTGCTATTTCCTTCTCCAGGGGATCTTCCCCACCCAGGGATTGAACCCAGGTGTCCTGCATTGCAGGCAGATTCTTTACCGACTGAGCTACGAGGGGGCGAGGGTAGGCCTAGAGAAAGCCATGGTCTGCCCCCGCCCCATCACACCCCCGGAGAACCTCAGGGAGGCTGCGATCTCAGCCAGAGGACGTCAGAGGCCCCACTGGAAGGAAGCTGGTGAGCAGGATTCCAGTCTGCCCGAAGCTTCCTCGGGCCTTACCTTCCAAGCTGCTCTGCTCAGCAGGAGCAACGAAAGGACACTGACACAGGCAGACTCTGGCCAGCGGCCTAGGAGACGAGGTGCAGCCTGCGTGCCTCGGGAGTGAGTGGCCAAGCACGCCCGGGACCACAGCACCACTGCCCGCTTCAGCCACAGAGCAGTGGGCACCCAACACTGCGTTTAGGAGCAAATCTTTACCCCTAATTCCTCTTTGGTGGTGAGCCCCCAAATTGAGGTTTATGTAAAGTGTTGTGTGCTGTGCTTGATCAAGCATAAGTCTGCGGTTTAATCTCTGTTCAAAGAGGAAAACTCCAGTTGTGCCATGCTGTAGATTATGGGATCTGTGGTCCAAATAAAATGTATTGACTAATCAGAACAAATCACGAAGATGATGAGCGTAGAATTTCATTTTATAAAAACTGGACAAACAGGAAAAGAGGCTTGGGTTCTATGGAAAATTTTCCAAATATTTGTATCACTTATGGAATATAAATTGATTAAAAAAAGTGAATTTTATGTATTGTTTAATTTATGCATCAGATGACCAACTTGGCTTTCAGGAAGTGTCAGGGCAGGTCATTGAAAGCATGAAGACAAAAAGCTAGGATTCCTGGTTTTCAGGGCTGTGTTCTCTATCATGTGGCAACCTTTAAGTATACACACTTTTTCTGCCTGTCTTTATTTTAAATGTCAATATTATTATTTTTTGCCTGCCTATGTGATTGTTTAGTTTTAAATGTGAATACTATTATTTTTTGCCTGTCTATGTGATTGAAGGCAGGAGGAGAAGGGGATGACAGAGGATGAGATGGTTGAATGGCATCACGGACTCCATGGAGATGAGTTTGAATAAGTTCTGGGAGTTGGTGATGGACAGGGAGGCCTGGCCTGCTGCAGTCCATGGGGTTGCAAAGAGTCGGACATGACTGAGCGAATGCACTGAACTGACTCGGAGCAGTCCTCAGCCTGACAACGATGAAGTGGAGGAGGCTCCCCTGTGAAACACACACACACACACACACACACACACATGTGCATGCTCTCATCCTTAGGTGCCCCCTACTCCATCACCCACTGGGGCGAGCTGAGCCTGCTGGGGATGGCGGGCAAAGGCCCTGCAGGACCCAGCAGCACATGCGGCCTGAGAGGGGGCTGGGTCCCCAGGGGCCTCACCAACCACGGCAGAATATGAACTTGGGTGGGGGCAGGATTTTTGCCTGAATACGGGCTTTTGTCTCACAAAGTGGCGTTGAACACCCTGACAAAGACCCCCGAGAGACAGCACTGATGTGCTGCCATATGGGTGGTGAAGCCTCAGGAAGGTGATCACCGGGCTAAGTGGAGTGGAAACGGCCGCCTCGGGGCAGATGGTGAACTGGGACGGGGGGGAGGGGGCTCAAAGGCCCCGGAGCAGGGGTGGAGCGGGACACCGAGGTGCAGGCCTCAGGAGGTCTGCAGCCCGTGACCCCCGCGGAGGGGCTGCCACTCCTCACCAGGCTGCTCCCAGGAGACGCTGTCGCAGGGCTGGGGTCCCCCGGTCCCAGGACGAGGGGCAGGGGTGGGACTCACTTGTGAGAAGCACGCTGGGGGGCTTAACACGGGCCAGGGGAGGTCGTGTGCAAGCCGGGAGCACCCGACCTTCAGGGAGTCCAGGCGGTGACCTCCCTCACCCAGAATCCTCCGCGGCACCGTTCCAGACTCTTCCACCAAACTGGACGGCCCAGGGATGGAGGCTGCGGTCACAGCTGAGAGGAGAAGGGTGTTACTCCTCCCCGGATGAGACTGGTAACACCCATCAGGGGAGTCACCCAGGCTCCCCGCCAAGGTTGGGATTGGGGAACTGTTTCAATGGAAACCTGATTTGGGAACGGCACCCGAAAGTCCCCAGGGCTTTTATCACCCTCAGGATGCATCTGGGGCTGATAGCAGGAGCCCCGAGTTCCGCACCCTTCTCCAGCACCCTCACGTCCCCGGCTCCTGGTTTTTGCCTGGTGTACTTAGGGCAGACCCTCTGCCTCCCTCGGCCAAACATTTTTTGGGCTGCCGGCGCCTCTGGGAAGCTCCACCCATCACACACCTGGAGGACGAGTGGCAGGACTTGTCAGGGGTGCCGTCTGTGACCACAGGTGCAGTGCTGGAATGACCCGTCTCACACTCGAGGTCCCTGGGCCACTGGACTTGCTTCTTCCTCTGTCCTCCATCCCCACGGCACCGGGACGTGCCTGCTGCAGTGGATTGAGAGAGGGACAACAAGGACGGCATGAAGCAGTGTGGTACGGGGCCCCAGAGTGATGGAGAAGATGTTGAGTCCCAGGACACGGAAGTCACGTCCAGGTGCGTCTGAGGCCTCAGGAGAGGGCTGGCCTTTGATGAGGGCACATCTGCTGGAGAGGATGGGGACTGGAGGGGCTGGGACATGTGAGCTTCGGCTGGAGTGAATGCCATGATCAGAGACTTGGAGAACAGCCCCAGGTGGAACCAGCACTGTCTCCAGGCGGAGGGTCAAGGGGCAGGCGTGGGCCGGTGCTGGGGACACCTTGCTGACACACACACACAGGACTCCTCTCTACACCCTGCAGGACGCCTGTTCTCTGTGGCTGCCCAGAGCCCGCTGGCTTTAGAAGGGCTTGAGCCAAGGCTGGGAGTCCAGCTTTGCTGGAACTCAATCCCTGGTTGCCTCCTCCTGACATCACCTCCAGCACCAGCTGTCCCCCGGATACCATTCACGACCCTCCCTGGGGGGCCCTTGGGACCCTCTGTCGTGTTTTCTCATCTCTAAGAGGCCTCCGCCCTCAGAGGTGTGCAATCAATGGCTCTGGGATGCTTAGTGCACAGCTGGGACACAGGAAACGCTAACAAATGGTACCTAGTTGTGTTAACATTAGGAATATTAACTTCAAGGGCAACTTAGCCAAACTGCAACTCAGGATCGTCTGATGTGAGCTGTAAGTGTGCTGCCGGGACCGCCAACCTTTCAGTGCTGGGCAACAAGAGCAGGAGTGGGAAAATACAGTCAGCGGAACTAACACGGCACCAACAGAGCCAGCCTTCGGACATCACTCGTTACGTCTCGAATTGTTTCTCCAGTCGAGCTGGGGTTGTCTCAGATCCTTACTGGTCTCACTTGGCTCCCCAGAAAGCAGCCAGGGGAGACCCAGGTAGTTGATCTCTCAGCGGAGATCCCGGCCGGCCGGCAGTGGTGGATGTTGGGAGCAGTTTCAGCAGCTCATGGCGTGGATCGTGCCCATGGTCTTCAGGAGCTCTGGGCAGGGGACGGTGCCCAGAAACACTGCCTGGCACGGGCATGGAGAGGAGTGCTTGGTTTGGAGAGCTCCAACCTTATTAAGCCCTATTGGAAAGTAGTTCGTGAAATGAAGTGTTGAGAATTATCTAGCTGACTCGGGACGTGTTGATGGCCAGTTGAGATAATTTAAATCTTTAAGGGAAATTTCAGTCCTTAATTACACTGAATCACTTTATTTTCAAGCCCAGCAGATCATTTCCAACTTCGTTTTTCCACTGCGGGCACACACAGAAGCGGGATGATGACAACTACAAAATAGGCAAAATTTGCAGTAGAAGGTTTATACTCTGATGGTTTTTTTCTTGTTCTTACTTTTAGAAAAGTGCAAAAGGAAAAATTAGTTTCAGGAAAATGGCATGCGCCTCAGTGGCTTTGTTGCGGGGAATCCTCACTCCAGTCCCCAGGTTGGAAGGGCAACAGGATGGGCACCCGCAGCATGGCCACCTGGGCCAGGAGCAGGGTGGCTAGGGAAGGCTTCCCCAAGGAGGCGGCGTTTCTGGGCAGCCTCAAGGGTAGAGTCATGGACAGAAACCCACTCAGGATAAACGAGAACTTAGTCAGGACCTCATCACATCCACTTGTTTTTGAAGTGGGAAGAGCATTCCTTGATCTCTCCCCACTGACAGGTTGTGAAGTCATTGACATTGACTTGAAAATTGACATTTTTAAGTCTCTGACTCTTTAATCACCACCCCAGTTGGTTGGGTTTTCTGGATGAAAATGAGACCTCCATGTGTCAGAATACATATAGGGTTAGTAAGCGTTTCTGACATCAGATCCAAAGGTCTGATGACATGGTTCCTGAAGTTCTGAAGAAAACCCGAGATGGGGCTGCCAGTACCAGGGCAGGGCAATGCCTGTGAGTGCCGGCACCCAGCTCCCCTGGGGACAGCCGAGGAAGCTGTGGCCGCTCCCATTGTGGGGACCCTGCCCCAGACAGAGGGCAGAGAAAACGGACTCTCAGATGACCAGAGGGCCTTCCTGGGAGCAGTTCTGCCGTGGGATCCACCTGTCCCCATCCAATGCCATGATTGCCTGGACGTGCAGTGTTGACCCAGGAAGGGCAGAAGACACCCGTGAGGAACAGTGAGTGGAGGACGTGGGGATGGAAGGTCCAGTGACTGGTTTCTTCCACACCTGCTGTTGGGCCTCCAGGGGCAGCACCCTGTGAAGTGGGAGTCTGGGCCACACTGGAGGCTGGGGCAGGTCAAGGGCCAGGTAGCCAGTGCTCTGGGGGACATGGCCAGGGGTCCCTTCCTCATTTCGTCCTTTGCAGGTATGAGATGCCTGGGCAACACAGCTACTCTCAAAAGCCTCAGCATAGAAAGGGGAGAGCCATCCATTAGGTCATTATGACTGGCGAGACACGAGCCACAGAGAGACCAGCTGGCCATCCCGGGACGCACGTGCCTCACACTGTCACCTGGCTGGGAGTGGTGCCCCGACACTGTCCCCACCCTGTCCCCCCGCCCCGGCCTGCCTCTGCGGCCCCCTCTCCTCTCTCGGGTTTGTCCCCCGCTCCATGCAAAGCAGCTCGATTGCCTGCTTTCTCCCATCTCTCTGGACGTGCAGAGGGTGCGGTAGAAACCTACCTGCATGCACGGCTGGGTGGACACACGTTGTCTTCCGAAGGGCCGGAGAGGCACACGGTGTCCATCTTCAACTCATTGTTACGTCTTTGCTGAGTGCATAGAGAAGCCCTAAACCATCAAACTCTGACTTAAAAATAGTGTGGGACTTTCTACCAGGGTATATAGTTTGCGTGTTTTAAAACAAAACATGTACCTCATAATTGTTGTTCTTTCTTTTTCTTGCTGAGGCTTTTTAAATTTTATTTTATAGAAGTAGGGTTGATTTCCAAGGTTCTGTTAGTTTCAGGTGTATAGTGACTCAGTTATATATACATATAACTGAACTGATGCCTTTGAACTGTGGTGTTGGAGAAGACTTGAGAGTCCCTTGGACTGCAGAGATCCAACCAGTCCATCCTAAAGAAAGGCAGTCCTGAATATTCATTGGAAGGACTGATGTTGAAGATGAAACTCCAATACTTTGGCCAACTGATGCGAAGAACTGACTCATTGGAAAAGACCCTGATGCTGGAAAAGATTGAAGGCAGGAGGAAAAGGGGATGACAGAGGATGAGATGGTTGGATGGCATCACCGACTCAATTGACATGAGTTTGAGTAAGCTCCGGGAGTTGGTGATGGACAGGGAGGCCTGGTGTGCTGCAGTCCATGGTGCTGCAAAGAGTTGGACACAACTGAGCGACTGAACTGTACTGAACTGATATTCTTTTTCAGATTCTTTTTCCTTATAGATTTGTGGCTCTTTCATATATGTGTTGACTTGGAAACAAGGGCAAAAGGCCCAGGATTCTCTCAACATTAGGTGTGAAATTGTAAATCCAGGTTGATAATCTGGGGTATGGTAAGTAAATGAGCATCTTTCTTAATAAGTTTAGGAAATGTCTGACTCTATGCAGCTCTACTAGCCAGTCACGGGGGTAACATTTTACCTGGAATTGGCACGGGGCTATGTCCCTGAGCTCTTAACCCCTCTTGCTTTTGCCATCAGGTTCCACATCACAACAGCTTGTGTGGCCTGGAGGAGGGAGCAGGTTGTCCAGTTAAGCGGGTTTTTGTCGGTCAGGGAAAGCGTGCCCCCCCCACCACCACCCCCCATGTTGTGTGGGAATTGTGAGCTGATGCTTCAGAGGTTCCCATCCAGTGCCCAGCACACAGTGCGCACTCAGTGAGTGGTCAAGATGGTCAAGACTTACAGATACTGCTGTGTCCTGGGCACGATGTTCTGGCCAGACCCCTTTTGCCAGCCATCAGCGCCCTGAGCACATGCTAAGAGCCTGGCCCTTGTTCGATGCTGTGGGTCCAAAGGTGAAGAGGTTGTATTTCCTGGCCCAAAGCTAACTGTCCAGGGAGGTCCTGCCATGGAGAAGTAATGACATAGCCATGGCCTTGCAGAGATGTGAACACTGCTTCTTCCAGAAGAAGCTTCATCAGTGGCTGCACCCAGGCAGAGCTGTGTTCAGCTGGCTCAAGGTCCCGGGTGTGGGACCCCTCCTGTTCCCCACGTCTCAGGCAGGGTGTGGGCTGACTATAGGGTCCACAGTGTCCTGGGTGGGGGCCGGGGGTGGGGGAGGGCGGCCACACTGCCCTGCATTTGAAGCTTTAGCTTCAAAGTGTTAGCTTTCAGTTTATTTCTCCCTGAGGGTGTCTAATCTGCGGGATGGAGAACACAAATGACATGTGCAACTAAGGAGGCTCCCCGGTCTCCTAAGGAAGCCCGCACACAGTCACAGATGCTCGGAACTGGACTGAGAGCAGCGGGGTGGGGGGAGCCTTCTGTGGGGCGGGGAGTCCTGGCACCACACCTGTGGGTCCTCCTGAGAACCCGCAGGGGGTCCCTGGACGTGCGTGTCTAAGAGCGGTCCTAAGTGCACAGGCTTGCCCCCATGTGGGCCCGATCCTGCTCTAGGGGAGCCACACAGACGCTGGCCCAGCTACACAGCACCCGGGCTGTTCCCACGCAACCTGGGACATTTGCAGCTAGTCCAGGGGAAGGACATGTCCCTACCCTCTAGAGAGTGGGTGTGGACAGCAGCTCGCTGGCAGAAGATGGGCATCTGATTGACCCGGGATTTCTCCCTGCACGCCACGGCCATGATGCTGCCATATCAGTCAGGAGGTCTCGGCCGAAGACTGGGGGCCAGGACTTTGGGGGAGACCAGTGAGGGCAACGGGCACTTTAGGAAGACATTTGTTATGGGCTCCCTCGCTGTTGGCTTTTACTAGTAGAAATCTACCCGCAGAATCGCTATCATGCATGCGGCCGGGAGCAGGGCCGCGGCATTTTGCGGTGTACATGCCTTTTCATTTTCAAAGAGCCCTACGTGTTACGGCCCACTTGGAATTTAATGGCATAACACTCCATTTCAACATCATATGACATCATTAGAGACACTTTCTGTTGTTTTTGTCTGTGGTTCAGAATGATGTCTGCTTAATCAATCCCATTTTTATGCAGTCAACTTCCACGACACATCAAAGGCCGATAACGTCGTCTTTTTTTTTTAAACTTTGCTTGCTTAAAATGATTTCCCTCCAGATCAAGATGCAGAGCACAAAATATTAATCAGTTTAAATAAATATCAAGACTACCCAAATAATATGAATAATTGGCATGGAAGAGCACCTACTGCCCAGTTCCCAACAGCTGGTCACGCTGGCACGTGGCATCCTCTCAACAGTCTTTTAGATAATGACTTTGGCATCTGCCGACGCGCGCTTGCTACTGCCCACAGAATTTACAACTCACAAGTGGGAAACAGAGGCCCAGACAGAACTTTTTTATGCAAGGTCTTTGAAATTTATTAATGTAATGCAAACACAAGCCTTCCAACCCATTAAATTGTTGATGTTATGCGAATCCACTCTGGAATGGCAGGTTCTCATTAACATTATTTGCATGTTAATCTGCATCTTTTTAATTAGTGATATTATTTATGCACATAATTTTCGCCTACTGGTGCCAAGGCTGAAGCGCATTAATTAATCTACTGAGATGCCAAACTGTTTATTTTCTCCCGACTTTTATTTGTTTACATGGTGTTTTGGATTCAGGGAAAATAAAAAAGAGCCTGAAGAATAAAAGCAGAAAGACAAGATTAACTAAAAGCTCTTTTTGTTTTCATAATTTAAATTGTAATATTAGCCAAATGTTGTGTTTCTTCCCTTAGAGATCGGTTATTCAGTTACATTACCTTGATGTATTATTAAAATTTATAATGGACTCCAGAGGCTTCTGTTAGTTCTCTCCTTCATTTACAGAATATACTCAATGTTATTTTAATCTTCCTACAACGCTTCCATGCATAGGCAATGATGAGCCTTCCCCAGCGAGTCACCGGCGCAGCTCCACTTCGCACAACTGATAAACATTTAAATAAGCCTTTTCAAAAGAGAATAGCACGTAAAATTATTAACCCTTGATGGAGTTCGCTGCTGCTCAGTGACTCTTCTTTCCTCTAAATAGGTCAGTCGCAAAACGCATTTGATTTGGCGGCTTCAGGTCATTCCTGAAACCAGCCATGATTCCCAGGCATCATCCGGAATCGTGTGTCCACTTGCGTGCACGCAGGCAGCACCAAGTTTTTAAAGTGCGTGATTAAGAATGTTCTGCGCTCCATGCTAAGTGCACGCACTTTTGGAGCCGGGAGGAGAAAGGGAGACTGTAGACCATTGGGCCTTGTAATAAATGATAACATAATTCAGGAGCAGCTCTATTCCAGGGGAATGAAAGGAAAAATTGCATTCCACTAACCACATGTTTATTATTTATGCCACACCAGCGTGGGCACGGAGAGCAGTCTGTAAAGCTCCTTGGGTCAGCCTCCGGCCCCTTGGCTGGACCAGGGTTGTGTTTGCTGCACCCGTTTCCTGAGGGTACAGGGTGACCCCCTTGAACCTCCACATCACACCTGCCTTCTCGAGAGCACCCCCCCCAGATTTTCTCCAGCTGAACACGACCCCGTGTCCCCCAGGTGACAAGCTCCATCAGCCTGCCTGGCGTAAATCACAACAACGGTCCCGGGTTTTAATAAGATGGTTGAAATCTATTGGGCGTGACAGCTCGGGGGAGGGAAGTTAGACCAAGTTCCTGCTCTGCTTCATGTTATTTGAATAGCACAGAATACCGGGTTGTAGTTCATTTGTCAAATGACTTCAAGTCACGTGCTGCCGCCTGGTTCACCGAAGGGTCGAGGAGAGGCATTGGGGCCGTGGTGTGCGTGCAGATTCAGGAACGGGGCAGGGCCCAGGTCTCAGGATCCATGCTTCCCAAATAGACTGGGGAAGCCAGACCCCAAAGCCAATAAGCTTTGTTTGTTTGCTATTAGCTAGCAAATTTGGAATACAGATTTTTTATTAACCAGTTTTTATTTGAGGGGGTTATATTAAGTGCTGTTGATGAAAATGTAAAAAGAAGAATTTAAGGCACAAGTGAAAGATCTTCCTAAGCCCTGATACGGTATTGATTCTTTTTCCAGAACATTCTATGAATATGTAAGCATGTATCTGTTCAGGAAAGACAGGGCTACATTATGCCTGCTCCTCTGCACGGTTCATCCCTCTGAACAACATTCCCCTGGGCATCTCTCAAGGTGCACATGTGCGTGTTAGTCACTCAGTTGTGTTTGGCTCTTTGCCACTCCATGGACTCTAGCCTGCCAGGCTCTTCTGTCCATGGGATTTCTCAGGCAAGAATATCGGAGTGGCTTGCCTTCCTACAGGAAATCTTCCCAACGGAGGGGTCGAAGCCAGGTCTCCTGCATTGCAGCTGGATTCTTTACCCTCTGAGCCATCAGGGAAGCCTTGTGTAATTCTGGACTCGAGTGGGATATCAGCTGTGGAGCTCTGTCCACGGTAACGTGCATGACTGGGTATGACAGGGGAGGGTTGGGAGTATGTTTCTATCAGCCTGACTTGTGGGTTGATGAACTAGATTCATTAATATTTTAAATTTGTTATACCGCTCAGAAAATGGCGTGAGAAGATTGTGCAGAAAAGACTAGGTGGGTCAACCACGGGAAGACGTTTCTTATAATTCTACAGGTTACTTTAGAACTGCTGTTCATCAGTGTTAATGTATGTGAGATGAGTGTAGCATCAATACAGATATATAGGAAAGCACGCAAAGAATCATGAGATTGTAGGAATCGTGTGCAAGAATGTCGTGTGACACACAAAACTGAAGAGAAACGGTGGCCTTCTGGGTGGCATCTGGCCAGCGGGTGTCTTGGTTGCTTCTGCAGGGACCTTTGAGGTTGGAGGCGGCCACCCATGGATCCTGCAACCTGGGGCTTGGCGTGAAGTCTCAGAGACTGCTGGTGTCAGGATTGGGTGTTTCTTTACGGCTGTAAAGTTTCCAGTTAGGAGCTATCGTGGGGTTGGACCACGAGGAGCATGAGGTCTGATCATCTCCTTATAGAACAAGAAGCTTCTGGAGTTTCTTACTGGGAGGGAGGGGGTGGACTCTCAGACTCCTGGATCAGAGGCTCTGAAGTTTGGTTTTGCATCACTCCACACTGGGGTCACTGCCCTTCTCTGTCTCCAGGCCATCAGGGTTTGCCTCCAACTACTTGTTAGGAGTCAGTTCTTTCCTCTGCAGACGATGTGGGCCTGTCCTTCACTAAGATGTCAGATGGGTGGGCAATGTCCCTTCATGGAGTAGTCCAGCATCTTGCAGGAGGAAATTGTTTGCACAATTTTCAATCGATCATTATATGTAAATGAGATCTATGCTTATATTAATATAAATATCTTACGTATGTGTATTATTCATGCTATGTATCTTGCTACATATAATAATATACTTTATACATACATCATCTATTTTGGGTTTCCCTGTTGGCTCAGACAGTAAAGCATCTGCCTGCAATGCGAGAGACCCAGGTTCAATCCCTGAGTCGGGAAGATCCCCTGGAAAAGGGAATGGCAACTCACTCCAGTATTCTTGCCTGGAGAATCCCATGGACAGAGGCGCTGGCTGGCTGCATACAGCCCTTGGGGTCACAGTCAGACACAACTGAGCAGCTAACACACACATGCCTTACACATTTATTTACACCATTGCAGTGTGCGCAAGGCAGCTCCCTGAGTGGGCCAGCGGGTTGGGGCATCGCTGCCCACTCCCTCCTAAGCTCAGGGAACCATACACCAGGGACGCTTTTCCCTTTCATCCACCTGGACTGCCGCCCCCACCGTGAGGCAGAGAGCTTTAAAATCGTAGAGACCAGGCCTCACCCATATGAATTCTACACCACTGGTCCGGATTGGGAGCCGGGCTATGACATTTTTCAGAACTCCCTACTGCTGGCCTGGCGAGAGCCACTCACCTCTTGAGAGTTCAATGCAGTGTCGCCAGCCAGCTGGCCCCGCTCCGAGGCCTTGCTCCCAGAGCTTGGCCCTTGGGACTTGCCTCTCCCCAGCTGTCCCCCAGCCAGACTTGCTGGGCCACCTGTGAGGGCCCCGCCCATGGCTCACGTCTCACAGGTGCTCCAGGATGGTGGTTATGAAGAGCCTGGGGTCTGCGGAGCGCTGCCTGCTGCGAGGCCACTCTGTACCTGAGTACTTTCCGCAAAGCCCATGGTCAACCCCACAAGCACACGAACGTGCATTTGGTAGATCTGATGCGTCCAAAGGAAGACCTGTTGACCTGAGCCTGCACGCTCCCCTGCCCCACCCCACCCCTGGCCCTGGTCTAGGGCTCCTCCTGTCCAGCCCACTGATCCTTCTGCTCAACCGGCTGCCTAGCTGCTTTCAAAGAAGTTGTATGAGCTTCAGGTCCAAAGGAAACTGAGAATTTTTATGAAATATTCTGTGTCAACATTTAAAATAAGATATATACACACATTTGTACATATATGTATGTATAATCTGTGATGCTTATGCATATTTTACATATATGTGTGTGTGTGTATATATATGTGTGTGTATATATATATATATATACATATATACATATAAAAGAAGAATTCTAACCCTTCCTGAAGAGGAAATGCCACTGTCACGGTCGTCCCCGGCTGACCTGATATGTCTATTCCTCTTAGGGTCCATATGAGCTGTTTCTTCATTTCTGACTCCTATGCTTGCTCTGGGGTCATGTCCTATAACCACGCTGAGCGGGCCCCCTGGGGTGCTCACCCATCACGTTCCTTCTCCACGTCCCCCACAGCCCCAGAGCCCGGCGATGTTGAGGACGCAGTGACCATGGGCCGGGCCCGTGGCCTCCTCAGCTGTAAGTCAGGCTTGTGTTGATGCGGGGGGCACTTACCTGCCTCCTGTTGTCAGAGCAACAAAGATGCGTCTTAGAGGAAAAGCACTTGGTGGGCGCATGTTCTAGGCTAGCCGGTGGCGAGAACATGGTTGTCCCTTTGAAGAAAACCCCCAGCTTCTCCCACCAGTATGGGATATCTGAAAAGCACTCCCTAGTAGGTTGTGACCAGCCCTACAAGGAGGCTTTCATAGGTGCAGCTTCCAGAACAGTCACGCAGAGAGGAGAAGACAAAATGAGTGAGAATGTGCTCAGTCGCTCAGTCGTGCCTGATTGTTTGTGACCCTTTGGGGCTGTAGCCCACCAGGCTCCTCCGTCCATCGGATTCTCCAGGCAACCACACTGGAGTGGGTTGCCACTTCCTCCTCCAGGGCATCTTCCTGATCCAGAGATCAGACCTGTACATCTGCATCTCCCGTGTTACAGGCGGATTCTTTTACCACTAAGCCATCGGGGAAGCTTGTACGAGAAAGGGGTGTACTTTTTAATCACCAAAGTATTTTCTGTTCGTAAAAGTGCTTTGTTTCTTGCAGCTTCCTGGCTATTTATTTCCTCCTTCACCCGTCCTCTGGCCGTCTAAGCGTTGACAATGTTCTAGACGTTGGCTAGGAACTGGGACCTGGGTGGACTAGGCTGACACCTCTGCCTCCAGGCGGTTCTCAGGGGGTGGGATCTCGAAACAGGGGCATACTATAGGGTTTGCGTCTGCAGTCTTTTGGCAAAACTGATGTTAGGCTGCACCAGGCACTGAGGGTGAAGCCATTGGACAAGCGTCCACATGTGGCCTGAGTCCCAGGCTCCCGGTGTCCAGATGGAAGTTTTCCTTGCAAGGGGAAGAGTGAGTCTCGCTCTACAGCCCTGACAGGCACACTCAGAATCCTCCAGACGTCTGCTCAGCCTTGCTTGGAAGCCCACCTTCCGTTAAAGAGCCTTGCATTCCAGCTGCGGATGTCCCGTTCCGTGATGAATTCCGCTCGTGCCCCCCCGTACGCCGGGCACGCTCAGGTAAGAGTGACATTTGCACTTGCGTCTTAGTTTGCAGCCTCTTTAATTATGCCCAGTCTCCAAAGCACTTACACGATGCTCTTAAATAGAGCTGGCCCTTTTTATTTAATTTCATTTGCCTGTTAGTGTTTGGAGACGATCCAGCAAAGCACTTGGGTAAATTCAATAAAGTTCAGACCACAATTAATACAGGAGCCGATGACAATAGAGGCCAGTCCTTTCAAAGAAGCCTCGTGATTCCACTGGAGGCGCCGATGTTTCAGTGAGGTAAGTAGCAAAGTTGGAGTGAAAAGATGAAGTCAAATATACTTTGTTGAATTAGTGAGCCTGAAACGTAGAATAGTTTACTACCAAATCCAGTCAAATCTGGAGCCTTGTACAACTGTGTTTGCGTTGTGAAGCTATGGATTGTGTTGGGATGGAGGACTGGATCTCCGCTCCCACCCGCCCCGAGCCCGTCACACACATTGATTTAGGGTGGAGTTTCATTTTAGATGTTTTTTTTTTCTTTTAACTCTTCCATTCTTACATTTACTGTAATTTGGAACTAAGGATGGAATCCATGCATTAAGTACTGACTGTTCCTTCCACTTGTGGTTCTAGAAATAGACATTTCTTTTTTAAAATGCCCAATATTAGGTATAGATTCGATGATAACCAAGGTTAAATGAACTAAGTGAAGCTGAAAAATAACAAAATACAGCTTCAGCTGTGATCTCAGGGAAAAACAATCCCTCCACATTCACTGTGGGCAATCTGAACTGTGCGCAGCACGGACAAGGTTCCACATTCTTCTCTGCCAGCATCATCCACCTCGAGAAGCTCCAGATAGAAAGTGCGGCTCTTGGTTCTGAAAGAAAAGTAAACTCTGCAAATCAGCTTTCTTCTAAGATGCTGCCAACGTTATTATTTCATTAATAATGCATTTTTGGTTGTCAAAAACAATCAGCATGTGGTTCTTTCCTAGATACTGTTTATTATAAATCACTTTGCAACAATACACTATTTTGCAGAGAATGAAAAGCAAAACCATTCCCTGTCAGCCGGAATTAACCGTCAGGAAACTATAGTCTTTCAGAAAGGGAAATAGGTAAATTAGCATATGGAAATCTGCTCAGAACATCAGCCTGTACTTGTTGACACAGGAAAATGAAATATGTGTATCCAAGCACAGAGATTAAAGTTACTTGAAATAATTCCTAATTGTTCTTGTTGGTTAATAAGAAAGGACTCTGAGCAAATGGAAAGTTGCTGTTGTTCTTTAAAAAAATCTCAGTTGGGGCTTGTACTACATATAAAATAGATAGTTCAGGAGGAATCCTCATAAGAACTCAAAATTGTTTAAATCAGAGTGGAACGTTATAACAGTATGTTAATCCTATTCTCAGACCTTTTAAAATCCTGTTGTCTACCAGTTGCAATAAGATTTCATTTGCCTGTTTGTTTATGTCAAAGGGAGAGAGTTCTGCAGCGAGGCCCCACTGCCAGCACAGACGGGCCAGGCGGCGGGGGTGGCCGATGGTCCCACTGCAGCCCCAGCACCGGCCAGGGGAGGCCAAGCCCGCTCTGTCTCGGTGAGGGGGACGGGGTGACCCCTCTCCCGGTGCATAAACGTGCTTGCATCTGAGCCCCTTTGGCTTCTCACGAAATGACAGTCTCCCTTAATGGATGCATACATCTGAGCTTTGCCACCTACAGAAGCAGGCAGGCCCGTCTGAGGTCTGCTGTTTGGGGTCCATTTTGCTCAGCGAATTTCACATTCGCTTGAAGGAAACTGTTGATGAAGGGGTTGGAACTTGTCGGGAGGAATGCTGTGGCTGCACGCGTGCTCAGTCATGTCCGACTCTGCGACCCCATGGACTGCAGCCCACCAGGCTCCTCTCTCCATGGGATTCTCCAGGCAAGAAGACTGGAGTAGGTTGGCATTTCCTCCTCCAGGGGATCTTCCTGACTCAGGGACTGAGCCCGAGTCTCCTGCATCTTCCTCACTGGCAAGGGGATTCTTTTATCTCTGAGCCGCCGGGAAAGCCCTGTCTGGAGGGATGGTTGCCTGGAAGATACAGCCGTGATGTACACCTGAGCGTTTGGGAAGCACTGACAACACGTCCTTCTTTCTGAAGCCTGGAACCCGTCCCTCCAATGAGTCTACAGTCCGCCTTTTGTCTGAGTGATGAGATAAACAAGGCAGCAAGACACCCAATCTGACATGGAGAACACGGGATCTATTTCAAGAGGATATGTTTTCAAGACACTGACACAGTGACGAGGCAGCTGGCTGACCCAGCTCAGGTGTCATGACAGGGTGGCTTCCATCCTCTTTCATCATTGGTGGATCCTCAGGGTGAGCTCTGTTATCATCTAGTTCAGAGGGACACCCTCATCAGGGAGAGAGAGAGTGAGGGTTATAAACATCCAAGATACCACCCCTGACAATCCACCCTCAATGCAAGGCACCCTTCAGGGAAAGTGACCAGGCTTCCACCTCTCCGGCCTCCGCAGGCAGATCACAGAAGATCAAAGCCTCCACACCCGTGGTGGCTCAGATGGTAAGGAATCCACATGCAGTGCATAAGACCTGGATTTGATCTCAGGTCAGGAAGATCCCCCAGAGAAGGAAATGGCAACCCACTCCAATATTCTTGCCTGGGAAATCCCGTGGACAGAGGAGCCTGGAGGGCTACAGTTCATGGGGCCGCAAAGAGTCAGACACAACTGAGAAGCTCTATTATCGTATTATGATGCTATTCAAAGCCTTGGCATCCATGCCCGCTGACCTCTAGGGAGGCGGGAAGGCAGGACTCCCTCATGAAGAGGGCTCCCTCTCTACCTTCCCAGTCCTCCAGTAGCTCGAGGGGGCTCGAGGGAGCTTGCAGCCCTGGCCCGTGAACACACTCCCAGGATGGTAGGAAGCGTGGCCAGCATCGTGGGGCTGCAGGGAGAAGGCCACGGGCACGCCCTGGCAGGGACGTGTGCAGAAAATGCTGGCTGATGCTGCGGGAGGCAAATGGCTTCCTGTCTCGGCGGACCCCCCTCATCTGGATTTTGTCTGCTCTGGACCCTGCCCAGCTCCAGGACGCTAGAGGAGGGCTTTCCCTGCTGAAAAGAGGCTGGGCGCCGGATGGGAAGACGGTCTCTGGACCGGGGCTCATCTCTTGCCGTTTGCTGGCCTTGAACTTGGAGCTGCTCCTCTTGCCTCATTTTCTCTCCCTTCTCACTCAACACACCCTGGCCTCACTCCTGGTATGAATCCGCTTCCTCCCAAGTGGATGTGTTCCATCCGGTCCAGCAGTGAGGACGAGGCTCCGGGAGAAGGTGTGAGGCTCCCTGAGGCCCTGCCCTGGAGATGTCCCAGGGCGCCGTGCTCCCTGCTGCTGTCTGAACATCCTGGGTGCTCGGTCTCAGACCTACCGCTTCAGGGCCTGAAGGAGCCTCCAGGGGCCCAGCAAGGGTGCCCAGGGAGGTCCAGGATGCAAACTTTGCTGACCCCAGACTCCAGGGCCAGTCGGGGGGCAGGGGTCAAAACTCTGCTCCTAGAGTCACAAGCCTGGCTCCTCCCCCTTCCAAACGTGCCGCCCAGACCAGCGCCCAAAGTACCGGTCCTGAGGCTGATTCATCACCACCATCCGGGTCTTCTCATTCTGGGAGGGCCATGAAAGCTCCCTCAGCTGCATGACTGTGGGGGGGTTGCTGTTGTTCAGTCACTCAGCTGCGTCTGACCCTTGATAACCCCGTGGACTGCAGCACACCAGGCCTCCCTGTCCATCACCATCTCCTGGAGTTTGCTCAAACTCGTGTCCATTGAGTTGGTGATGCCATCCAACCATCTCATCCTCTGTCATCCCCTTCTCCTCCTGCCTTCAATCTTTCCCAGCATCAGGGTCTTTTCTAATGAGTCGGTTCTTCTCATCAGGTGGCCAAAGGATTGGAGCTTCAGCTTCAACATCATTCTTTCTAGTGAAGAGTTGGGATGGGGGGCTAATTGAGCAAGATGTCAGGCCCCCAGTGACAGGAGAGGTGGGGAAAGTTTTCTCTTCCACACCTGCAGCCCTGAAACGCCCCCACAAACACCATGCCAGACACCTGCAGGACTCGGATAAGGCTGTGGAGACAGCAACCCAGCGCCCTGAACTGTGAGCTGGTGTCAGCTGGCCGGGAGGTGACCAGGGCCAGTTTCACTGGCCAGGATCCTGGCTTGGGTGGAGCCTGTGTGTCCCTCTAGGCTGCCAAATTCTGGTCACCAACCAGCCCAAGGCACCAGTGACCCTCACTTAGTTTAAGTGAGCTTGGTCTAGGGGTAGATTCACCATGTAGGAAGGTCTACACTAGAACAAAGCACAATTAGGAAGCACATTAGAACAATTCTCAAGTCTACACTCTGCAGACTTGGCTGTAGTTCTCGCTGGTAATGGGTTTAGAAATCTGAGGTTGCAGGAACACTGGCCAGAGAGAGACCTGCTATGGGAATGATGCCAGTGGAAGTGTCATGTGCCCCTGGGTGAGTCCCCAGGGGGAAACAGGATAATGGGCCTCAGAGACCAGTGATGCCACCTTGGGGACGGCCTGTCCGCCTGCAGCCGTCACCGCTGGGAGTGTTGTGGCCTCGCAAAAGCTACTAGAAACAGAAGAGAAGACCCGTGCCAGCGACACTGGCCTTTCTAGGTCAGCTGCCACCACAGGGCCTGACCTGCAAGGGGGACCCAGGTCCCCGGAGTCCAGAGGGTGCTGCCCTGGGCAGTTGCTCACCTGGAAGACTGTGGCAGCTTGCTGACCGCCCTGCTGGTGTGGGCATTGTCAGCATCAGACACAAAGCTGATCTCGATAATCACCTGTAAAAAGAAATGAATGCACAGACCAAACGGGAAGTTTCAAAGAAGGGAAGACGTGGATGCTACCTTTGGTAATGGCACAAACACAGCAGGAATTGCTCAGAAGCAAAAACTATATTTGTTCAAAAAGTGTATATATATGGGCTTCCCAGGTGGTGATAAGTAGTAAAGAATCTATGTGCCAATACAGGAGACAGAAGAGAGGAGGGCTCAATCCCTGGGTGGGGAGACCCCCTGGAGGAGGGCATGGCAACCCGCTCCAGTATTTTTGCCTGGAGAAGCCCATGGACAGAGAAACCTGGTGGGCTATGGTCCATGGGGTTGCAAAGAGTCGGACATGACTGAAGCGACTTGGCACGCACACACACATATATATGTACACACACATACATACATACAGATGGACTTAAAGACAAATGACAACTTACTGTTTTGGAGTATATCAATCAAACATAAAATTAGTAGAATGAATAGAAACAAGGCCCAGCATTATAATAAAAGAAATGGAAGTGTTCAAGGAAGTTTTTCCTAATTCCAAGAACACTCACCTCTTTATTACCTTGGGGATTTAACTTAACATCATCATTATTTGACATGTTTGTTTTTAAAATAATTCTAAAATGATAACTAGCCAGCATTATGTAATTGATAGATAATGTATAGAAATTTTAAGTTTATTTTAAATATAAATATCCTACATAATGCATAAGTACATTATAGAATTTTCAGGAAAAAAAGAATTAGCTCACAAAAATGCTATCACTTAAATATAGTTGCTGATAAAATTTTATTGCATCACATTCTATTTCATGTGTCCTGTTGTTTTTAATGTTTAAATAAGGCACTAATCTGGTAAATACATGCTTTATATCTTGCTTTTTTTCTTAAACTTAAGTGTATGTAATTATGTACCCATATTGAATGTCTTAACTGAATAGTGAAGACATTTAAGGCTGTAATTTTTCCTCTGAGTATGACTTTAGCCATATTTTATAAGATTTGAGTAAAATTTTCTGACTTTAATTGATTTCTAAATAATTTTCTATCTCAGATTTCAGTCCAATTTGGCCCAAGAGGTTTTAAGGAGGTTCCTCCAGTGTCTTACGTAGACGTGTTTGGTCCTGTTTTTATTACTGACTCAGGTTTCATTGCATTGTGATAAATGCAGCCTATAGTCTTTATACTTACAGAAATTCACCAAGGTGGTCCATATGATTAGCATTAGTGTATAAGTAAAATAAAAATATTGTGTCTACGAAATTCAAAGTGTTTAATATGTTAATCTTTATTGAATCAAATGCTTTCATTGTTATTCAGAATTAAATGTGTATGTGTGTGTAGTTGTGATCATTGAATTATTCATTGAAATTCCAAGGAGGTGCTACAGTTTTCTCACATCATTGTAGTTCATCACCTTCTCCTTGGAGAACCTTTTATGTTTTGCCATCATGTTGCTGAATAACCGGAGTCCGTGATGGCGTCATTTACAGATTGTACAGTTAGCACCCCGGACGGCAATTTGTAGAGATTCTGCTCTCTGATACCCTCTAGGTGTTGTTTCCACATTTGTTGAAGTCACATTTATACTTATACTTTTTTCTCAATGCTAAAATTCACACTTTATTCCCATCCCTCTCTCCTCTGCAACATTTAGAACTCTTTTACACAGATGTTCTCCTGTTCTTCCCAGCTTGTGTTGATGTAAAGTGGAATGCTACTCCAGGTATTTTTTAATTAAAGCATTTTAATTTACTTCTACAGTTGTTTCTTAACCACTGGATTGTAGTCATAACTACATTATAAACATACATTAATAGTTGCGATCACAAGATATGCTATTTTAACTCTTACAACTTTGTCTTGACACTTCATATTTCTGATTCAGTTTTTTAATTGAGATTAAGAATTTCCTTATGTGATTTTTTCCCCCTGCAGTTTACAAAAGTCTCTGAAACCACACGCTGTGGAGTCCCATCACAAGGTCACAGATGCAGAGCCTAGAACCGAGGTCACCTCCAGCACCAACTAGCACCACTCTAATAGTCGCCAAGAGCCCCCGCCGATCCTCACCAGCCGGCTCCTTGACCCCATGTTAGCAAAAACGCCCACCCCAGTCCTCACCCTGTAGGACCCCAACCTAGTCACCTGATGCCACCCTTTCTGTAGGAAGTTTCTTGTCTTGAAGCTATAATGTGCATGCCTGCGTGCTCAGTTGCTCAGTCATGTCTGACACTTTGCAACCTCATGGACTGTAACCAGCCAGACTCCTCCATCCATGTAATTTTCCTGGCAAGAATACTGGGTGGGTTGCCATTTCTTCCTTCAAGGGATCTTCCTGACTCAGGAATCAAACCCTAGACTCTTGTGCTTCCAGCATTGGCAAGCAGATGCTTCACCACTGAGCCACCTGAGTGAGGCTATAGTAAGTGGCTACTAACCCAGGAAGGCCTGCTCTAGCTTGAGCTCACCTGCTCTTCTGACAGCATCCTTTTGACTCTCTCTGCTCTGTCAGGAGGTCAACCCAATGTGCTCACAGGGCCCACATTATCTCTGCTCTTTGGTCTTAATAAACTCACTCCTTTTTGAAATACTCTATGTCTGTGTCTGGAAATTCTTTTCCAATTCACACATGGACCACCACAACACAAGTTACACAAATTCTTTCCTGCTTTACACGTGAATAATAGTCAGGTTGTGTGTGGAACTCTGTGATCACGGTCTTTGTTCACGGGTTTCCTAGATTTCAGTTTTGCAGATTACAACTAAAGATGCCTTTGCACCGTGGCATGAGGTGAAATGGAGGTTTATTGTCTTGCACCATTTGTTGAGACAATGATCCCTTCCTTATTGAAATGCTCTTGTGCCTTTGTTGAAATCAGTTGATCATACATGTGTAGACCTGTTTCTGGACTCTATTATGTTCCATCCATTCATAATTTACTTGTATGCAGATTCAACACTATCTTGATTACAGATTTATAAATCCTGATTTCAGGTAGCACAAGATCTCTAACTTTGTTCTTCTCCAAAAATTGCTTTGATTATTCTAGGTCTTTCATGTATCTTTATAAATTTAGAATCAACTTGTCAATTTCTACAAAAAAGCGTGCTAGGATTTTGACTGGATTTTTGCTAATAAAATGATGAATTTGAGAAGAAATGATATCTTAACAATCTTGAGTCTTCTAATCCATGAACATGGTATACCTCTCCACTTACTTAGGTCTGTACTTCTTGCCAGCAATGTTTACTAGTTTTCTGTCTATACACAATAATAAACTTTTCTCAAATTTATCTCTTCTTTGTTTTAATACTTTTTAGTACACACTGCAAATTTATTTTTTTCAATTTCTGATATTTTTTGTTGCTACTCTTAGGTCTACAGTCTTACTAAACCCACTTAATAGTCCTAATATCTTTTTGTACATTTCTTAGAATTGTCTGCATAGTATGCTATTTTTAAGTAAAAAGAGTTTTGCTTCCTCTGTCCCTCCCCCTCCCCAGCACACATGCCTTTATTTTGCGTTTCATCCTATTTCACTGTGAAGATCTCTGTGAGAGTGAGGGACATAGGACCCTGAAACATAACAGGACCCTCCGGTCCTTCCCGGCCCTGTGCGCCCTGTGCGCCCTGCTTGCCTTTTGTCTGTGGAAAACCTGTAACCAAAGTTTAATCAGAGGAGTGAGAAAATGCAGAGACAAAGGAGAACAGTCAGAGGAGGTTAACAGCAATAGTTTGGTCGTTAAGCAAAGTCAAGGACCGTTATTTCCTCTTCAAGGGCTATAGATTATATTCTGGTCCATATCCTGTGACCTGTCTTATAGACACTGAAACCCCCGCTAGGTGGAAGAAGTTAACTACACGATAACCAGACTGTAGCCATGACATAAGGTGCCACAGTTCTGAGAACCAGCCCCAAGGAAACGGGAACAAACCAACCCTGGGACTGAAGGTTAACTGTACTTAAAACAATCAAGATGATGCTGATTAGACCTCTGATGACCATTTTCAAGATGACTGTTAGAACTGACTGTGCTGTTTCTGCATGTATCCTCCTCCTTTCACATATAGAAGCTCTTGCCCACTGATTGTCAGTTGGGTGGGGAGGGGGGAAGAGTTGGCTTTTGGACAAGAGTCTGTCTGCACCATCCCATGCATTGCCAGCATCCCTAACAAAGCCAACCTTCCTTTCCATCAACCTTGCCTCTTTCGTGGATTTTGAGGGTGAGCAGCTGTACTTGTCTGGAGAAGGAAATGGCAACCCACTCCAGTATCCTTGCCTGGAAAAGGAGAGAGGAGCCTGGTGGGCTGCAGCTCATGGGTCGCAAAGCGCTGAGCACAGCTGAGCAAGCCACACTAACGCTCAGCCGGGCTTGCACCTAACTTCCAGTCACGACATGAGAGCGGGTCCCTGCTCTTCTCCTGGTCTTATGTGGAAAACGCTCCGTGTTTTGCTGCTAAACATAGAGTTAGCTATACGTTTTTAAAATTCCTGTTATTAGGTTGAGGACTTTTTTCCTATTCCTATTTTGCTGCAAGTTGTAACATGAAAATATGTTGAGTTTTTTCAAACTCTTTTTGGTATCTGTTGAAATAGTTCTATATTTTTAAATGTTTATTAATTACACAGAATATTTTTTTCAAATTATGAAACAAACTTGCATCCCACTTAGTCATGATCTTATAACATTTGTATATTTTGCCTTGATTTTGTAAAATTTTATTAAAATAATTTGTATTCAATTTCTTGAAAGATGGGAAAGTATAGTTTTTGTTTTTTTATTTCTAGTACTTTTGTCTGCTTTTGGTATCAAAGTGATGTTGACTTTATGCTGGATGAGTTTGCGTAGAATAGGCATTTTTTCCCTCCTTTAATATCTTTAAAATTTCATCAGCAAAGCTATATGAACCTGGAGTTTTCTTTGTGGAAAAACTTTTAAATACAAGTTCAATTTCTTTAAAAGATACAGGGCTATTTAGGTTATGAATTTCTTCTTAAGTGAGCTTTACTATTTTGCATCTTTCAATATTTGTGTTTTTCAATAAATATGCTGAGTTAATCTAAGTCATCAGATTCACTGCTGCAGAGTCATTCACAGTGTCCCAGTATATCGCGTTATTGTCGGTTGGGTCAGTCGTGATGCCCTCTCTGTCATTCACGATGTTACTAACGTGTGTCTTTTCTCTTTTTCTAATCAATGTTGCTAGAGATTTATCAATTTTAATGATCTTCTCAAGAAACCAGCCTTTGGTTTAATTGATTTTCTTCACTGAGTTTCTGTTTGTTTGTTTTTTTTTTTTTACTGATTTCTTCTCATATGCCTATAATTTCCTTTCCTCTGTGCTTCTTTGGGGTTAGAATTGTTTCCTTTGTTGCACACGAATGAACCCAGATGCTGGCCCTTGATTTCCAGACCCCTGTTTCTTCACATTCCTTCACTCGGGAGGGCCTGCCTCCCGCTCCACCCCACCATCATTGGCAGCTGGCAGTTTGCTGTCCTCCCTGGGCTGCTGGCTTAATGAGGGTCTTGCTTCCTTGAATGTGTCCCCTTCTGTGCCTGACTGACACAGTTCCCCCAGATGGGGGGACACAGACGTAGGTAGTGTCCAGATAGTCCAGAGCTGAGGCTCCTACGATATTTACTTTTGAGAATTATTACTTGATAAAAAGACATGAACCACACATTGTGAAGAGCTGAGACAGTCTGAGAAAAAGTGCAGAGTGGCAATTATTTTAAATAAGAAAATTTGAAATTAAAATGAAGGTTAAGTCAAGTCACATGTGAGGCAGATCAGTGATCATAAATATCAAGACTGTAAATGACTCAAATTTGTGTCCTTTCATACAGAGGCTTCCTGGGACTTGCCAGGGAAGGAGAAAGAGACACTTGTCTTCCCCTGGGAGCCCCTAGCGCCGCAGCTTCTAGAGACCTGTGGGGTTTCTCTGCTGGGGCCGCTTGTGTTCTGACACAGACACCCTGTCCCAGGCAGTGGGAGACAGTCACTGGAGTGTGAAAAGAGTTGGCCCGAACATCAAGTCCAGACAGAAGCTGGTGGAGGAAAGAACAAAGACGTTTGAGAATTAGCGATGGAAATGATGAAACTGAAATGACTAAATACCCCTGACAGTAGCATCAGAGATGCAATGTTCAAGCATAAATGTAACACAATAGATGTACGATCCATACTGAAAATGGCAAAACGTTGCAGAAAAAAAAAAAAATCAAAAGATCTAAGTAAATGAAGAGAGGTACCATAGTCTACTAAGGATCTCCTTGGTGGGAAGGAAGGAGACAGAAAGTAACTGAGCCTTAGGAAGCAGGCCATCAACTTTTAGGGTCCTGGGTGCAGGATGTGGAGATAAGGGATCTGCTGGCAGGACTGAAGGCAGAAGAGAAAAGAAACCATTTTGGCACAGGAAACCCTGCAGAACCCTGGGCTTTGGTTGTGGGGGGTTAGTAGGGTTTCCTAAGCTGAGGCAGGACGAGATGCCACAGCAGGCGTGCTGAGTGGTGGTGTCTACTCTCCGACGGCCGGAGGTAAAGGTCTACCAGCTGCCCTGTCCCACCCCTACCTTCCATCGTCAGGGTTCCCACGGAGACCGGGGTGCCCATCTCTGGTTCCTCCTCTTCAGCTTTGCTCAGGGAACGTAAAGCTGGTGTCTTCCTCTCCTTCACGGGTGTGGGATCATTGGAGGCGGGCTTGGAAGGCTGGTCTTCCTCTCACCCTGAGCATTTCCCAACAGGTACTAAAATAGACCCTCATTCACTCAGGAGAGGGCCCACAACCGGGAGACGACGGGTGGATAACATTCTGAGCCCTCCATGCCCATGCAGCTGAGGAACCCACGGGAGTCCATCTCTTTTTCCAGTGTTTTATTCTTGATGCAAACACAGTGCCAGCATGGAGGAAGTCATCTGCAAATACTTAGGGAGAGAGGGCAGCAACCAGGCGCCAGAAGAAGCAACCTGGAGAAGAAGGAACACACTCCAAACTCCAGAAAACAGTGTTGTGTGGGTGCAAGTCAAGATGCAGTCAAGTCTCCAGACTCTACGCCTTGATGTAAATAACAGGTGAGTCCATTTGAACTTATACAAATAGCCAGTGCTGGGTTGTTTGATGGGTGTTAAAAAAACACGATTTATCTTTACTCAAAGCCAAAATTAAATAAATATCAATACCCACTCAGATGTGATAGTTTCCACATTGTTTGCAACTTTTAAAAACATATTCGATGTTAAATATCATTTAGATGCTTTGTTGAGCAATCTTAACGATTCTTGAACACCACAAAAATTCCAAGTAGTTTGGGGCGGGTGGGGGTGAGACAGCCTGGCTGTCTACTTCTCCAGAAAAGCAGAAAAAAATAGACTTTGTAAGAGGGCTCAGGGAGCAGTTCCTCAATCTGTCAACTCTCCACGGCTTTGGGTTCACAGAAAAGAGCCAGTGTCAAAGATAAGCACAGACATTCAGTCACATGCACGATTGTGTAAAAGACAAAGCCCTGGATGTGAGCCGCTAGAATACCCCAGCCGTGAGCAGGGTCTCCTGTAACTGGGGAAAATGCCCGCATCCAGCTGTTGGGCTGAGCCAGGTCCGCCCATCAAACGTGTCTCCTTCACGAAGGCCAAGGTTAGCTCCATCAGCCGGGGATTTTGATAAACTCTTCTGATCTCCACAATCCTCTCCGCATGGAAAACTGGACCTAAACCAGCGGCCAGGCTCCAGTGGCTGAACTCAGAAGTCCAGGAGGAAGCAGGACTAGCCACAGACTGAGATCTCCCCTGGTCTCCCTCACCTCTTCTGCACATGCCCCGAACAAACATTGCTCGGAGGACAAACCCTTAAAGGAACATCTCTTAGCCTCACTAATCTGGCTTTGAGGCCACAGGTAGGGTGACAGTGAGGTGCTGACATCCCCCGCTACCCACCTGAAGCCCATCCCGAGAGGGTGTGCCCCATGAAAGGCGAGTTTGTGGCTGAAATACCCCAGGGAGCAGCTCTGTGTCTGGTGGAGGATGGACGGCTTTCTGTTTTCAGGTTTTGCTTGCTTGCTGTTCCCCTTAAACAATGCGTCTGGACACGTTTCCAGCAGGTGGGAGCAACAGGAGAGAACCAGAACATAGCAAAGTTGGCGAGATACTGGCCTGGGTCTGGAGACCCAGGGAGCCTGGGGGCCACTGAGAACGCCATTCCAGCCTCTGCCTCTAACCTGCCCAGGGTGGGGGCTGGAGCACTGGGCCCCGTCCAAGGCCATATCTGATGTGGTTTGGAAAGAGGAAAACTCAGCAGAGGCTGGTGGGATGGGAGCTTTTCTTGTGTGTTTCACACCCATTTAAAATCAGAGGAGGACGCCGCAAAGAAAATGGTGACACAGTCACAGAGAACACATATATGGACATCAAGGGCGGAGGGAGGCGGAATGAATTGGGAGCCTGGGATTGAAGTATTTACACTCTTATGTATAAAACAGATGAGTGATGAGAAGCTACTGTACAGCACAGGGAATTCTATTCAATATTCTGTAATAACCTACAGGGGAAAGAATCTGGAAAAGAGCAAAGTGTGTGTGACTGAATGACTCTGCTGCATGCCTGAAACGAACACAACAGGGTAAATCAACTCTACCCCAACGTGAAACAAAAGGTAACACTTGGAGTGTTCTGGCTTCCCAGGTGGCACTAGTGGGAAAGAACCCACTGCCAACGCGGGAGACATAGAGATGCTGGTTCGACCCCCAGGTTGGGAGGATCCCCTGGAGGAGGAAATGGCAACCTACTTCAGTATTCTTGCCTGGAGAATCCCATGGACAGAGGAGCCTGGTGCGTTCATGGAATTGTAGAGTCGGACAGGACTGAAGCAACTTAGCATGCACAAAACATGAAATAAGATGGTTTGGGCCCAATCCACGGGCGTAAAGTCCAGTCTTCAGAGCTTCCCTTCATTTCTGTCTGACCTGATCGTGGACCAGTGACGAGGACACCCGGCAGGGCTGGGTCTTCTCTCTGGGAATACGGAGCGGCGAGCCTTTGCGTGGACAGAGATGCCTCCGGTCGGGGCAGCCTGCTCTGACAGCTGTCACGCGACACTGAGCCACAGGCAGCCGCTCATCGGACCTGAAAGAACAGCGTCTAATCTTCTGAGCGAAGGCTCTGTGACTCCCGGACTGGCAGTGGAGACAGAGCCGCACATCGTGTCCTGAAATCAGATACCGGGAGGGCGTACAGACAAATTGAAACCTCTTGTGGGAAGGAATTTTACCCACTCTCAGAGTCCCACGCAACAGCCCAGGGAGCTGGTCCGATGCATCTAATCCAGCTGGGTAATTTTCACCCAGGCTCTCATTAGATATAAAAAGACAGCAAGACGGAAAATGCACGCCTCATTAGAGAGGAGAAAGCCTACACGGGACCACTTCCGGCCTGCAGGGGGACTCAGCCCAAACCTACACCAGCACAAGAGCTGAAGGAGCGTTGTGCAGAGCAGGAAAGTCAAGCTGGGCTCGCTAACACCCGGCAGTCTACATGGAGATCGCATTTTCGGTTTTTGAACTAAAATGTATATTTGGATTTTATCTGCCAAGAGAATGCCACATACTTCATACTAAAAACAGCATTTTCACCATTCATGGTCCCCTACTTGGACCGTCTTAAGCTGCCTAGTTTCCCCTGTGAAAGTCAAATAATTTCATTCTGACTGAAAAAAGATGATTGGCCTAAAAAAAACAGCTACATGATCTATGTCTGTGTAAATCAAATTGTGTGTTAAATAGCAGAGGAATTATTTTTTTTTAAAAAGAAGGAGGTAAGTGTAGATATGACTAACATAATTATTCAAAAATCTTTCAATTTGGTTTTCTTTCAGGGATAAAAATCAAAGACTTCCTTGCTTCACAAAATTCATAATATTTACCACATGTGACTAAAGAGGAACCGCATCAGATGAGATACTGCTTAGCACGTTCACAGCGCTTAACCAAGTCAACTTACAGCGAGCGGGGAGCTTTCCTGTTAAGCCTTTTACGTGTGCTGTTACATACGATATTTTCAAAAGCCTCAAAATCTAACCATCACAGGCACTTGCTAGGAGCAAAGTACCCCCGCTGACTGGACGAAGTTCTCAGTCATAAGAACAAATCTCTGTGTTCCCATGGAAATTGATTTAAACACATCCTCTGTCTGCCATCAATACAATTAATAGCAGGAAGGCACGTTTATGTGGAATATGGCGGAGCCGATCTGTTGGGAAGATTCTGGGGTCCCTGGGACCTCCGTTCTCTTATTTCATGCGCCGTTATCACAGTCTGTCATGTTAGGAACTGGTTTTCAATGTGCTTCTCAAAATTCCTCATCTGATTTCTCATGTTCAGGGAGAGTCTAATTGAATTTTTAATCCTTGGCTAACCGCGGCACGCTGGGCTTAGGTGGACACTGAAAAGTGCTTTCCACCGCCTATTATTTCAAGGCCAGCTCGCATGTAACCCGAATCACTAGGAAAATAACGCAGTAAAGCCCTCTGCCGTATAGACGTTACAGGAAAACAATGCGCTTCTTTCTTCACTGGGAGGGCCGTCCCCAGCTTTGAAGCAGCTTTGAAATAATGGACAGCCACGGGCTATTTTCTTCTGGTCTTCTACGTCTCAATACCAGGCTTGTCTCCTCTGTTTGTTTCAGCTAATTGCCTGAAGATCTAATAAGTTAGTGATGACGGCCGCTGCACCCAGGACCCTGCCAAGAAGAGACGGCGTCCCCACAGGTGGGTGGGGGGCAGCGCCGAGCGGTCCCGGGGCCTGCGTGCAGCCAGAGCAGCATCGGCGATGGGCTTGGGGTGGAGGCGTCCGCACGGCAAGGTGTGGAGGGGCGAGCTTCCCTGCGGAGGCCGCGGACGCCTGTGTCTCCAGCGGGCCGGCTGGACGTCTGGCCTCCGTGGCCCCTCACCCCGTTTTCCTGCAGAGCCATCATGCCGTCCTTTTCTGAGATCCATTAGAGGAAAATTCAACTTTGATGAGAAGTGTAATCTGGTTGTCTCCTTCTTCCCGAAGACCACGCTTTCCCGAAGTTTGATCGGATGTTTTCCCTCCTCGGGGCAAACTGAGCTCATTAAGGGGGATGAGCCTCGGTGGGGGCGGAGGTACCTCGTGGTCCGGGAAGGCTGCGCTGATCCGAGAATGCGCGTCTCCCATTAAAAGGGAAGCTCTCAGACAGAAGCACAGCGTTTAAACACACACGCCTGGCTCTGGGGAAGAGCGGCCTTTGGACCTGAACACTGGAAGCCGAGTCTCCAGTGACGCTGGGCGTGTGTGCGTCAGGCTGCGGTGTGAGGGTGTGAGTGTAGCCGCCAGCCTTGTCCATCCTCTGCGGTAGCCCTGCACGTGTCCCGGGGCTGCAGGACGGGGGGCCTCAAACCGCCGCGGGGAGGAGAGGACTTAAGACAGCAGACGTGCGTCATCGCCTAGCTCTGCAGGCCGGAAGTCTGAAATCAAGGTTTGGGGGATCCTGCTTCCCCCAGAAGCTCCAGGGGAGGGTCCTTCCTGCCCCCTCCCCTAGCAGGCGGAACCGCCGCGTGCCTGGGCTCCTGGCCCCGCACTCCCTCCCCTCCAGCCCAGTCGCTGGTTTCTCCCCTCGGGGCGTCTTCCCCTCTGTGTCTCTGTGCCCAGATTTCCAGGCTGGCACAGCACCAAGCCTCCGGATTTGTGGTTCTTGTCTAGTCTCTCAGTTGTGTCCGACTCTTTGGCGACTCCCTGGACTCACCAGGCTCCTCTGTCTATGGGATTTTCCAGGCAAGAATATTGCAGTCAGTTGCCACTTTCTCCTCCGGGGCATCTTCCTGACTCAGGGATCAAACCTGTGGCCGTTGCGTCTCCTGCACTGGCAGGAGGGATCTTTACCTCTGAGCCACCGGGAAAGCCTGTCCCTGGATTAGGCTCCACCCTAGTCAGGAGGAACCTGAACCTGAACTTGATGACCTGAGCAGAGACCCTGTTTCCAAACAAGGCATGCTCACAGGTACAGGTTAGGGTGTCAACGTGCCCCCTGGGGACACAGTTCACCCCAGTACATCCTGCAGGGAGGGCTGCTCGCTTATCCAGGCAGTGTCCCCACGGGGTCTGATGCAGTCACAGGAAGAGGCCACGGTCGGCTGCATCTCTCCTAAAATTGGTCCCCTTTGGCTCCCTGTCGCCACCCTGGGCTTTGCTCTGTCCTCAGACCACGTCTGGGGTCTGGAGGAGTATCTGGAGGTCTGACATGCTGACTCATCCTGCATGTGTATCTAACGATAGGGAGCTTGTGATCCGAGTGGGGTGGGGGTCTCTCTTGGTCTAGCAATTCTAAGTGTCCCTTACAAACACCCCAGAGCACTGGGGTTTTCTCAGGAGGTGATCCTGGGAGTAGAGGGGCACTTGGTGGGAGGACAAGGGTCAGATGGCCCCACACAGCTGCGATTTCCAGAAGCCCTTTTCCGGCAGTGCTCCGTCCTCACTCACCCAGGCGGCCCTTGACCGAGCGTCTCCTGATCTCCGGCCCATCCCCACGTGTGCCGGTGAGTGCCGGGGGAAGCTGGCACCTGTGCTGGGCGTAACTCACGCACACTGTGACCCTGTGTGGGTGCAGTGATTCAGTCTTCCATCTACCTCTGGGTTTTCAATTCAAGTGACCACGTCTCAGTATTATCATCATTCTTCTTAGACATGTACCCAGATTTAGATGCCCAAGTCTAATCTGAAATATATGCCGAACTAGATTTAGAATCTTCACATCAAATAAAGTACTTCACTGTTAAGAGTTGGATGCGGTGCATGCTGAGGAAAAAGAAGAAATCATTTTCTTAATAGAACATATTGCTCAGTTTATTCCGGAAAGAAGCTTCCAAGGTGGAATGTATTTTAAATAGATTTTTACGAATCGAGTCATGTTTCAGAGTCTTTGGTGATGTAATACATTCTCATGAAAGAAATCATAAAATACAGCTTTGAAAATTGTGTTTGAGGAAGACTTAACTCTTTTTCTGATTGAGATCATGTTTGCAGTTCCCTTTGTTTAAAATATGTCTAAGAATTCTACTTCTACTGCAAAAATAAATGATAAATTATTTATACATACCAATTATTTATTATTATTTATGCAAAGCTTGCCACATTATGCATGCATAAGGGGCTTAGATCCCTGTTAACCCACAATGCCTTTAGGGCCATCAGATGACGGACAAAAGGTGGCGTGTGGGTATTACCATCAGCAAATACACACCTTTGGAGCCAAAACAATGTTTATGTACACTGCTGCTCAGATGTATTTAATAGGAAGGGAAATACGATGCCAGAACTGTATCAACCCTAATGCTTATCCACCTAATTCTAAATTTGATTTTCCTGGCACTAAATAAACAACTCAGCCGAGGAAATGCCACGTGCGTTGTGATGTAGGCAGAAAATGTCCCTTAGTTTAGGCTTAAAACTAAAAGAAACAGATGAGCTCAACTTAAAAAAAAGTGTACCTTTCCCAAGGCAATGCTTTTGTCATATAATAACGACATATTACAATCAAGAAATAGAGATAAATCAGGAAAATACCATGATATTATTCTTGTCATGGTGCTTCCTGATAGCATTGTGAATTTCAAAGCAAATTCAGTAAAGGTATTTTTTTTTCCAAAATACTAATGCATATAAATGAAATTATTAGCAGCATTCATTTTTAATGGGAAACCTAATGGAGGGTTTGCAAAACGATATAACTACCCTTTGATCCGATGAAGGAGCATTTTCCCAGTTCCTAGGGCAAAAATTATATCCAATATGGTGATGCAAAAATGCCACACATCTTTGCTACTGCCAGCTCAGAGATGTGCAGTATTTTTAAAGTTCTGTTGGAGGTGTGTCCACGAGGTTGCCATGTCTGCTTGTGTACTCATGGTATGCACGAAGGCTTTGGAAGGGCTGGCCCTAGAGCAGAAGTGGTATAGTGGCGGGGAACAGTGCGTGACACCACC